>NC_133660.1:250078559-250678559 GCF_037893015.1 Macrotis lagotis | reverse complement strand
TAATTGGGTCTTGTCTCTTCATTGAAGAGGTCCAAGATGACATCCCTATGTTTGAGACAAAAAACCCTGATGAAAAGCAGGGGTTTTAACTCTAAACCTAAGTGTCTCATTATCCTTTGACTCACTTTAATTCTGTTGTGCTGGCAAATCTAAGCACTTTCTCTGATGAGGGCATTAAAAACTTGGTGATCCTGAGTCAGTGTCTCCCATAACTTACAAACATCTGTGACGTTCTCAAGCAAGACCTTCAGAGCCTCCAGTTCTCAGGGCTCTTTATGATTCTTCTTAGTTAATTAAATCAAGATTTGACTTGATCCTGCTTCACTTAACAAGGAGTTAAGTATCCAGAGCTGAGGGGGGCAGGAAGAGTGAGAGAAAATAGACTTGCAGGAGGGGTAAAAATAGTTTGAGAAATGATTTGATTTTGGCTGATACTTTAACTCATGAGGAAGACTGCATATCCTTGGAGGATAATTGAAAAGGAGGTAAGGTAAAAAATGATTATAATTATAAGTTGATGTAATTTGAGACAATACTGCTTATCAAGCAATCAATCTGTGATGATACTTTGGTAACAATATGAACTTATCAAGCAATTAAATAATCAAACTGTGATCAATGACACCTGATTAATAGTACTTGAATGATAAATAACACAAGGTCAAGAGGCACAAAGATTTATAATTTTATAGGGAAAGAAGGGAGATTGTGAACACTGAGTAAATTTTATTCAACAGTGTTCCAGAAAGGGAATAAAATAGATTTCCACTTGGGTTTGAAAATCTATCCTATTCTACAGGGAAGGGGGGATGGGGGGAAGGAAAGGGAAAGGACTGATAAAAGGGAAGGTTAAGGTTTAAGTGAAAATAAACTGAAAGATAAATGTTAGAAGAAAAGTTAAAGGGAAAAGGTAACAAAATTTTGGTGAGGAGGAATAAGAGGAAAGGAAAAAGAAAAAAAATAAATGGAGAAAGCATGGAAGGAAATACAGAATAAGCAATCTTAACTGTAAATGTTAATGGGATGGAAGTGGATAGTTAAAAACCAAAATACTATAATATGTTGGTTACAAGAAACACATTTGTAGCAGAGAGATACACACAGGGTAAAGAAAAGGATGGAGCAAAATATATTATGCCTCAGCTAAAGTAAAAAAGTCAGGGGCAGCAAACCTGATTTCAGATAAAGTAAAAGCAAAAATCGATATCATTAAAAGGCATAAGGAAGGAAACCACATCTTCTTAAAAGGCACTATTGATAATGAAGCTATATTACTACTAAAGATGTATGCATCCAGTGGTATAGCATCCATATTCCTATAGGAAAAGCTGACTGAATTATAAGGAAACATAGATAGCAAAACTTCATAATGGGGGACCTCAACCTCCCTTTCTCAGAACTAGATAAATTTAAAAGCACAAAATAAATAAGAAGGGAGTTAAGAAGGTAAATGAAATCTTAGAAAACTTAGATATGATAGACCTCTGGAGAAAACTTAATGGGGATAGAAAAGAATATACCTTTTCCTTGTCGGTACATGGCACCTATACCAAAACTAAGCATGTGCTAGGACACAAAAACTTAAAATAAAATGCAGAAAGGAAGAAAAAAATAAATACACACCTCTCAGACCATGATGCAATAAAAGTTACATGTAATAAAGAGTCATGAAAAGATAAACCAAAAACTAATTGGAAACTAAACAAACTTAAATAATGGGCAGGTCAAACAGCAAATAATAGTCATAATCCATAGTTATATCCAAGAAAATGATATTAATGAGACATCATACTAAAATTTATGGGATGTAGTCAAGACAGTTTTGAAGGAAAACTTTATATCTCTAATGCCTATATTAATAAAGAAGGGAAACAATGAATTGGGTATGCCACTAAAAAAGCTAGAAAAAGAACAAATTTAACAACCCCAATTAAATACCAAATTAGAAATTCTGAAAATCAAGAGAGAGATTAATAAAATCAAAAGCAAAAAAACCATTGATCTCATAAATAAAACTAAAAGGTGGTTTTATGAAAAAACCAATAAAATAGACAAACCTTTGGTTAATCTGATTTAAAAAAAAAGAAAGAAAAGAACCAAATTACCAGTATCAAAAACAATAAAGGTGAACTAACCACCATTGAGGAGGAAATTAAAGAGATAATCCTGAGTTACTTTGCTGAACTGCATGCCAATAAATTGGATAACCTGAGTGATATGAATGAATATTTACAAATAAACACACTGCCCAGATTAGTAGAAGAAGAAATAAAATACTTAATCCCATTTCAGAAAAAGAAACTGAAGAAACCACCAATATACTCCCTAAGAAAAAGTCTCCAGGTCCAGATGGATTTATAAGTGAATTCTACCACATATTTCAGAAATAATTAATTCCTATTCTATATAAACTATTTTAAAAAATAGAAGTTCTGCCAAGTTCCTTTTGTGACAACAATCTTGGGGCTGATACATAAACCGATAAGAACCAAAACAAAGAAAATTATAGACCAATCTCCCTAATGAATATTATGGAGAAGTCTTAAATAAAATTTTAGGATTGAGACTACAGCAAGTTATTACTAGGATAATGCACCACAATCAGGTAGGATTTATACCAGTTAGGCAGGGATGGTTCAATATTAGAAAAACATTCAACATAACTGAACATAGCAATAGCAAAACCAACAGAAACCATATAATTATCTCAATGGATGCTGGAAAAAACCTTTGATAAAATATATCATTCCTATTAAAAACAAAAGAAAAATTTAGGAATAAAAGTTTTCCTTAAAATAATAAAAATAGGGGTGGCTAGGTGGTACAGTGGATAGAGCATCAGCCCTGGAGTCAGGAGTACCTGAGTTCAAATCTGACCTCAGACACTTAATATAATTACCTAGCTGTGTGGCCTTGGGCAAGCCACTTAACCCCATTTACCTTGCAAAAACCGAAAGAAAGAAAGAAAGAAAGAAAGAAAGAAAGAAAGAAAGAAAGAAAGAAAGAAAGAAAGAAAGAAAGAAAGAAAGAAAGAAAGAAAGAAAGAAAGAAAGAAAGAAAGAAAAAGAAAATATCTCTCTAAAACCATCAACAAATATTATATGTAATGGAAATAAACTAAGAGCATTTCCAATAAAATCAGGAGTGAACAAGGTTGCCCATTATCACCATGACTATTCAATATAGTGTTATAAATGCTAGCTTTTGCAATAAGAGAAGAAAAAGAAATTGAAGGAATTTGAATTGGCAACGAGGAAACAAAGTTTCCCTCTTTGCAGATGATATGATGGTATACTTAGAGAACCTGAGGAAAATCATCTTAAAAACTCCTTGAAACAAGAAACAAAACCCAACAAAGTAACAGGATATAAAATAAATCCACATAACATAAATCATCAGCATTTCCATATATAAAAACAAAGCCCAAGAGCAATAGATAGATAAATTCCATTTAAAGTAACTATAGAGAACATAATATACTTGGGGGTCTACCTCCCAAGACAAACCAAGAAACTAAATGAACACAGTTATAAAGCACTTCTCACCCAAATAAAATCATATCTAAATAATTGGGGAAAAAAATTCAATTGCACATGGTTAGGTCAAGCTAATATAATAAAAATGACTATTCTACCCAAATTAAATTATTTATTCAGTGCCTTACCAATAAAATTACTAAATAACCATTTTACCAACTTAGAAAAACTTGTAAGGAAGTTCATTTAGAGCAACAAAAGGTCAAGAATAGCAAGGAAACTGATGGAAAAAATGCAAAGGAAGGTGGTCTAGCTCTAGCAGATCTAAAACTATAAAGCAGCAGTCATCAAAGCTGCCTGGTACTGATTAAGAAATAGAGTAATGGATCAGTGGATTAGGATAGGTTTAAAAGAAACTGTGGTAAATGACTATAGCAATCTACTGTTTGACAACACAATGACATTAGCTTCTGTATAAGAATTCACTATTTGAAAAAAATTGTTGGGAAAATTGGAAAATAATATGGCAAAAATTAGATATAGACACACATTTCATACCCTATACCAAAATAAGGTAAAAATAGGTACAGGATTTAGACATAAAATGCAACTCCATAGATTATTATTATTATTACTAATAAATCAAGAAATATTCTATGAGATCTATGGAAAGGGAATAAATTTATGATCAAACAAGAGAGTGCATTGAAACTGCAAAATGGATGATTTTGACTATATTAAATTAAAAAGTTTTGCACTCACAAAATCAATGCTTCCAACCATTCTGGAGAGCAATATGGAACTATGTCCAAAGAGCAATAAAAATATTTATTCCCTTTGACCCATCAATTCCAATTTTCTAGTTCTATATCCAGAAGAAATCATAAAAAAAAAGACAAAAGTCCCATATATCCCTAAATTGTCCAAAATAGATGCTCTTTTTTAGTGGCAAAGAATTGCAAATTGAGGGGATGCCCATCAACTGGAGAATGGCTAAACAAGTTATGGTAAATGAATATTATGGAATACTATTGTTCTATAAGAAACCATAAATGGTTGGACTCTAGAGAAGCATGGAATCTGATGCTGAGTGAAGGGAGCAGAACCAAGAGAACAATGTACACATTAACAAAACATTGTGTGTTGATCAACACGATGGAAGTATTTTCTCCTCTCAGCAGTTCAAAGAGCTAGTACAACCGTTTTAGACCTGCTAGGGACAATGCTATCCCCACCTGGAGGAAGAAAAACAAATCAAAAAAATCCTTCCAAATCAGATGAAAACTTCATAAAAATTATCTTTTATGTACCTCTTTCCCTTAATCCTAATTCATCATACCAAAAATGACTAATCTACAAACATGTTTATCAAAAATATGCATGTACAATGCTAACTTCACTGATCCCATTGATGGGGAGTGGGTAGGAAGGGAGGGTGGAAGGAAATTTTGTAATTTAAAAATGCCCATATGCATATGGATGAATATTGAAAAAACTTTCATAACATGTATTTGGAAAAATTAAATTTCAATTAAAATAATAATAATAATAATAATAATAATAATAATAATAACGTGGAGTCAAAGAAAAGTACAGCTTTTCTGTTCTCCTCTCTTCTGTTCCCATGATCAGGCTCATTGCCTTTTTAGAATGCATTCACCAGAGGGATATGTTGTGGTTTACTTTAGATGCTTCTCTTCTTCCATCAATTCCCAAAGAGAATATTGTTCAACCTCCCTTCTCCCTTACACAGTATTAGAGGTGGGGGAGGGCTTCAAGAGGTGCTGAGTGTCTCCCCTCCAAAACAAGGTCACTATGCATGTATGAGGGGTGGGGTAGCAGTTCTACTATTTTAATAATTTATTTTTTTAAAAAAGGAGGCATTTAAGCAGCACAGTGAATAGAGCACCAGCCCTGGAGTCAGGGGGACCTGGGTTAAGTGGCCTTAGACACTTAATAGCTACTTAGCTGTGTGACTTTGAGCAAGTCACTCAACCTCAGTTCTCACAAAACAGCAACCGAAAATATAAGTATAAAAAGTATTGTAGAAGTGTGAATTACTCTTAACAGACAACATAAACATAAAACATACTCATAAGACATAAAACAGATTCAGGTCTTCCTGACTCTAAGTGCAGTGTGCTATTTCTACATACGTAAGCCACCTTTACAAATAAATGTATAGATACATACCCATATGTATATATGCATGAACATATGGATGCACACATATGCATAATATAAACATGCATACATACCTGAACATACTTTCCCAATTATAATAATGATAACTAGCATTTACATAGTGCCTACTATGTTGTAGTTTGGCATTGTACTAAGCTCTTTCTGTCAATCTTTTATCATTTGATCCTCACAATAAGGGGAAGGTATTATTACTTGAGGAAACTGAGGCAAACAGAGGTTAAGTGTTATACATGCATGCACAATACATCTATATGCTTATATACCTATATATATAAATGTGAATATACATATATACCTATCATATATATGTATGTATATATACATGTGTACCCAACTATAAACAGATCCAGGATCCATCCCCCCACATACAGAATTGCTCACATGTACACATGCATGCATATACATGTGTGTGTAAAATGTTTCAATTTACAGATTGGGAAAATGAGACTTTGTGAGACTACTTTACTTGTCTATGATGCTAATATGAATCAAAGTAGGATTTGAACTTGTCTCCTGAATTCAAATTTAAATATTTTTCCATACCTCCAATCTTTCTAGACACAGTTTATATAACAGATTAAAATTTCCAAATTTTCATAAGAAATCACAAATTTTCTTCAGACTGTGATTCTCCATTTCATATGTCTCTTAATTTTTTATACTAGGTACATTTTTATTTAAATATTGACATGCTATTTTTTTTGTTCAATATATTTCGGTTTCACAGATATGATGCTTTAGAGGGATGACAGAAGGGGATATTTGAAATTAGCATTGATCTGAAAAATTCACAGTCTATGTCACTGTTATCATAAATTACAAAGTTGAAGTAATCTTAACAATCTCATTACCTCTGTTTTTAGATCAGAAAAATGAGAACCAGGGAAAAATTGCCTAAAGTCAAAGAGGAGTTAGCTGCCAAACCAAGAATTGTTGTCAAAATCTTCTCATCTGTTCCATTATATTGTAGAGCTTGTTAGTAAGGAAAAAAACCAAATAAGCAAGTAACCTTTCCATTTTCTACAAGAGTTAAGTATTTATACACTGTAAAGCCAGTGCACACACAGACACACAGACACAGACACAGACACACACACACACAAACCCTCTCTCTTTGGATTTGGATTGAGGTAGTGTCAAAACTAACACTAAGAATCCAAAGAGGCTTTAGAAAGTGTAAACTAGGTGCTATCTGACAACACAAAATGCAATAGTTACTGTGCTGGTTTTACTTTCCAACATCTTTTCCAGATGTAACTCATACATCCCAATCTACTAGCCAAGAATTTTCATTAAAACATTCAAAGAGGGGCGGCTAGGTGGTGCAGTGGGTAAAGCACCGGCCCAGGAGTCAGGAGTACCTGGGTTCAAATCCGATCTCAGACACTTAATAATTACCTAGCTGTGTGGCCTTGGGCAAGCCACTTAACCCCATTGCCTTGAAAAAACCTAAAAAAACAAACAAAACATTTGAAGGGTAGTGACCTTGGACTCAAAATTTATTTAAGCAAAGATTTGTATTCAGTAGCACAGAAATTAAGCCACTCCCTAGAAAAGCAGCCTTAGGAAACAGAACTTCAGAGACCCTCTGATCCAAGGGTCCTTGATCTGAAGTCCGAGGTTTCTTAAAAAATCAAAAATAAGTTTTTGATAATTCTACTTTATTCTACCTAATTAGTTTCCCTGAAATCTTTAAAAACATTATACACCTAGAAAAGATCCATAGACTTCATCATACTCTGAAGGGGTCCATGATAGAAAATTAAATTAAGATCTATGTACATCCAATCTGCTCATTTTACAGATGAAGAGAGTGAGGACAAGGGAAGCTAAATGCTTTATCCAAGGCTATACTGATGCTACATATTAAAGAATCCGATTCTGCAACTGATCTTGTTTCTATAGCCCTAGCCTCAGATACTTAGGAGCTGTGCAATCCTGAGCAAGTCACTTCAATTCCCTCTGCATAGCACCTACTCCAAGATTATTATGAGCATAAAATATTTGTAAAGTGGTTTGTTTAAAATGCTATATCTATATGTATGTATATTTTCACAGATATCCATATATACAATACATATTTATCTACTCAGATACACACATACATATTAGCTAGCATACCAACCAGGGTATGTGTCTGTATGTATACACATAGAGACACACAGACACATATATTCACACACATATACATGTATATATGTCACTAGTATACACACATATGTATTGTATATATGGATATAAACAAGTTAGTGTATAAATGTCTGTGTGTGTGTGTATATGAGACTACTAGTACATATATATGTATTGTATATATGGATATAAACAAGTTAGTTATAAATATGTCTCTGTATATATATATATACATATATATATATACAATATGTATATATATATATTCATATACACTAGGCATTACTATATTGAAAATAGGCATGCTTATACCATAGGAATATCCTTTAACTTGCTTATTAATTATGGTGAAATCCTACCCTTTTCCTGATGACCTGCATGTCCACTCTAACTAGCAAGCCTTCCTTCCTTATGTTGACCTCTCCTCTCTTGATCTTTCTATAAGACTCAACTTAAAGGTCACAAGATCCGCGAAACTTCCTAATCCTGGCTATAGATACTTTTTCCTCAAATGACATTGACTTAAAGAGCTTCTATGATGTTCTCTCCTTCCTTCTTCTTACTTCTCACTTAGTCAAATGTACGCTCCTTGAGGGCAGGGATTATTTGATCTTCAGCCCTGAGAACAGTGATTGAAGCATAGACAGTATTTAATTCATATATATTGTTCATAAGTAGTAAGTGTTTATTATTAAGGATTTATTGAATAGTTGAAGCATATGGAAGTTCGTAAATGTTCCTTACTCTTCTCTCCCCTCTTCCATTCTTTCCATTTCTATTATGATCAGTTTGTCATAATATGTTAATAATCACCTTTATAATGATTAGAATTTTTATATAGTATTTTAAAATTTTGCAAAGTGCTTTATTCACATTCTCTCATTTGATATAGTTAGTTGTTCAGTTGTCTTTATAACTCTTCTGTCATTTGTTAGATCCTAATCCCATTAAAGAAAGAAGGGATATCTGTTTAACCCTAATAGTAATTCCATTAAAACCATTTCAGGTTTAAATGTACATTAACTTTGCTCCTCATACTAATTATAGAGTTGGCATTTTAAATCCAAACTTTATAAATGAGAAACCAGAAACTTACAGAGGTTAAATGACTAAACCAAGGTCACATAGCAAGTAAGCAGAAGGGCATGCAGGGTTATTCATCCACAAAGTCCATAGAATATAAGAACAGAGAGTGTCTTGGTACCAAGGGTCTGAAGGACTTGGTTCAACTACTTCATTTTTAACACATGAGGAAACTGAAGCACTGAGAGGTCTGAAATATGACTGATTAATAATGATGATGATGATGATAACAAATAATAATACCAATAATATCGATGACCCTTTAAGGTCTGAAAAGCACTTTACAAACATATTATTCTATCCTTATAAGTATTTCTAAAGAAGTTAGTAATGAGTATAACATTGCCATTAACACCTATTTAGTGACCATGTCTTCCAGTTGGCAAGTGGATGAACTTCATTAACTGAAATCACAGATGGTCATTATTATCATTATTATTCAGAAATTTATATGGTACAGTTTACAATTGTATTTGTGGATGGAATAAGTAGGAAAGTAGGTGTTATTGCTTTTCTTATTTTATAGATGAAGAAACAGAGGCAGATAAAGGTTAAGTGATTTGACCCAGGGTCAGACAACTAATAAATATTAATGACTGGATTAAATTCAAAACTTCCTAATTTACGATGCATCATGAAGTTTTATTTGCTTAAAATACTGTATGACTCTCTTCTGACCATGTGAATAAAATAAATATGAAGATAAGTTAAAGCAATTTTTGTCTCCTCCAAATAGGGAGAAAAAAATTTCTAATACTTACAACATTCAGAAACATGATGATCACAAAGTTGATGCAGACTCCAGTCCCTGATGTGGCAAACTGCCAATATTTTTTTACAAAATACCACTTGAAAGAAGCAAAGTGCTCCATGGCCACGAGACGATAAACAACGACAGCAAAGACTGTGGTGAGCACCAAAGAAATCTGGATTGGGAGAGACAAGAATGTGAAATCGCTGCCAAGCTTGTGCCTCACCCAGCAAGCACCCTGTCATGGGGAGATGAACAGGCTTTCCCTGAGGATGAAGACATAACAAACTTTATTCTCATCTCAAGCAATCTAGTTTGTTATGTCTTCATATTGTTAAACACTTCACAGTTAAACTGATCCATATGGAATCTATGCAATGTTTTAGAAAAAGAATTCATAGTCATCATTCAATTTAAATGGATAATAATCTAATTTTGCAAATACTGCTCAGCTGCATTCGTATAAATACTTTCCTTTTAAATTTATTTTATGGATTACAAAGCATTAATCTGAGAATCCAATGTTTATCAGCTAAAGGGTCCATGGCACAAAGAAGACACAAATACCCCTGTTCTAGTAAAAGCAAGTATTCACAAGTGCCTAGTATGCATTTAACTTGGCTCTGGGAATTCAACCCCAAAGAATGAAATTCAATCTATTCTTGAAGAGTTTGTATTATAGCAAATTAAAACTCATTTTTGTCTTTTTTATCCTATATCTAATATACTGCTTTGCATACTCCAAGTGCTCAATAAATGTTTTTTAAAGTGAATCATAATGAAGGACTTTCTCTATTCAAATCATTATAAACTATAATTATTATTAATAGAGTTGTATTATTATTATTAATAGAAATCCTATTATTAATTTCTAATTCAAATGTTGTATTATAAGTAATTTCCATTTCCTCCACCTAATTCATACAGTGAAAATCTCCAGAGTTCTTGAATCTAAACAGTATAACTACTGTCCTCAGAATAATTCTTTGACTTTACAAGTCTCTTTTCTGTCCCCCTTCTAATCCCCCAGTAACATAAGGAATATTTAAGGATGATTCAATAAGATAGTCATGATTGCTCGCATAGAAATATTGTGATTCTTTGTGGATCTCAAATTCCCTTTGCTTTAGAATCTCTTTTTTTGGGGGGGAAAGTCATGAATTCTATTGTTCTGACATTATACTACCATTAAGAATATTCCTAATATGGAGATCATAAGCCTAAGGAGTTTATCCATGAAGGGCTGGTAAGGCTCAGGCTTTCCTGTGATGGGATTCACTCTTTCCACCTGAGCATATTTTCTTTCAAACTGGGGGCGAACATTTTCCTAGGAGAGAGAGAGAGAGAGAGAGAGAGAGAGAGAGAGAGAGAGAGAGCTAATTAATATAAATAAGCTAGTCAAGAACTGTGTAAATATTTTCACAAAAGCTACCCTTAAGAGCAACCCAAAAGTTATTTAAAAATAAAACACTTATAACACTGCTTTTCTCAACAATGATAATAGCAATAACCAACAAGTAAAAACAGATCTGTATAATTCTTTAAGGATAGAAAAGTGCTTTAATATATTGTATATTATATCTCATTTGATATATTAAGCCTTTTCAGTAATTAAATTATTATCTCCATGTTATACATATAAACAAAGGTTGAGAGAAGTGAAGTAACTTGACCAGGGTCACACGAATAATAAATGTGCAAGGATTTGAACTCAGGGGTTACTGACTCCAAATTCCAGTATTCTTTAAACCACATCACCTGTTTCTTAAAATAGCCTCCACGTATTCAAGAAACTTTTCATTTATATCAACATTTCATAAGGTAAAAACTGGAAAAATATAGAATATGTTATGTTATTCCATTCATGTATTGATGATGAGACCACTCACTGAGAAACAGGTTAGCTTTATGGTACTGTCAAAAGTTTAGCACCACAATATTACCATGTTGATGATTAGACTATTGAGAGATGATATCATACTGTCCAAGAGACTTGGTGACATGGAGAGAGCTGACCCTAAAAAGTCAAAGTCATCCATTGATCGCCAACTATTCGGATCTATATGAGGCCAGTGACTCCCAGGGATTAGTGAGAATAGCATCTTTGCACACCACCACCTCACTTTCATCAATCTTATATGCAAACCATACCATCATTCACTTGATGTCATGGTCTTCTTAGATAGTGAAAGACAGCTGCTATTGTTGTTACCGTTTTTGTTACTATCCACAAATACAGTTGCCATCTCTACCATTTGAATTTCTTAATAATAATGTCCAACTGTGATTTCAGTTAATATAACTGCAAAAGATGTTCACTGAATGGAAGTCAATGGTACTCTTACACTCATTGCTAAATTCTTTAGAAATATCTATATTCATGTGAAAGTCTATCCATTAGGGAATCATAAACTTAAACAACTTTATGATACCAGTGTGAGCTCACTTCTATCTTTTTTCTGTGATGTTTTATCTTTGGAACACATAATTATATTTGGTAACTGGGGTTTAGTCCCAAGATACCAATATGGAGGTGGTATACTTTATCTTCAAAGTTACTATCCTTCCTGGGGTGTGATAGTTTTCTCAGAGTCTAATTGACATGGAACCCCTCTCTGGTGCTTACCTTCCCTCTCAGCTCTTGTGGATGCACTGGCCAGGCCGCCCCATTCCTCGTGAAACTTCACCATGATTCAGACTGTTTTCTGCATTATGATCATGACTCTCTCCCAAATGGATATGTTATAGGCACACAAATTGCTAATTTCATCAGTGCTTACCTCTTCTTCTTCCCAGTCAATAAGGTCCCAGTCATAGGTCAACACAGCTCTCCTCCTTTTCCAGAACTCCAGGAAAACTGTGGCTGTAAAAATAATTTGTTCTTCAATAATATCATGTATTTGTCAGGAGAAATAGAGGAATGCCTGGCCAGGAGGGCATTGACAAGAATCCTTCAAGATTGGTGGGCATGGAAAGAGTTGCTTCATTTATCATTGAGGTAATGCCCTTGTCAATAAAATTATTGATGCATTTGAACTTTGAAATATTTAAGGAAAACGTTTTTCTCATTAAATGCTGCATTTTAAAATTTATATATATATATATATATATATATATTTCTTTTAAAATTTATAATCATGACATAGGCAATGAAGTAACACTAACTATGGAATAATGAGAGGTACCTTCTCACATGCTCTATTTTCCCTACTCATCTCTCTATTTTGAACCCCTTCTATAGAATACCAGAAGAAAGAGAGCCTTGAGGGGGTATTTAAAGCAATATTTAATGGAGATGTGATTCAGAAATGGTAAGGTTTTCACAAAGGCTAGCTGCCTTTGAAACTCAGTGGTACATAGAGGACAGAGACCTGGACCTGGAGTCATGAAGATCTGGATTTAAATCTTGCCTTGGATACTGTGTAATATTGAGCAAATAACTTAACCTGTTTGCCTCAGTTCACTCATCTATAAAAATGGGAATGATAATAACATCTAACCCCCAGAGTTATTCTGAGCAGCCAATGAGATAATAATTGTAAAATGCTTATCTCATAATTAGCACAAATAAAGTGACATAAAAATGTTAACTATTGTCGTCTTTTATGTACATGGTAACACATTTGTCTTGGTGATGTGGTTAATTCCATTGCATAGAAAAATCAGAAATGATGCCTGGAAATCTCTGGAAAAGCAAAGAAGAAAAAGAAAGAAGCTGCTATGGTCTAGTCATTGAAAGAATAATGAAGAGATCTCTATGCTTTAAACATAGAAGATAATAAATGGTTGCTGAATGACAATTGACTTTGTTCTCAAAGACGACCAACATGGCATCACTATGTTGGAGTTAAGATACAGTAGGTCGAGTCAGATGAATTTGAGCTCAGAAGACTATCACAGGCTGGGCAAAACAGTCGACATGATGAATAATTAATGGAAAAAAAGTGTTGGGTTTGAAGTCAAATGATCCAAGTTTGAATCTTGACTTTGCATCTTGTGGACCATGAGTGGACTATTTTCCCCTTCTTTGAGTTTTTATCTGAGTGTCTAGAAAATGAAATATTAGTATTTATACTCTATACTATCTCCCTGAGTTTTGATGACAATGTGCCCTGAAGCAGTATAAAAATAATCAGAATTAATCAATGAAACCAAGAATTGGTTCTTTGTTCCAAAAGGCCAAACCATTGTCACCACCAGAGAATGGACACAGTAGAGACAGGGTGGTATGGAGGCTGGATGGATTGATTACAAAGTCAGAAAAGAAATGGTTTTAATATACATTCTGACTCTATGATCATGGTTAAATCAGTTTGCTCATCTCTGAGGGTGGAAAATTGTGGTTGGTTGTGTTTCTCCTTACATGGAGAAAATATGATCTCTGATTGGAATCTCTGATATTGATGGGATCTCCTCTCCTTTTTTGTCAAATCCAGTATTCTTTCCATTCTATAGAATGGTCATAGGAATCTTAATGCAAGTCATGATACTTTTGTTCTAGTTTCTTGATTGTATAGATGGAGATTACTGAAGACCACAGAGGTTAAGTAACTGGTTAAGTAACAGTGAGGATAATCAATTCTTGGTTTCATTGATTAATTCTGATCCTATAGTCAAAAGTCAATATATTCTTACTAAGTTCAAGGATCTGTGCTAAGCTCTGGGGATACAAAGAAAGGGAAGTCAGTCTCCTCTCTCTGGGAGTACACAATTTAAAGGGGGAGATCATGGAAATGCTCTCTCTCTCTCTCTCTTTCTCTCTCTCTCTCTCTATACACACACACACACACACATTTATATGTGTGCGTGTGTGTAGGACCAAGTGAGAATAATCAACAGATGGAAAGCAATCTAATTAAAATAATACAGACAATTTGCAGGAGATTCAGAAATTAAATCCAAAAGTCTTCTGTCTCCAATCCAGGGTGTTACCCACTAGAATGTACCACAAACCACAACAAAAACTATTTTATCCTTTCTCTGAGTCAAACATTCTTTACCTTCATTTTATCATGGACCCCTTTGGCAGTTAGGATAATGCTTTAAATGCATAGAATAAAATACATAAGATTCCAAAAAGGAACCTATTCTAACCTATTCTATTGAAATCCATTGTCCCCTCCTCCCCAATCTCTCTTATGCTTGAATTCACAATTATAGAACCTGCTTTGTTGCTTATAAGCTACTATTACCATGGGCCAATTATTATAAAACAAAAATGGAAAGAACATGTATCCAATCCATTGCCAAGGCTACAAATAAATAGACAAAAAGAGTTTTTGGCTTCAAGTAGTTTACGTTCTATCAATCAATTCTATGGCACTTGTAGAATTTCTCTCATTTGTCTTATGAAGTCTCAAATGAGACTGTGTGAAGCACTTTGCAAATCTCAAAGGTCTGTGACAGCCATTTAAAGATTCTAATGAAATTGAGGGGCAAAGATCTGGATTAAGTCTAATTTTAACTTGAGCCTTCCATTAATATTGACTTCATGGCACCCTTGAGGGTTTTATAACTTCAGAATAGTTTTCACTTTGAGTTAGACTCCTAACCTAATTCACATTAAACTTTGTTCTTAGTATTTTTACTCAGAAATTTGTTTATTATTTTGAGAATGGAAATTGAAGGAAAAACAAGAGATAAATACTCTAATAGAATAATAGCCCTATTCTTAGGGGAATAATTTTTAAAAAATGTAATTTGAAAGTATATTAAGTAATAGTAATATAGAATAGTTAGTTATTTTTTTAAATTTTTTTTTATTTTTTTTAGGTTTTTACAGGGCAGATGGGGTTAAGTGGCTTGCCCAAGGCCACACAGCTAGGTAATTATTGTCTGAGGCCAGATATGAACTCGGGTACTCCTGACTCCAGGGGTGGTGCTCCATCCACTGTGCCACCTAGCCACCCCTAGAATAGTTAGTTTAAAAAGTAACACTGCAAAATTAACAATCCCTTTTATTCCTTAGTAATGGAGGTCTTTCCTGTGTTCCCCCTCCTTAAGCTATTTCAAATATTCTTGAATTATTTACTACTCAAATTGTGATATATGCTGCTTCACAAACTGAAACTTTCAAATTTAGAATAGATTTTTAACTAAATTTGTGAAGGTTCTGTGATTCTAACAGTGTTAGAACTTGAGCCAACAAATATACCAATTTTTTTTTGATTTAGCAGATAAGTCCTAAAGTTATAGAGTATGTAAATGACTTGCCCAGAGTTATATAGCCAGCACATTTCAAGGGAAGGCTTTAAACCCAGGTATTCCTGATTCCAAGCCCAATAATGTATCTACCCCATTTCCCTGCCTCAAGGAATCACTTTTAGTCAAAATAAATATATCCATAGTTAGTTATTTAGGAGGCTGCCTGGTTCGAGAGAAAAGGATATAGAATTGGAGGACCTGAGTTCAAAACCTGCATTCCCTCCTGTCCACTTGTATGACTTTGGGCAAATCCCTTCACTTTGGGCCTCATTGCTGAACTCTATGTGACCTCAAAGGTCCCTTCCAACCCTAAAATGATGATTTGACTCAAAAATGTCTAAGATCATGGAACATAAAGACTGAAAGTCTTCATTTTGCAGTTACAGAACTTAAAAAACAAAAGGTTAAAGTAGAACAGCTACCCCCATGCTGTGTGGTTGTGTTGGTGATGGAACTGGAATTAGAAGATGACCCTTAATTTCCCAGCCCAGGGTTCTTTCCACTATATAACCCCAAATCTAAAATAGAGAAACAAACAAAAAACCCAAATATAACAACAACAATAAACAGAGGTGGACAGAGAGTAAAGAAAGCATTGCTCTAAAGGTGGGGCCTGAGAAAGGATCAAAATAATTTTTTCATCATCAAAGAAGAGAACTTGAAATTTCTCAAAAGAAACTGGAGTTGTAACTACTGTTTATCAGGAACAGCAATGCTGAGACTGCCAGTTTGGATAGAATCCAAATGCTACTAAGTCTTTCATTTGGCTTCTTAGATTTATTTTTAATAATTTCCTCAAACACAATATACTTCTCCCACATGGTTCTGCAATCTTCCCTTTTACAAAACAGAAATGGAATCATTGTTGAATGGGTTCTATCCATGATTTTGGGAGCTCCTTGAATTCATTCTAGGAGAATATTTATAGCATAGTTTTAGTTTTTTTTTTCCTTTGGAGGCGTGTTCATTTTTATTTTTACAATTTTAATAACTTTTTAAAAAATTCTAATCACTTCCTTATTATTCTTCCACTCAGTAATAAAGAATAAAAAAATCAAAATAAAATCAAAATAAAAAGTTAATATATATATAATCAATCAGTGAACATTAAGCACCTGCTTGTAGAATGTATCTGATTTGCTTTGTGAAGAGCCTCAAATGAGATTGTATATGAGGTGTTTTGTAAATCTCAAAGGACTATGTCAGATATGTAAAGACTAATGAAACCAAATTCTAAATGCTAGGAATACACAAGGAAGAGAGAGACAGCTCACAATTTAATGGTGGAGACAATGTGCAAAGAAATTTATAACAAAGATATAAAGTACACATAGGAAATTAACAGAGAGAAGGCATTAGAAATACGATGAGTTGTGATATATAAAAGGCAGGGATTTATTGTGCATGGAAAGGAAGCCAGGAAGGGCAGTCATCAGAGTGGAATAGAGAAAGTGCCTTTAAAAAAATGCTTAGAACCAAGAGATGGAATATTTTATTTGTAGATAGCCAGGAGGCCAGCACCACTAGACCTATGGGGAAGTAAGGTATAAGAAGACTAGAAAGGGAGGAGGGGAGCAAGTTATGAATGCCAAATAGAATATTTTGAGTATAGTTACAGCAAAATTTTAACACTATAATATGTAACATGACTAGATCTGTATTTTAAGAAAATATCAAATAAGTGTGAATAAGATCTATGCTTCATGTTCTTTGCATAGAAGACACATAGACAAATTTTCCTGTCTCTCTTCCTCAGGATCAAGCTCATTCAATTTAAAGTAAACTGTGGTTTAATTTTTGTTATTATGGTTGTTATACTTTCAATTTCCATTTAGTCTTCATATATAATGTTTTGTCACCTCTGGCTACTTTATTCTCCATCTGTTCAAATAAGATACTTTTAGGGTTAGCTAAACTAACTAGTCAGTAAGAAATAGTGCCCTTCAAGGAATTGGAAAGGGAGGATGGTTAAATGAATTATAGTATATGATTGTTATGGAGTTGCTTTGTAAGAAATCATGAGTGGCCAAACTTTAGAAAAGTCTGGAAAGACTTGCATGAATTGATGCTGAGTAAAGTGAGAAGAACCTTGAGAACATTATACACATTAACAGCAACAATGTGTTAGATGCAACTCCTCTCAGTTCATTGATCAAGGGAATTTTGAGAGACTTGTGGAAAATGCCAGCTACATTCAGTGAAAAAACTATGGAGTCTGAATGCAGAGTAAAGCAAACTATGTCCACTTTTTTCAAACTTCTTTTCTGTTATTTTTTTCTTTTTTCATGTTTTTCCCCTTAGATCTAATTCTACTTTAACAACGTGCCTAATTTAGAAATATGTTAAGCAAGATTGTACATGTACAATAATGTATATCAGATTGTTTACTGCTCTGGAGAGGAAAGAGGGAAAGGAAGGTGGTAGAAAATTGTGTAACTCAGAAGCTTGAAAAATGAGGAATATTGGAAGCCCTCTTTGCATGTAATTGAAAAAAATCAAAATTTTGTTGAAAAAAAAGAGAAATAGTTCCTTGTATGTACAACGGAAAAATTTAGTACTTGGGACAAGTATTAGGGTTAATGGTTGGATTAAGGATTAAGGGATGGATTAGGGTTAATGAATGAATATATCCTTGACACTGAATGACTTTTGAGAACCTTTGGCAAAGATACGTTGTTTTATTAAGTCTAAGAACACCAAATCCCTCCAAACCTATGCCCACTCACAAATAGCACTTAATTATACAAGTGGTTTACGATTAAAAAGGTTTGTAAAATGATGTACCTATACTATCCTAATTGGTTAACAGCCCTAAGTGACCAGTTCTATTATTAATCTCATTTTATAGATGAAGAAACAGACACAGAGATGTCGATCAAGTTAAAGCAGCAAACCTTCATTAAACACTTACTATGCTACATATTGAGAATACAAAGAGAAGCAAAAACAGTAGCTACCCTCTAGGAGTTTGCAGTCTAATGACAAAGAAGATATCCAGACAATGGGATATATGGCGGGTAAACTGGATATAATCTTAGAGAAAAGGTAGATAGCATAACTTGGTCAAAGACTCATTAGTAAGGGGGCATAGACTTTCAATCTATGTGTAGAGTCCAGAAGACTCTCTACTATGCCATGCTAAATATTTTCATATGTTTATATTATATATATTATATTAATATCTTTGGGTTATATATAATAAATATTTATGTTTTATATATTTATAACTTTGCATGAAGGAAAGATTTGAGGAGAAGCATGCCATAATGAATAGAAAAACTGATCTTGGAGCCAGGAAGACCTGACTTCTTGTTCTTCTGCTGATATTATATACTGGCTATATGGCCCTAGATAATCATCTAACCTAAACTTTCAAAGATATCAGTAGTCACTTGGCATAAATACAAGGAATTTCTAAAATGGGAGTTCTCTACATAAAAGGAACATCAGACCAGTACTAAAATGGGGGGGGGGAGTTCACAGGAGAATATGAAGATAAGAATCAGGATGAAAAGGGATGGATATGGATGGGATACTATTAGAGGGAGCACCTGGTAGAAGAGAGACCTTACTTTGGAGTCAAAGGATCTAGGTTCAAATCCTGATATTTACTATCTACTCATTTAGTCATTTGATCTTCCTGGATCTTAGTTTCTTTATCTCTAAAAATAGTGACTTTGACTAGATGACATCTATACTTCACTCTAACTCTAAACCTAAGACGCTAAATGTACTTACCTGAAGTCCATTTCCATAACTGCTAAGTGTTTAGTTTCATAGCCCACATAAATTATTAGTCTGAACTGCTCCTTGGGGCTGATTCATTTGCCTTGTCTATTATTTATACTTTCTCTAAGATTATAGAAATCTAGGGGCCCACACTCCCAAATGCTTCAAATAATATCAAGTCTTTGCCTTTTGGCTTTTAGGGTTTCCAAAGAGAACTCAATCTCATAGTCACATAGCCTCTTTATTTTCTTTTGCTCACTAAGTCCAGAGGTATGAACCCAGCCTTCCCTTTCTTTGTTCCTAATGATTTTTGCATAGTTAGGTTAATTTAGAAACCTTTGCTCCTATGAATACCAAAGTCAATTCCTCAACTAGCTCAATTCTGGATTTTCAAAGAATCATCACAATGGCATTAACTATTTGCTTCATATTTCTTTTTTTCCTTTTTTCTCATGCTTTTTTCCCTTTTAGTTCTGATTCTTCTTTCACAATATGATTAGAACGGAACTGTATTAAATATGATTGTCCATGTATAATGGATCTCTTGTTTTTCATGGGGAGGGGAAAGGGAAGTAGAAAAATATGGAACTCAAAAAATTATAAAATATGAATGATAAAAACTGCATATAATTAAAAAATAGAATAAAACAACATAAGAAACAATGGCATTAAGTAAGATGAGAGATATATGGATTAGGTAACAATAGAACTTTAAATTACTATAACCCTTCATATTTGAAAACTCGATATAAATGACCTCATATGATCTTTTCAGGACCTTTAACAGCAAGTACATTTTAAAGGTGAAAGAATTTACTCAAAGTCAACCAAGGATTAAGTTTGTGCTTGTCTGGTCTTCCTCAATGACTCAATTAGGGCAATTTAGTTCAACTATACAGTTAAATGGAAGCAACATGATTCTATTTAAGGATAACAGGACAAATTGCTACTTAGTCCGGCAAGGGATATCAGAAATTCTGGTCAAATTAAACACCTGAACCAGATTCTCCTTCACCTACATACATAGACAGAAGCACAGGAGAGGAGACTCAAGGAAAATGGAGCCTCTTGATTTAAATGCTTCTGTTAAATTCATAACTACTCACTGTCCTCTCACTGTCTCCTGCTCTGCACCATGACTAACTCCACCTTTATTTCTTCTTGCCTAGCCCTAAGAACCTACAATCTTAAAGAGTCTAGATGCTCAATAATCTTATAAAATGGTAACTTGTGCCAACAAAGTAAAGAATATTGTCCTGGAAATAGAAACGCTTGCATGCCTTTCCTCCAACATGCCAGTCACCTCTCCACAAGGTCTTTCCTTTCCCCTGAAGAAGGGAATCCATCCCTCTCTGTCTCTCTTCCCCTCTGTCCCTCTCTCCCTCTCTTTGTCTCCATCTGTTTCTCTGATATATATATATATATATATATATATAATATATACACACAATACAAACACATGTGTTTATATATATGCACAAATATACATAGTCATATATACACAAAAATACATCTGTTTGTATAATGTCATTAGGAAAATCATTATGTAAATTAATCGCTTGGTTCTGCTTGCTTTGCTTGATATTTTATTCATTGTACTACCTCCCACTGAGGGACCAAGAGTCAGGAAGACTTATATTCTTGTGTTCAAATTTGGCCCCAGGTACTTACTAGTTTTGTGATCTTAGATCACTTCAACCTGTTTGCCTCAGTTTCTATTTTCTTATCTCCAAAGCACTTTACCCTTAGTGAAACAAAATTTGTTTTCACGGTTCTTCAGAAAGGCTTCCAAGTTCTTAGGAACCTACAGCGACTGAGAAAGTCACATGATATCCTTGACCTTAACCTCAAAACCCCCTTCAGAAAATGCAGGGTCTTCGCATGTGTTTGCCCAATGAACTCACTCCTCATCTTATTCTTAGAGATAGAAGTTTGAAAAGATTTTTTTATTATAAAGAAAGGAATCCAAATAGAAGGAAGCCAATTGTTAAAGTGGTGTTCCAGTTTTAGTGGTTTTCTCTTGCAAAAATATCTATATCCAAGAGCTGCCAGAAGGCACTTTCCCTTTTGTCTGTTTACTTGAATTTGACTAGTTTTTGGAATCATAATCCCTTCAGCAAGGATGCACAATTTTCCCCTCTTAATTTTTGTTGATCATTTTTTTTCAGTTATATCCTACTCTTTGTGACTCCATCTGGGGCTTGCTTGGTAAAGATATTAGATGAGAAAACTAAGATAAACAGGGTAAAATGATCTGCCCAGAGACAGAAAGCTAGTGTCTGAGGCCAGATTTGAGCATAGAAAGATGAGACTTCCTGATTCCAGACCCTTCAGTGGCAGGTGGAGCAATGAATAAGCTGCCAATCAAAGTGAGCAGAACCAAGAGAATAATCTATATAATTACATTATACAGATATATGTATATATATGCACATGTCTAGACATATATGTATGTGCACTGCACATGCATATTTGTATAATAATAGCAGAGAGACTGATGGAGATTTGCACACATGTATATATATATATATATATATTTACATATATATTTAATATCAGAGAGACAGAGATGGACAGAGAAGAGAGGAGAGAGACACAGAGAGTGACGGACAGAAAGAAAGAGAAAGACAGAAAGAAATTATAAAGAAACATTTCAGAAGACTTCATTCTGACAAATGTGCTAGCCAAAGATGAAAAAACTACCAGCTCCCTGCCAGAGATGAAATAGACTTAGAATTCAGAGTGAGATAAAAATCTGTGGACGTTGCTAATGTCCAAATGGTTTTGTTGGACTTTACTTATTGTTGTGAGGTTTTTAATTTTTTTTTAATTCATTCATTCATTTATTGCTAATTGTTCTATGATGGGGAGGGGAAAGGAGAGAGAATAAATGCTAGCTAATTGGTAATTTTTAAAAAAAAAACCAGACTAGAGAATCAACGAGTTCCAAGGGAAAAGTATTATAGATTGCAGCTAGACGGGACCTCATTGACCAGTGAGGCCAACTTCCTCATTTTAGAAATGAAGAACTGAGGGCCAGGGAGTATAAATCACTGGGTCAAGATCTCACAGGTATTAAGTAACTAAGGGGGGATTTGAGCTTAGCAAATGAGGTCAAATCCAGGGCTCTTTCCACTTTACTGTGTGTTTCCATACAAATACTTGGGATTCTCTAAGCATCTAGAAAGACTTCCTAAGCTAACTTACCTAATTTAATTATTGAATGACTCTTTAGGCCTGGCCCTCTCAGCTGCCATGTTGCCTTGCAGAGGGAATTCTTCCTACTGAGCTTCTGGCTCTACAAGTCACATTAGAGAGAGTTAGGGAGGGATGAGAACCTTACAGGCCAGTGGCCCAGAACTCTGAGGAGAACACTGACTCAGATCCTTTCTTTCTACTACAGTTTTCCCACTGTGATCAGAGCCATTTCTAGCTGTTTTGATACATATCTGGCCACTTGATCTCGATGGCTCTGGATGAAAGAATGTGATTGGTGACTTTACCCAGCTTTCCCTCCTTTATATCCAATTCACTTGCATTTCTTCATATTACCTCCCTGGTGTTCTGGTCCTCTTTGAGAACAAAGGACAGCAACCATCTCTATTAGTACTAGTAGGAGTACTATTGGGTACCAAATGGTAACTGACCACTTGGACAACACAGCACTTTTTCTATTTCTTTCAGGGATAAACCAGCAATTCAGATATAGAAGAAATTCTCAGATGGAAGGGGAACAACTAAGGGTGGGACAATATCTGAGTCTTCCTTTTTGATGTAGATTCAACTGTGAATACATCCCTAAGATTCTTTCACATTTTCTTTTTGTACTTTCTTATTGGATGTTGTGAAGTTCACATTATGGAATTATACATAGGGTCCCAGTGCTAGAAAAGGGACCTTAAAGCTATCGGATATGACCCCATTATTTTATATATAGATAAGTAACCCTCTCAGTAGAGCAAAGGACTGGAGTTGGAAAGATCTTCATTCAAATCATGGAACAGTTACTTAACTAGCTGTGTTACTCTGGGAAAATCACTAAACCTCCACTAGTCCCAGGTTTCCACATCTGTGAAGTGTTGTTTAGTTGTTTTGATTATTCATCATGACTCTATTTGGGGTTTCTGGGTAGAGATACTGAAGTATTTTGTCATTTCCTTCCTCAGCTCCTTTTTTGGAGGAAGAAAATGAGGCAAACGGTGTTAAGTGTCTTAGCAAACAGCTAATAAGTGTCTTAGATCAAATTCTAACTCTGGAAGTTGAAATTTTCCTGACTTCAGAACTAGCATTCTATCTACTGTCAGTCCCTAGCTGCCCTTAACTGTCAAATGGGGAATGACAATACTATCTACCTGAAAAGATTGTTCTGAGAATCACAGATATATGCTGAGTGCTTTGTAAATCTCACAGTACTATACAAATATTGCTGCTGCAATTGATGCTATTTATTATTATCATTATCAATATTATTGTTATTACAAACGAGGAAATTGAGGGTTGGGGAAAGTTTAGTGACTTGCCCAGTATGCTATTTTGACATCTGGGTCTCCAGAAATCATCAGAGGAATTCATTGCACGTTGAAAACCACTTCCTTTTAGAAAAGAATTCTTCTTGGAAAAAGAAAAGCTGGCAATGGGATGGGACCAAGGGAGGGAATTGCAAATTAGAGGTTCTTGATTAGGAAATCTGGTGGTGAAGAGAACAGGCTGGGCAGGTAATTGTTCTTGATGACAGTTTCCCACCGTGAAAACCATTCTGAAGTTTCAGTTGGCTGACCACAGGAATTCTCACATACCAGATGAAGACCCAGATTCTGAAGTTACTGTCTTTTATTACTAGTGCAGAAAGAGTATGACAGCATCATCAGAGTATTTTACCACCCAATGAACCCAGTCAGATGAACTTTTAGGTAGCACAATTTTAATCTATCGTCTACAGAAAATGAAGAAGGGTTGTCCCTTATCAGGAAGGAAGGAAGGAAGGAAGGATGGGTGAAAAGGAAGGAAGGAAGGAAGGAAAGAACGAAGAATGTTTTAAGTGCCCATTATAGGTTAGGCAGGAACTGTCCAAAGGCTATTACACTTGATACTCACAACAATCCTGGGAGGTAGAGGTTATTATTATTCTCCCCATTTAAAAGTTTGAGGAAATGGAGGCAAACAGAGATTAAGTGACTTCTCCAGGATCACACAGGTAGTAAACATCTGAGGCTAAATTTGAATGTAGGTTTTCCTGACTCCATGCCCAACCCTCTGTGGAATACGGAAATATCCCCCAGCTACATCAGGACACTTGTAGAAAGTGGCGCTTGCCCAGAAGTACTTCCCAGGAAGCTATCAAGCGACCCTGTACAAGGTATAATCATCCCATAATATTTTTTTTTAGTTTTTTTTTTTTTTTTGCAAGGCAATGGGGTTAAGCGGCTTGCCCAAGGCCACGCAGCTAGGTAATTATGAAGTGTCTCAGACCGGATTTGAACCCAGGTCCTCCTGACTCCAAGGCCAGTGCTCTATCCACTGCACCACCTAGCCGCCCCATAATATTTGTTAACAGAAAAACATCAACAACAAAAGCATGTTGAAACTCGAATGATGTTATAAACTAGACAAAGAAAAATGTAAATCAAAATTAATTCAACATGGAAAAAATTAACTCAGATGATCAATATGAATATTTCTTGGTAACAATGCTAAAAAAATTCAGTCCTTTTGTACTCAGCAAAAGAGCTACTTACCATATTGAAGACTGACTTACCACCAAAAAACCCCATTAAGAGTAACACTGTATATACATATTTACACATACATATTTATGCATATATATACATGTAATTGTAATATGTAATATTACATATTTTATATATATGTTAAGTTGAAGCTAAGTCTTGCTGAACACAAGATCACTTAATTCACTGTGCTGCATTACTACTCTTATAATGATATGCAGAAGTATGACATTTTGTAATCTATTAAATATTATATATGGTTACTTATATATCAGATAAACATTTAATATCAAATATCAATATATAATTGTTTGCATGTAATATATGTACATGAAGTTGTTTCTTTAATAAAATTACGGACCTGCAGTCAGGAATTCCAAAGTTCAAATCCGACTTTAAACACTGAGCATGTCATTTAGCCTCAATTTTCCTTCTTTAACATAAAATGAAGATAGTGAAGCTATTTTCCAAGGCTGTCGTGAGTACAAAATGAGATACTTTTAAAAACATTTTGCCAACTTTAAAAGTTTTGTTTAAATGCTGGCTGTTATTATTATTTTTTGCAAGGCAATGGGGTTAAGTGACTTGCCCAAGGTCACACAGCTAGGTAATTATTAAGTGTCTAAGGTTGGATTTGAACTCAGTACCTCCTGACTCCAGGGCCTGTGCTCTATTCACTGCCCCACCTAACTACCCCCCTGGCTATTATTATTTACATTCGCATTTAATACTGCATTTAATAATGCTTCAAATGCACATATAAGATAGACATTATATAAATATGTACACACATATGAAAGTTTGAGCAGAGATACAATAACTTTTAGGCATGTATGTGTGTGTACATACATGTATATGTTTATTTTTATATACATACACACACATACATGCCTAAAAGTTATTGTATCTCTGCTCAAACTTTCAGGAATTCCTTCCAATGCCATAGAAGTTCATCTTCTCTAACACCTGTAGTTTATGTCTTGGTAGCAATCTGAGGTCTAAGGTTTAATTGGTTTGTTCATCTGTACAAAGATCGTGTGTTTCAAAAGCAGGAGTTAAAACTAGGTCTTCCTGTACACAAAGCTGTCTATTTTGTATTCTACATTGGATTTTCCCATGAATGTGAATTAATTACATAAAGTCTCTCAATTAACCACTTTATAAAAGGCTTTGTTTTCTCAAGATATGAGAAAAAGTCTGTCATCTGAGGGCCAGCCAGCCTAGACAATATGGAAGGAGTCTATGCCACATTGGACTCAAGAGGATGACATTATATTTTGTCTGCATCAATTCACAAAAATCATCTGCCAACTTGTGTAGGAGCTGCAATCTGCAGTAGTGAAATGGAATGTGATGTTCACATAGTCCTGAATACTTGAAGCGCAATACCATGGAAAGGATACTGAACTGGGAGGTAACACTTGAATTTGAATTCTAGCTCTCCTTTGCCTGCATGACCCCAATCAAGTAACTTGAATTCCTTAGGTCTCTCCTGATTTGTAAAATGGAGAGGCCTTTAGAGTCCCTTCTAATTTGAAATCTAAGATCCCAAAAGAATAAAAACCTCTGCTTAGGGGCAGCTAGGTGGTGCAGTGGTTAGAGTACTGGCCCTGGAGTCAGGAGTACAGTAATCACCTAGCCCTGTGGCCTTGGGCAAGCCACTTTACCCCATTGCCTTGCAAAAACCTAAAAAAAAAAACCCCTCCAAAACAAAAAAACCTCTGCTTAAGTCCTTCCCTGATGCTTTACTGTATGGATAAGATATGTATATTTTTGAAGGTCAAAAAAAAAAGATAAGCCTCTTAAGCTAGCAAGGCTTTGAATATGAGCCCACCTACAGACCACCTATCTGTCACCCGGGAGACAACCTAAGTTTGAAGACATTTGTAACCAGAAATCCACTGATTTTTTTTTTTTTGTTGTTGTTGTTTGACTTTTGGTCACAACAATTTAGAAAGACCATAGATTATGTTAGAGAGGGTTTTCAATCAGTACTGATGGAAGGAACATATATAGCAAAAACATGACCAATTCTATAAATGGATCAATGGGAGAGACATTTCCATCAATGTTCTTCCAAGGTTATTACATGACTATAAGTACTGGAAAAATATAATCTTGGAAAAAAAAAAAACCCTCCTTTTTCCTCTTCCTGTTTTTTTGTTCTGTTATAACCTGATTTTCTTACCTTCATAGACTAGATCCAAGTGCTAATCAATTTATTTATGCACTATGTCCTTTCCTTGAATCCACTGCCCCATTACCTTTTCATTGTTTGTTTCCTGAAAGACAGCAAGTCCAGTTCGAACTAATTCTCATCCCTGCTCCTCCTATTTCTATGCTACTAAATTCTTCTTGAGGAGTCTACTACAAATTTAAAGTCTACCTACCTCACTTTTCCTTAGTCATCTGTTTATGCTTCCCCTCATTTAATCTCTAACATATACCATCTAATATTTGTTTCAAATCCATATTCCCCCTTGAATCAAAAGATTTGAGACCATCGAGAAGGAATTGGAGAATCAAGAAGGGAAGCTATTTGCCCAAAGATACACAGGTATATCATGACAGAACTGGGATTTCAACCCAAATGTTTTGATCCCGATTTCAAAACTCTTTCCTCTGTCCCATGTTGTCTTCTGTACCACCCACAGAACCCTTGCATTGCACATGACTATACATTCTACTTGTCTGAAATGGTTGAGAACAGCTGCCTATTTCTCTCAAGTCTTTTAAACTTATTCTCTTTTCCTTTGTTCCAATCTCTCAGAAGGATATAGTCCTTCTTATGACTTGGATCCTATTTTCTTATTTCTTCTTCCTGCCCACCTTTTTCCTCTTCTAACCCATCAACCAGACCATTACCAACCTCATCTTCCTAAGGTACAGATCTGAATATAACACTCCCTCTACACAAAAACATTCTATGGCTCCCTACTCCTTCAAAGATAAAAATACAAATTATAGAAGATGACTGAGGTTCTTCACAATTTTGTTCTAACCACCTTTTCAAGACATTTCATATCACTTCTATCCATGCTCTCAAAAGTCTGCCTAAAGGCACTAGTAGATATTCTTCATGCTTGAAATTCCACCTTCCATCAGGCCTGGAATGCATTATCTTATTCATCTTGCATTTCAGAATCATTTATCTTCCTATACAACTTTGCTTAGGCTCAGTCTCTCCCCCAGTCTTTCAGTGGTGAGATCTCCTTTCCTCCTCAAATTGCCTATTCAGATTGTGGTTGCACACCACAACAGAAATTTCTTCACTTCAGCGATAATTGATATTTTTATCTTTGCATCCCTAGCACCTGGCACAATGTCATATACATTGTGGGCATTTAACAAATGCCTTTTCAATGAAACCAAAGTTACAAAGAATGGGAAGGACAATGGATTCAGATTCATTATAGATTTGAACCCAGGTACCTGACTCCAGGGCCAGTGCTTTATTCACTGCACCACCTAGCTGTCCCCATTATAGATAATATTTTAACAAGGGTGACTTATACGTGATAAATAGCCTAAAAAGCAACTAGGTGTCACAGTGCAGATTAGACTACTAGGTCTAAAGTTAGGAAAACTTGAGTTCAAATCCAGTCTAAAACACTTACTAGCTGTGTGACTTAAGGTAGTTCACTTTATTTTATTTTTTTATTTATTTAAAGCAATGGGGTTAAGTGACTTGCCCAAGGACACACAGCTAGGCAATTAAGTATCTGAGACCGGATTTGAACTCAGGTCCTCCTGACCCAGGGCCTGTGCTTTATCTACTGCACCACCTAGCTGCCCCTGGTAGGTCACTTTAGACCTCCTTAGCTTGGTTTCTCCACATCTACCTTCCTGGGTTGTTATGAGTAATGTAAGTAATGTAATATTTGTAAAGCATATTTCAAATCTTGAAGTACTAGATGAATGATGATAATAGCTATTTTTATCATCATTATTATTATACCAAAAAAAAAGGCAATGGACAAGAAGCAGGATAGATGTCTATACCTCCTATAATGCCTGATTATCTCAATATATGAAAAGAGTGAGAAGAAAACTTCAACATTGAGGTTGGGGCCTCTCTAGAAAATTTATGAAAAATCAGAGCAAAAATTTCATGGATAAGAAGGGGCTTCAGTCTGCAAATGGGGAAGGAATTAAGGACATTGGAGGAATCATGAATTGTCACGTGATGAGGATCAAAAGAAGGAAAATAAAAAATGTGGATGACCAAAAAGGAAGAAAAATCATGGCGTAGTGGATAAAGCACTGGCCTTGGAGTCAGCAGTACCTGGGTTCAAATCTGGTCTCAGACACTTATTAATTACCTAGCTGTGTGGCCTTGGGCAAGCCACTTAACCCCATTTGCCTTGCAAAAAACTAAAAAAAAAAAAAACCCTGAAAGCTGGAGACACAAGGGACTTAGTGAATGGAGAACTAGCCTGAAACTCAGGAGGATTCAGACTCAGGTTAGGATCCTACCTCTTCCACATACTCACTAGGTGATTCTAGGTAAGTCAACTTAACTCTAAATAACCCAGTTACAAGGTAAATGATCTCTGTTGTCAATGGAATTCTTGTTAGGAGGTCCCATTGTGGATAAATCATAAGTCCAACCTTTAAAAAGAGAAAAATACTTAAGGAAGAAAAAGGAAAGAGCTAGGAACTGATGATGGAGAGACTGTCAATTTTAAAGGAGATACCATAACATCTAGGGGTTCTTAACCTTTTTGAGTGGTGTGATCCCTTTATGAATGAAGTTTGGTGAAGTTTTTTAGATATCTTCTCAAATAATGTTACTAAAATAAAATAATTTGGATTATAAAGGAAAGCAATTATACTGAAATATAATTATAAATATATGGATATTTTTAAAATTTGCAAATCCCTCATTATGAATCCCTACATTAAACTAATATTTATTGAAAGGTCATTTCTTATAACTATACCAGTTTTTCCCAATCATTAATATTCTTAGCATATACAAAGTATTTTAAATATCATAGATGTAAAGTAGGTTAGGAACTCAGAGCTTATTTTGTCCAAACCCATCAATTTAGAGGTAAGCCCTGGGCAGTTCAGTGAATGACCAAAGGGAACATTATTTCAGAGAATTTGGATTCCTCAATTAAATGACAGAAGAGAAAGAGAGATAGAAAAGTGATTTTTCATGGCAATATATATTGGCTTCTAGCACATGTGCTAGGAGATACAGGTTTTCATTTTGGTCCAGTTCCTTATTCTCTGCTAGAATGTGAATAAAACTTTTGGCCTTTGTTAGTTTAGACTTTCTTTTTTTTCCTCCTAGACTTTCTTCTTTCTAAAAATTTCATTAGATTACATGGCTTCCAAGGTCCCTTTCATCATTCACATTCTATGGCTATTACTGTGAGGTATTTGCTATCTTAAACATATGTTCCTCAGTTCCCTTCAATTTTATAAACAAATTAAAAGTTTAGAATTTAGATCAATGAATTCTTTTTTTTTTAAGGTTTTTGCAAGGCAAATGGGGTTAAGTGGCTTGTCCAAGGCCACACATCTAGGTAATTATTACGTGTCTGAGATCAAATTTGAACTCAGGTACTCCTGACTCCAGGGCTGGTGCTCTATCCATTATGCCACCTAGCCACCTGGGATCAATGAATTCTAATGTTAGCTGTTAGAAGCAAGCTGCACCTCTAGAATCAGGTGTGTGGTACTTTGTAGACAGGAAGATAATAATCTCATCATATTAAAAATGACAATTAATAGCATATAATGCTTACTTTGTGAGAGACACTATGCCTTACAATTATTATCTCATTTGACCCTCACAACTCTGATTGGTAGATGCTATTATTATCCTCATTTTACAGGTAAGGAAACTGAGGCAAAAGACATTAAAGTGACTTTCCTAAGGTCACAAAGCTAGAATGTGATGCCAGATGTAAATTCCAGTCTTTTTGATTCTGGACTTGATGCTTCCTAGCATGGACTTTGTAAACTTCCATTTCTCAGTCCCTCAGTGACTCCAGGAAAAAAAAAAGTATAGTTAGTTCTCCATGTTTCCTAGGGCTGTGATGATGAAACTTAACAAATGGGTGTGATGTAATCAGAGATGACAGATAAAGTGCAGAATGTGTCACTACAGGCAACTTGTCACCTCAAGTTGACTTGCCCAGTCATTACCTCATTGATTATCTTATTTGGCTTAAATTTTCTTAAGAATCAAGAGTTCATGAATGGAACTTGCTGTAGCCTGTAACTAACAATGAATCTTAGTCCTTTTCTTTCCAGGTAACTCAGAGAATTTGGTATATAAATAGGCAAAGCTACTGCAGTCACCATAAGCAAGTGGGTTTATAGAAAAAGTGTTAGAATCTTTCAAAGGTCAAATTTCCTAAACTGGTTCAGAAGCCTAGGAGACCTTTAACACAATTGTCAATTCAGGAAGAAATGGAAATTTAGGTTCATCAGAATTCATAGGTCATCTGGATCAAGCCTGCCATTTTGAAAGGAGATTAAATAATTACTTCAGGGTCCCTTATGAACTCTGTTCACATTCAATATTGCTTCCATTCTACTAGGCTATCTGTTTCTGTACCTATCAAGAGAATGGTAAGTGATGATCCAGAAATTGTCTGAATACCACTTCTTGATGACTTGTATCTGTGTATTCATATGCTATTATCCACTTCATGCTAAACTTACATCCTCCCCTTAAAAGCCAACAAAGACACTGGAATTCACTAAAGGTCAAATGATGAATGTTGGATTTGTCCATAAGCTTGTAGGGAAGTGATGGAAAATTTTTCTGCATATTAAATGACTTGACAAGGTTTTTAAAATTTTTTTGTAATATGGCCATCTACAGCAATCTGCAGATATCTATGGGCACCTTCTCAGAATATTCTTTTTAAATGGAAATAATGGAAATGGAAATAAGGAAAGACAGGATTCCAAATTAAATCAAGTATATTGAAACCAAGTATAAAATACTATCAGTGGGGGTGGCTAGGTGGCGCAGAGGATAGAGCACCGGCCCTGGAGTCAGGAGTACCTGAGTTCAAATCTGGCCTCAGACACTTAATAATTACCTAGTTGTGTGGCCTTGGGCAAGTCACTTAACCCCAATTGCCTTGCAAAAAAAACTAAAAAAAAAACTGTCAATGGAGTTCCTTTTTTTTTTTTTAATTTTCAGATTTGCTTTAGAGAAATGCCACTTCTGTTCTTTGCTTAGTATGTTCAGGACCTTTGATGAATTATCTCAACTTCCTGTGCCTCAGTTTTCTTATCTGAAAATAAGAGAGTTTAACTTGATAAGTTTTTAAAACTACATTCGTGTGTTTATATATATATATATACACACACACACACACACACACACACACACACACACAGATATATATATATATATACATGTGGGTATGTGAATACATCATACTCTCATATGTGTGCATATATAAATGTACATATGTATAAAACCCAATAACAATATGACCATGTATGAAGAGCCACAAGCACATACAAACCAAAAAACCTAGTGTTCTGGAAGATGAATTTGAAATTAGAGATTTGTATGATTCGGGGTAGTTGCTTAAATTCTTTGCAACATTGTAAGTTTGGATAAGATGACCTCTAAGCCATAAAGGATTCTGATTCTATATTACCAAATGAGACAAAGTGCTTTGTAAACCTTAACACATTGTATAAATACCATTATTATTACTGCTGCTATTTTTCTTGTTAGCTGGGTGGTAGAATGGATAGAGGGCAGGTCCTAGAGTCAGGAAGATCTCAATTCACATTTGACTTCAGACTCTTACTAGCCGTGTGACCCTGGGCTAATAATCTAACTCCACAGCTTAAATGAGCAGGAGAAGGAAATGGCTAATCACTCCAGTATCTTTGCCAAGAAAACCCCAAATGGGGTCATGACTGAAACAACTGAAGAGCAATTACAGTTATTAAAATTGTCATTTCTTTTTAATCTGGCCATTATGTTAAACACCAGAAAAAAACTGTTCAGGTATTGTCAACAATGTGAAAAAAATGGTCCTGCCAAAGACAACATTAATTTAACACATCACTATGTTGACATCACTCACACACACACACACACACACACACCTCAGATCAAATCTGAAACAAATTGAGTAAATTGTACTACCAACCAGCTTTGTAAATTCTCCATCCAAAGCTCATGTATTTTCTAAAATATCTCATTTCCTTTAGTCTGAAACTTAATAACCCTACAGACTGAACAGGAAGCAATGTTGGAGGTGTTCAAGTCAGAAGGATGTAGACTCGGGATCAGGAAATTTTTTTAATCATTTTTTTTTCAATTGTGTCAGATTCTTCGTGATCCCATTTGGGGTTTTCTTGGCAAAGATACTAGAGTGGTTTGCCATTTCCTTCTCCTGCTCATTTTAGAAATGACAAAATTGAGGCAAATAAGATAAAGTGACTTGAATAGGATCACACAGCTAGTAAGCATCTGAGGCCAGATTTGAACCCAAAAGGATGAGTTTTCCTGAAACCAGGCCCAGTACTCTATTTACTGCATCATCTTCGGAAAAACTGAATTCAAATAAAATCTTACACACTTGTTAGGGATGAAACCCTGGGCAACTACAACCTCTCTGAATCTGGAAAATGGAGATAATAACAGCATTTGTTTCAAAGAACTGCTATAATAACCAAATAAGATACATGTAAAGAGGCCTGCCAATCAAAATAAAATATATAGAATAATATAGAATAATATATCATGAGTGAATATATCATCTATTCTATATATCTTTTATTTTCTTATACTCTTATTATAATATTCAACATATTACATCTCGTATTCATATCTTACATTCATATTATATCATATTTTTACACACATATGATAATATTTTATTATTTTAATTTAGGAATATTAATTAATATTGGGGCATCTAGGAGGTTTAGGGATAGAGCATTAGACCTGGAGTCAGGAAGACCTGAGTTCAAATTGGGCTCAGACACTTAGTAGCTATGTGACCCTAGGCAAGTCACTTAAACCCTGTTTGCCTCAGTTTTCTCTTCTATAAAATGATCTAGAGAAGGAAATGACTACAAGAAGGGTCAAAAGTCATGAAGAGTCAGACCCCTCTAAAATGACTAAACAACAAATTAACGTTATAATTACTATTATTATTGATGAATGGTCATTCTTCTCTAACTACCTGCCTGGACTTTATAGTGTCCTTCTCACTTCTGAGAACTCGCCAGCTTCTCTGGCTTCATCTTACCCCTACAGCATGACAAATATTAATAGTAAAAGCTGGTGCCTCATGCATATATAATACTTAATTTTTTATGCAATGTCCTGCATTTATTTTATCTCATTTTATGCGTATCTTCTATATTTAACTTTTATGTTTGTATTATCTTTATAACTTTAAGCTCATTACACTTTTTAATAAGATTATACATGCAAATGATAATAAGAGTCAATGGGACTTAACTAACCATGTTAGAGAATTCTCATGTAAAATAAAAATAAAAAATTCAATTCAACATATTTTTAATGAACAGTTACCATGGGCAAGACATTGAGTACTCATTCATATACCATGTGCTAGGTATACATACAAAGAAGATTTTTTTAAAATAATAATACTGGGAACAGCTAGGTGGTGCAGTGGATAGAGCACCAGCCCAGGAGTCAGGAAGAATTGAGTTCAAATCTAATCTCAAACACTTAATAATTACCTGCTATGTGACCTTGGGCAAATCACTTAACCCCCACTGCCTTAAATAAATAAAATTTAAAATTAAAAAAAAACTAATAATAATAATACTGTTTGGATATGATTTCAACAAATAATTGACTATTCTGAAGGAAAAAAAAAAGACTTTTGCCCCTTAGATTCCCAGAATTGGGGTTGGAAGGGTCTTAAACAATTACTCTTAAACACTTCCATTTATACAGATGAGAGCACTGAAGCCCACAGGTAGTCAGGTACAGAATCAGAATTTGAACTCAAATCCTCTGACTTGAAGAAGAGATACTGAAGAGAGACAGAAAATAGGGAGAACACAAACACACACACACACACACACACACACACACACACACACACGTATCCTTCAGGTCATAAGACACCATGAACTGGGTTGGATGGATTCTCAAACTTCTGCTTCAGTGTTCATGTTCAATCTTATCTCAGAGCACTAGTCAATAATTGGATGTCCCTTATTTAAGTAAAATTTTAAAGAGAGATAATTATCTAGCTTCCCAGAATTCTATGGTACAAGTTTCTTATTTGAGGGCTACCAGTTGGGTGTCTGTGTGTTTAAGAGCTCACCTAAATGAGCTCTCACACGGGAGAGCTGAGAAGCAGGTCAGTCAGGTTCCTTGGGTGCTTCTATTACATGGGTAAGAGACAGTCGCACCTAATTGAGTTTCTCTAGCACATACCTCCAAGAGAACGGAGTCTTTCCTTCTGTAACCTGTTGACAAACACCCCATAGGACTGAAAGGTAAGTGCTTGTTCAAAATCTAAAAAGGTATAGCTTTGCTTGCTACCTTATTTCAAAATCTTTTTAAATTCATAAATTGACCAGAATCATTGTTCAGGATTCAACTTGGTGTCCTAAAAACACAAATATCTGTTCTTAAGTACTGACTAAGTCACTTGACAATGTATATATTTCCTATTAGTCCTGTAAAAACAAAAACAAAAAACCCTCAGCAAACAAACAAATAAACAAAAAAAAAACTAAAGGAATTCAATGAAGTCTGTGATTGAATCTAAATTTGTTGATGATAGGGACTTATCTTGAATGGCCACCCATAAGTCTACAGAATGAACAGATTATTTAAGTTGAAAAATAGGGCTAAATAAATATCTGAAAATTTAGAACTGGGAGAAGGTGGCTTATGAAGCCACATGGATCTCAATGGAAGTTTCAAAATAATTAAAAGGAAAAATTAAAAGAAAAAAATCTGATGTCTCTGTTTAAGCAATTTCTAGTTCTACTTTCTTAATTAATTAGTAAATCTTAGGTGGAAAATGCTTACTTCTACTTCATGGAAAAATAGACATTTGCTCAGTTTTATAATTATAAAGCTATACATTTAAAGTTTTTGAATGTGTGTTCTCTATTTTTAAAATATATCTTAATTTTAGGCTCTTATAAGACCATGAAAGAATTTTAAAAAATCTCCAAAATTTCAATTACTTAGTACTCTAAATTAGTCAAAATTTTATTAAAAATGAAGCTAAATATATCTCCCTTGTATAAGATCTATAAAATATTTGAATATATGATAATTCACTTAAAAATAAAAAAGGTATAATCATACATTAGAGAAGATGCATTAAGGAACTGCAAACTAAACTTCTGTTTAAGATTAAAAGAGGAAATTCAGAATTACAGTTCTCATCAACAACTCATTCCAGAACCTCTTGGTTTGGCCACAAGTCCTTACTCATTCTGGCTCTTCCCTCTATCTTCATACTTTTTCCTTTGGAGTGCTGTATATACATTTGCTTTGTTTGGGATTCAGAAATATTATATAATTGGTTTATATAACTTCTGTTATAGAAATTCTCTCCCTCCATGTAGATCAGAATTTTTTTTTTAAATGTATAGTTTTAGTTGCCCAAGTGTAGAGGGGTTAAGAGAATTATTGATCATCTTAATATAGCTGGTCAGAATCTGACTAGTCTGAACATTCTTTTATGCTCAAGTTTTCTCTTACCTGAAAATATTTAACTCTAATTAAATTCAACTCAAATTATTCACTGATTACATATCTCTTTCTATGACTTTGGCCTATTTGTGTAAAATTACCATAAGGATTGCTCTCTCTCCTGCCATGCAAAATTCCATAAAATCTATATTTTTTGGAAATCATCATTTCTCTTCTGATTTAGAAACCTGCCAAGAATCAAATATTTTAGGAAGCAAATACTAAATGTCAGAGAATGATGAAAGAAAAAAAACCTAACAACGAGATATCTCAAAATGGAATGAGCTACTTCAAGGAAGTAGGAGATTTCCCCTCACTTAAGCAAATGAGGTTATTTTAGAAGGGAATCTTGCAAAGCTTTTTTTTTTTTTTTTTTTTTGCAAAGCAGTGGGGTTAAGTGACTTGCTCAGGGTTACACAGCTGGGTCCTCCTGACTCCAGGGACAGGGCTCTATCCACTGTACCACCTGGCTGCCCCACAAAAGAATTCTTATTTTTTTTTTTTTAGGTTTTTGCAAGGCAAATGGGGTTAAGTGGCTTGCCCAAGGCCACACAGCTAAGTTTCTGAGACGGGATTTGAACCCAGGTACTCCTGACTCCAGGGCTGGTGCTTTATCCACTAATCCTATGATTCCTGAGCTCTCTTGAGATAATTTGAATATACCATCCCACATATTACTTACTGATGAATGTTCTACTGGGTAACTAAGAGATGTGAGTCATGTTCTATAATTGGCCAACCAAGCTCAGTCAGATAAAACAAAGCAGAGCAAAAACTGGATAAACCCCAAGCTTTTTCAGCACTTAAAGGTTTGGGGGTGGTCAGGTAAAGTAATTTGTCCATAAGAAGAATGCCAGACATGCTCTTCAATGACTAAGGAGTTTTTTCCCCTTCTGTTATGTTCTTTATTCGTCTGTAAGTCTTTTCAGATGTCCATAAAATTCCTACTTGATCAACCATTATTGTATTAAATATTGAGCTGAAAATTAAGTTGTCTCTGACCCCCAAAATCTCATATTGTCTCTAGGAAACAATTACATACGCATGGCCCCTTCATTTCACTTTTACAAAGTCCTTGACTAATGAGACTCAGAGAGCCAGGTCCAGTATTTAAGTTTTCTATTCACCCCCCTTCCCCATTTATCTTTCATTATAACAATATAATTAAGATGATATATCTGTGTCTATAAACCTCTGAATCCAAGTGGGTTTAGGATGAAGAGGTTATTTTCTACAAATATTAATACTTTTCTGGCATTTGAAGAAAATTTCCTAATTTCTCAATCAGGTGGTTTAGGGCTTGGTGTTTCCCAAGAGCACCATGACAATAAATCTGACCAAAATAACGATTTTCATTAATGAAAGGGGATGAAAAACCTTTACCATTCTTATTGGGCAAAGATTTTCTGACTCTCCCAGTCCAGCTCTCTTTCATGCTGGTCTAGTCTCCCATGGAAAATTAGTAACATGAAACTCCCCCTATAAGACTAATGAGGCATCAACCTCTTTGTGCTTGCTTAGAATCAGAGGAAAAAGAATCACACATATTGAAAAACACGTTGAAAAGATTTCTCTGGACTGAAAAGTTCAGGACCTAGAATCCTCTGAGCCCTTGCTCTGGTTTGCCCCCCTTCTCTGTAAATCATGGGGAGTTTCTCATATTTTCTGTGATTCTATTCTACCACCCAGGGATTCCACTCCAATTTTTCCCTTAGGTATCCACATATGGACCTCCCAGCAGGAAGAAGCAGAGGCCAGAAAGAAAACAGACTGGTCTCTCTATTTTTACACCTCTTCTTTCACATCTCCACCCTTTTCCTCTAGCATCCTATTTCCCCACCTGTGGCTGGGGAATATGTGGAATTGGGAACACACCTGGGAGGCCAATGACCAAAATCTTGGGAAACCTCTAACATTAGTTAAAACAAATCACAAGGTCAAAGAAAGGAGCTAGAGAAAAGGAGATATAGGTTTGAAAAAAAAATCCATCCTATATGATCCCATGATCTGAGTCTTTGGAGTTCCCAGTGCAACAGATTTTTATGAGCTATTTTATATCTGAATTCAAAATGAATCAGTAGGTAGCCAGGTATGAATGTGAAACAGACTGAAGCCACATAGATCCTTATTTTGTATTCAAGAAATTAACTATGATCATTGAGACTCTAGTGGATTGTAATGACTTACAAAACTCACCACATTATTGATGTGACCACAAAACCTCTTTTATAAAATAAGCTCTCTGAAGTTCTTTCCAGCTCTAAATGTTTATTATCAGGTAGGTTCAATTCTACTTCTGACTCTTACTACTAATATCCCTCATTCCACCAGGTCCTTAGCTGTTTCTATTAAAAATAGGGGAGGGATTTAGATTAAATGGTCTCTGACAACTCTCCCCGACCCTTTTTGCCTCAAGTTTTTCTGTTCTATAATTTAGAATGGGAGTCTAGAAATCATCTAGTCTTTCCCCTTTTATTGAACATTTGGGGGTCTGATTCTTCAAAAAGTCAAAGCAAGCAAACAAAAAACCTTGCTCAGAGTTACCCAAATAGTGCATGATAAATACCCAACTGACATTCCTGTGTTCACCAAGTCTGTGTCATAGCTTCCTTATCTGTACTAAGAGAGGGTAAGAAAAGGAAGACTTCTTTTTGATTTTGTTTTTGTTTTTGCAAGACAATGGAGTTAAGTGACTTGTCCAAGGTCACACATCTAGGTAATTATTCAGTGTCTGAGGTCACATTTGAACTCAAGTCCTCCCGACTCCAGAGCTCCAGGTGCTCTATCCACCGGGCCACCTACCAGTCCAGAAAGGAAGACTTCTAAAGTCATTTCAAATTCTAAATCCAAAAGAACAAAGGCTACCTGTGGGCAGGACAATTGGAACAATTAATATTTGAATGTCCAGGGCCAGCCTAGAACTTATTCAGTCTTGCAAAAGAGAAGAAAAGTTGATTAGGTAGAGATCCCTTTGGGTAAGTCAGGGTAACCCAGAGAGTATCAACTTTCTTATCAAAAGTTGTCTGAAAAGAATTAACCACTAAGGGTCAAAAATCTTATAAATCTGATATGTCAGTCCCAGAATAACTTTTTCCCCCTCTCCTTTTCCTGGGATGAAGACAAAAGATAATGGGAAAATTGCAGAATATCTGATTCTTAAAGAAATTGTAGTAGAGGGCCACTGGTGCTAACTCTTTTTATCATTTGAACTCTATGACCAAAAGGTTGTATGAAAGATGATGAAAGTCATTTGCCCATTCCTTGAAAGTTTGAAATAAGAAGTAGGAGAAATAAAGGGGTTCAGGGGATGGATTACTAGACTAGATCTAGAGTCAGAAGAAAAAACCAGTTTAAATTGTGCTTCAAATTCTTACTAAGTAGGGGATCCAAACAAGCAATTTCATTTGTTTGCCTTAGTTTCCTCATCTGCAAAATCTGAATAACAATTGCACCTATCTCTTAGGATTATTATGAGAGTAAATTTAGAGAATTAAAATGTTTTGCAAACATTAAAGAACTATGTAAATGTTAATTATCTTTATATATTCATAGAGGGGGCCACATGCTCAAAATTTTATATATAAATGTTATAAAATGTTTTTTGGAAACCATTGGTTTAGAGAACTATTGTTGGTAGAAAGTATTTTTCCCACAGAAAGTTCTCACCTAGCACAAGAAGTGATGAGATTTCACATGAAGTCAAGTACAAAATCTTTAAAAACTTTTAGGGAAAAAAAACTCACATCTCAGGAGGGCAAAAGGAAGTAATGAGTTATAAACAAAATTCTTTATTTGGAGTCCAAACAAAATGCTTTATCTTGAATTAACTTAGGTCTTGAGAGTTCCTGGTATCAGGGAAATCAGAGGGGGTAACCACCCATCCAAACAATCCAGCAGGAATAAAACTAGATGAATAGTGAATTTCAACTTTCTCTGAAAAGTGAGACCTGCTTTGAAAAAACTATATCTCAGTTTTCCAAGGATCCTGGATTCCAGTTATCCTGGGTGTAGATTTCACTGAAGCTATCTGCCACTGCTGAAAAATTCACCCATTTTGGCTGGTGATAAATCTGTGGGACCTGAGCTAGACCAGGGCTCAGACAACAACTCAGTAGTAGTAAGAAGACCCAAAGGGCTCCTTCCTCTCTGTTCATATCCAAGATTCCATCCTTCCCAGAGAAATACCCCTTTTTTTCCTCAGGTAAGAGAACATTAAATTAAGGGGCAAACCTGGAAGACTTTCTATGGATTTCAGGGAGATGAGAGATTCTCAAAGCAAGACCATAACTCAGAAGTCCCATAGATCTCTATGATCTGTATAGGTCAGTCTCTTGAAATAAATAGGAAAGCTCTTATTGTTCATGGATTCAATTTATACTTTGGAATTAGCAAGCTGGATTTCCCCCTATATGAGGGAAATTGAAATTGTTCTATTGTAGAAAGGATCAAAGGAGCATAGATTCTGATTTTATTATCATTTCTGGATTCTTTAGTTGAGTGGTTGTCTTTTTCATGACTCTGTGGTCAGGAACTCCCACTGAGATTGTGTCCTACATTAATGCAAAGAATTAATTCTGTACCTGTTTGGTACCTGATTGTAATAGATGGCCATCTGAACCACTGAGAAGGGAAGGGGTTTACCTAGTTACACAACCAGTTTATGTTGTAGCTAGGATTTGAACTCAGGTCTTCTGAACTCCAAATCTGGCATTCTGGTTCTTATACCATATTATTTGCTGATGAGGAAACTGAAGCCCAGAGAGGTTATGTGATTTTGTCCATCAGATAGGAATTGAGAGTAGAATTCAAACCAGGGCTGAGAGATTTTAATCAGATCCTTTGACTCTATGACTCTATCATTTGCCCCGGGTGGGGTGGAGTAATGATTAAAAGAAACGATCAAGAGTTAGGCAGGCTTTGGAAATGCCTTCTATCTCTATCTCTATGATGCTCTCATCTATAAAATGCCCCCTAAGAATGACAGAATGGAGTAGTCTGTTCTAGGTCTTTTCTGTTCTCTCTCTATTCTCTTTGGGGTTTTTTAGGTTTTTGCAAGGCAAATGGGGTTAAGTGGCCCAAGGCCACACAGCTAGGTAATTATTTAGTGTCTGAGGTCGGATTTGAACCCAGGTACTCCTGACTCCAGGGCTGGTGCTCACCTAGCTGCCCCCTCTTTCTCTTCTCTTTATGTGACCCTATCAACTGATGTCTTGAATGATCTATATGGTGTGATTCCTTAAAACCATATTTCCAATCAATTTCCAGAGCTCTAGTCTTGAATCATGAATTACCTAGTCAGCAGATTTGTTACCTATTGAATATTTTGGATTGGATGTTCTATAGGTATCTCAAACTCAAAATATCCAACATGAAACTCATCTCTAATACCCACTCAATGCTAGGCTCACTCCCATTCTACTCAGATTTATGATGGTGTCACCTTGACTCCTCACCATCACTCACCTAATTGAACTAATCAGTTCCCAGATGCTTCAGTTTCTCCATCTCCAATCCATCCTCCAGGTAACTCCCCAACTCATTTTCCTAAAGGAGCTTTAGGCACCAAATATAAACTCTTTCATTTGACACCAAAAATCTTTCACAATCGAGCCCTAACCTACTTTCCATCTAGGTTTCATATTAATCCCTTCCTCCAAACAAAATGCTATGATGTGTCTAATCTGGTCACCTTTAGGTTCCTTATGCAAAATATTTCCCTCTCCTTCCTCTCCACCTTAGCAATTGTCTCTCATGCCTTTCTCACTCCTGTCATATAGAATCTCAGGTTTCCTTCAAAATTCAGAGTACATATTAATTGCCACACATGACTTGTTCCTCCCAGCTGGTGCTGCTAGCCACTCCTCTCACCTTAGATAGATTTTGTGGGTATGTTTTATATATTTATATACATGTTGTCTCCCCTGGCTGAACTACAAACTTATAAGGATAGGGATTTTTTCTTTTAATTTTTTTTTAGGTTTTTCCAAGGCAAACAGGGTTATGTGGCTTGCCCAAGGCCACACAGCTAGGTAATTATTAAGTGTCTGAGATCAGATTTGAACACAGGTACTCCTGACTCCAGGGCCGGTTCTTTATCCACTATGCCACCTATCCGCCCTTGGATAGGGATTGTTTTTACTTTTATTTGCATATTACCAGAGTCTAGCACATAATAGACTAAATAAATATGTGTTCATTATTAGTGGAGAATGACTCTAATTTTCGCTCCTTTTAATGCATAAACAAAAACAGGATTAAGTTTTTTGGAAGAAAATTATTCGTTCCTGTCTATTATTATAATATTCTCAACTGCAATTCTTCCTTAAAACCTTATCCTTTAAAGGAGATACTTCCAAGAACTTCATTACAGCCATGCTTGGAAAAATTTATATGGCAACTAATATTCCTTGTTCATCTTTTTTTATAGGTGCTATATCTAAAACAAAACAAAAAACAAACAGTGGCCCCCTCAAGGAGTTCAAAATGTTGACCTCTGCCAGAATCTTGTTAATGTTAATTCTGGCTAGTTTCCTGGTAGCCAATAGCCAGGGTAGCCAGAATCCAGAAGTTAGCACTTTCAACTCAGCAGAAGTCTCATCTGACCTCTCATATGAAACCTCATCTGACTTCTCCTCTGATTCCTCATCTGAATCCTCAACGTTGACTTTGAAAGGTATTGATACAGATTCAAGTGAAATTAGTTCAAATTCCATTGAGGCAGCTACACAATTTGACAATGTCTCTGGGACAGAAGAGATGGAAGAGCCAACATCAACTGAAAACCCATCAGGTTACTTGATCTCAGACACCTACAATGTATCTCCACCAACTCTAATCTCTGAGTCTAGTCTTTCCTTGGAAGAACTTGCAGATGAAGTCTTGGCTTCTTCAGATGACAACGAAGCTCCCATGGATTCCGTCCATGAAGATTTTGCTGAAACATCCACTGACTATGACCTCTCCTCTGGAATGGAAGACCTGAGTCCGCAATCTTCAATGCAAATGGAAAACTCCACTGAATCTGACATTTTCTCTGGGTCAGAAGAGGTTGACATGGCAAAGCTAAGTGACATACTGTCGGGTGACACAAGTTCAGAAATAACCAATACACCATCACTGGCGGCAACCCTCGCCACTGAGCCTGAAGCATCCACTGAAGTTGACATGTACTCTGGGTCAGAAGACTTTGAAGGGGCAAAGTCAAGTGAAACACCATCAAGTGATCTGAGCTTAGAAAACGAATATACATCATCTTCAGTAGCCCCCAACTCTGAGCCCGAAGCATCCACTGAAGTTGACATTTCCTCTGGGTCAGAAGAGGTTGAAATGGAAAAGTCCAGTGAAATATCATCAGATGACCTGAGCTCAGAAATAGACAAAGCATCATCATCTTCATCAACCCCCAGCACTGAGTCTGTTTTCTCCCTCAATGTCCCTAGAGATGTAACCACTGCTTCTCCAGATCAGGAGGGAATCACAGAATCTGTGAAACCCAAAGAATTCTCAGTCATGCCTACTACCAATGAGGATTTCATTTTGACTTCTAACAGCACGGAATCTATTGACTTAAGTGATTCTGTAAACCTACTAGAAGAACAAGTGTCAGACGCTTCCAATACTTCAAAATTTGTGTCAGAAACTGAACCCCATGAACGTAAGTGTACCGCTACTATTGCTGCTATTACTGTTACTAGTGACGATAATGACGCTATCACTACCTCCAAAGAAAAGAACTAACATTTATCTAGTATCTGAAAGCTTCGAAGGTTCTTTACACAGCTCATCTTTTATACTCACAACAACCTTGACATACTTCCTTTATTTGATTCCAATCTGCTATCTTTCTTCCTCTCTCTCTCTACCTTGAAATTCCTAAAGCTACTTTATGTTTTCACTATGGTGTATAATTTCCCCTAGCCCTCAGTTCCCAAGACAAATCCTCTCATTACATTTTCCTCCATTTCCCATGATTACCCTTTGATGAACTAATTCAGCTCTGCTCTGTCCTCTTTTCTTTAGTCCTTTCTGCTCTTTACTCTATAGGAGAGAGCTTGTGGTGCCCAGCTTGAGCTTTGGACCTCTCCCACCATCATCAATATGCCTATGCTCCCACAGACTATGCATCTGCCATACAAACTCTGAGAGTCACAAGCTGCTGTTTTATGTAAATAGAAGGAGTTTCCTCACCCAAAGGGTTCCCTGATCCAGTGAAATTGCAGGTCAAGGCACTATCCTAATTCCTGTCTAATAGAGTTTCTAAATCTAGGATTGAAAGAGACTTTAGAAATCAGGTAGTTCACTTAACATATGAGGAAGCAAAGTGACATGGGTAGTAAGCATCAGAATATGGATCTGAACCTGATCCCCTACTTGAAAGATAGTGCTTGTCCAATAGATCATGTTATTGTAAGGAGAGCATTTGTTCAACTTAAAATTTCAGAATAAAATTATAAAGAGTTTAAAAATAGGCATTTCTCAGCTCCTCCCATCAGACTTAATGAGCTTATCAAAACTTGGAGCTCTTCCTTAATGAATCAATAGATAATCAATCATAATTGTACTAAGCACTGAGGATACAAAGAGAGTCCCTGCCCTCAAGGAGTTTACAATCTAATGAAGACAACTACAACAGACAAGCTATATACAGAACAAATTATATAAAGCACAAATAGAAGGGAGATGGAATTGAGGGGGGGAGAGCATTCCAGGCATGGGAGAAAGCCAAGGAAAATGTCCAGAGCTGAGTAACAGCAAAGAGGTTGGAGTAAATGATGGAAGATATTTGGGGCATAGGAAGTCTGGAAAAGTTTTAAAACTGTTCTTCAATTTATAACCTTACAGCAGTGGTTCTCAATATTTTTTTGTTTTAAGATTCCTTGATGAGCTTAAAAACTTTGAACCCCCAAAGTCTTTTGTTTATGTGGGTTAAAGCAACTGATAATTATAATTAGTAATTAAAACTGAAATTAAAAATTAACTTTTTTCAAATAAAAAATTAATTACATAATAATACTATGAATTATATATTAACAAACTAATATAGTAATACATGGAAATGCATAATTTCTGTGAAAAACATATTTTTGAAAAAAGTTTAGTGAGAAAACTATTTTACATATTTTTTGCAAATCTTTTTTATTCATTTCTGACTTATAAAAAGGAAATTGGGTTCTTCTCTCTGCTTCTGCTCACTTGATATACTGCAATATGTTACTTTGGTTGAAACATGTGAAGAAAATCTGACTTCATACAAAAATATCATTGAGAAAAAGAACTATTTAAATAGACAAATATGTACCATACATTAACAGAAGTTATTAAAAAAGCTTCTACCATAGCAATCAAGAAAAAAATTATCAAAAAAGTGAAACATAATTATTATGAAACATAATTATTATGATGAAAATAACAATATCCCTTAAAAGTTTCTTAGAGATCCTGGGACACACTTTGAGACCTATTTGCTTGAAATATTCATTGCTTACAATTCAGAGTTGCCTGTGTAGTCACAGAAAGGATGTTTGAGGAAGTTCTAGGACTTTAGCCTCTGAGGTCAGCTTTCTTTAGATTTTGAGTTATTGGGTTTTTTTCTTTTTGTTTTTGTTTGTACAAGGCAATAACCTTTGAAGTTCAAGGTTAAGTGACTTGCCCAAGGTCACACAGCTAGTAATTTTTAAGTGTCTGAGAATGGATTTGAACTCAAGTCCTCTGGACTTTAAAGTCAGTGATCTATCCCACTATAGCACCTAGCTGTGCCTATTTTGAGTTATTGTTGTGAGTATTTGAATGGATGATTTAGGAAGCATGCGTTGAAAAATAATATAATTTATTTCCTATTATCAGAACTGCTGCCACTTTACTGCATGTCTATTCCTTCTGTGATTTCAATGGCTGTATGTGTAAGCACCTATAAGTACTAAAAATAAAAGCAACAATAATAACTAATATGCAGATAGCCCTTTAAAGTTTGCAAAGTATAATATAAATATTAGCTAATTTAATTCTCAAAATAATTCTGGGACCTAAAATGCTATTTTCCACATTTTAGAGAAACCGAGGCAGATGTGGGAGAAATTGATTTGCCTAGGATTACAACCAGGCCTTAGAACCTGGAGCAGGATCCTATATGCAATATTTTTTCCAAAAAAAATCCTCAACAATTATGAACGGGGGACAGCTAGGCAGATAGAGCACTAACCCTGGAGTCATCAAAACCTGAGTTCAAATGTGACCTCAGACACTTAATACTTAGTTGTGTGACTTTGGGCAAGTCACTTAACTCCATTGTATTGCCACAAAAAACCCAAAATCCCAAAACAATTATGAACAATATGAATCCACAACCATTGCAACTTGCTAGGGAAAAAAATATAAGAATTGAAATAACTCCAATCTTAAAAAGATTGTTTTTACTTTAGAGGATGAAAAAAAGCAACATAGAAAATCTGCCCCATTTGTCCATGACACTATCTGACATTAGGACCTGGTTTCAAATCTGTTATTACCCATGTAACCTTTGTTTATAAAGTGCTGTCACTTCATCTTACATGGTCTTAGTTTTCCCATCTATAAATTGGGAAGAATGGTCCATACATTATCAGCTCTGAAATCTTTTTCAGTTCTAGTCTTGTGATTTTATGACCTATGGTCTTTGATGAAATATAAATTCATTTCTTAAACTTTTCCTCCTCCAGAGAAAACAAATTTGGGAGTATTATTTGGAGTTGTTATGGGATCCATAGGAGCAGTTGCCTCACTTGCGACTATTGCCTTCATGTTGTACAGGAGGAGGAAAAACAATCAGTTTGCCCACCAGCGATTTTTTGATGACAAGAATGAGCCAGGTAGGAAATAGACCTGGAGTTCAGAAACACCCAACTGTCTTTTTTTATTAAGGAACCCTTAAAATAATCCATAACCCTACAATATGGGAGGGTTGGGTGGGAGAGCATGTGGTCTTAGAGATGACTTTATTATTTTACTTCCTATCCCAAGGGAGGTAGTATATTTAACACTACAAAAAGGCATTGGTTTGAGCATCAGAAGACCTAGGTTTGGGTTCTGCCTCTGATCCTTAATGACCTGTGTGATCACAGACACATCATTTAATGTTCCTGATGTTTAGTTTGGTCATTTATAAATTGAGGTTGAGGGTTAGACAGAATAAGACCATTACTAGATGGTCTTCAAGGTCCCTTCTAGTGCTAAATCTATGACCTTAGGTTCCCAAGAAAGACTACACATGAAGCACTCCAAGTCAGTGGGTGAAGTTTGGGGGGGTGGGGGTGGGGGTGGAATGGGGTAATTGACTTTATATTTCCTTTCCAGCAAAAAAAAAGATTTGAAACAGTCAATCCAGAATTCCAAAACTAAGTCTTTCAAGTTGGATTTTAAGGAAAGAGATAAATAATGCCTCATTTTGTTTAATTGCTTTAGAATCTAGAAACTCGAATGAAGTATTGCCAACCTACTGTCCTTAGTGACTCCCTCTTCAGGACCAACATTTTGGGAAGGATTCCAGCCATGTCTCATATCACTCTCGCCTGGACTTTACCTCCTTCTCTTCGCCTGCTTCCTTGCTCCTTCCCCATTAACTCCCTTTCCCACCAGCTTCCTGGCATCCCTATTGTGAGCTGTCTTCCTTGGCTTAGATTGTAAACTCCTTGAGGGTAGCATTTGTTTTGCTTGCTTATTTTTGTATCCTTAGTGCTTAACCTATTAGCTGCTCCAGAACAATTGCACAATAAATGCTTCAGCTATCTACCCCTCTTAATCCATCTCTTAAATATCCCCAGAGAGTATGGAAGCATTTATGTCTCTCAGCAACAAAGATAAGACAAAGCTTCATTGCCATCCCATGAATTGGACCTCCAGGGCTCTCTGCTTTCTATAGGGGAGGGACTGAGAGTAGATCTATTAGTGCCCTCTTACCTATCTCTAGAAACTCCCATGAAATCACTTCCCAGTTATTCCTGGAATTATCAAATAGATTAAAGTGTAAACAAGTGTCATCTGCAATATCCACTGAATGAAATGGTAAAGTAATGAAGCAATAAAGTCATGAAGATCTTTTATACAAAATAAAATAAGCTGAATCAAATGTGATGTTGTCAATTCTGATGTCTGACCTACTCCTCATCAGAAAAATCTCTATTTTCAAATTCACACAACATAGATCTCATAATCCATATTCCATACTCGTTGGGGTTAGCTACAGCTTCGTGCATAAAATTTTCAAACAAGCTCTGAACACAACTGAGTCAAGGTCAACAAATCTAGCAGATTCTGATAACCTCAGACAGCAACCAAAAGTCTATTCTTTCTTAAAATTTAAATCTATTAAGCAAAATTTTAATGTATCACTAAAGGACAAGTTTCTGCTCTCAAATTAGTTCCTATGGCAAATTTTGAGAAATGGCAGGGCCAGAGATGTTGTTATAATTCACCTTAAGACATACAACTGACTCTTCTTCTGCCTCATCATAGAGCACTTTTCTGTAGTTATCTTCAAGTGCTTATACCATTGATGAAATGGAATATCATTCATTATCATGGAGAAATATATTTAAATATATTTTATTAAATATATGAAATGTATTTATATATTTTATAAATATATTTTTAAAAGTCAGAATTCAAAACCATACACTATAAATTTTAATCACATTAATACAGGTGAATTTGTGAAGGAGCTATAATCAACTGGAGGGATTCCTGCTATTATGTGGACTACGATGGAAATAGAAAGAAAATCAGTTGCATTTAATAATCAAGGTCTGAGGAGATCTTTAAAGACCTTAAATAGATTGATTTGTCCAAGGTCCAATGACTGGAAAGAATGTGAGCTGGGTTGTGGATAGACTGGAAGACTCAAGTCAGAACTCTGTCATGGAATGTGCTGCCTGCCTCCATCTCCTGGATGTTATTTTCCTGGCTTTTTTTTTTTGCCAGTTTCCCTTTCTCTCTCTCCCCTCTTCCTTCTTCTCCTCTCATTTATACTTGGAGGGCTTTTCATTTTTACATGATTTCTGGTCTTCAGAATAATATGTAGATGTAGATACTGTGATTATTCCTATTTTACAGGTAAAGAAACTGAAGTTAAAAGAGATTGAGAGACTTTTGCAGCTAGGAAGGGTTTAAGGCAGGATTGAAAGTCAAGACATCCTGATTTTAAGGTCAGAGAAATATTCCCATACTACAAGTTATGCATATATATATATATATATATATATATATATACACACACACACACATATATATATAAAAGTATGTGCTTCTATTAATACACAAAGACATGTAAAAACACAAAAATGTACATTCCAATGGATGTACACATATTTATATCAACACAAATATATACATATGCACATGTCCCTATATCCACATACAAATTCAGATCAATATCTCCATATCACAAGGATGTACAAGTGTATGTATATATATGTGTGTGTCTATATAAATGAATATACATCCATATCCATTCCATTTAATATATACAATCAAATATACTTATAGAATTATGTGTATATATATAATATATATATACAGATATAGAACATATTTTGAATACATTTAATATCCTATTGGTGCTGTTTGTCCTTCATTCTCAAAGAAGATCAAAGACATTAGATAGTTTGACTTGCAAATGAATTGGATTTAAGTGAGGCAGGGCTTTGCAACTTCATCCACTTCTTGTCTCTTCCAGGGTCATTTAACTAGAATCAATTCATAAGTCAGGATGACTGGATATGGTTCTAGATACAAGTTAAAGTCTCTCTGGTGTCTCAGTTTATCTGAGGCAAACACTTGTTCAGTGACTTAAAGCTAGGCAAGAAATGAGGCAAAAGATGACTTAGTCTGTCTACTCAAAAAAAAAATCAGTTTGAGTGGGGAAGACCTTACTCAGGTTTCTAGCAAGAACAGAAAACAATTGCTTATTTATAGTTGCTCTGAGCTATCAAAACCCAAAGAAGGAGCAAGTGAAACTTGGGCTGGGACCTATGAGAGACAGAGTAATTTGGGTTTAAGACATAATCAAGGGGCAGCTAGGTGGTGCAGTGGATAGAGCACTGGCCCTAGAGTCAGGAGTACCTGAGTTCAAATCTGGTCTCAGACACTTAATAATTACCTAGCTGTGTGGCCTTGGGCAAGCCACTTAACCCCATTGCCTTGCAAAAATCTAAAAAAAAAAAAGACATAATCAAACAGCTCCATTTGAATTTTGACAGGCTTTATCAAAGTCTGATTTTCCAGAGTCCTATTTCAAGAAATAATGCTCCAAAAATTGTCCCAAATTTTTAATGATAAAATAAATAAGTAGGGAAGTGAAAAAAAAAACCCAAGTCTTGTGAGGTTTCAGTGATCAAAATTTACATTCCTTTGGACAGCTACATGGAAAGGAAAAAAGGAAGAGAATGATAGAAGAGGGAAAGAGGGAAGGAGAAAGGAAGGAGTACTGCCTAGTGGACTGCTTATTTGGGTCCCCATTGGACCAATTGAGGAAGCTACTACTACTCACAGACTGTTGTTCTTGAAGAGGACCAATGACATCAGAAGGTTGATATTGCCTTGCAAGTGAATTGAATTTAAGGAAGGTAGGACTGGGCAGAGTTATCAATCTTACTTTCTCCTCTAGTCATCAGAGTCTATTGGCAAGACAAAGGTCAAGACAAACTGAAATTGATTCCAGATACAATGGGAAACCTTGGACATTTTTAGACTGAAGTCTTTCCCACATCTCTGTTTGTCAGAGAAAATGCCCATTGAAAAATAAAAGTCTAGGAAAGAATGGAAGCAAAAGATAGTCTAGTTTGCCTTCATTAAAGAATCAGTCTGGGAGGGGAATACCTTCAGATTTTTTTGTCAAAACATCAATGGTTGCTATTGACACTCTGAGTTATCCAAAACCAAATAATTAGCAAGTGAGGCTTGGCAAGGCTAATGGAGCAATCATTCCAACTGATAGATACAAACATATATATTTCTATAGAAATATATACAAACACAAAAATGGAACACACAAAAATATTTACAATAGAATTAACATGTAAACACACTCAAACATGTGCAATAAATTTTATGTGTACAAACACATCTATTCCACCATATATATATATATATATGTATAGGTACCCATAAAATAGACATGATTACACAATATGTACTTCCACTCATGTGGCTGTAATATAACTTACACGTACACACAACATGCACACATCCATGTAACCAGGACCTGCATACACATATATACAATATAATATCAGACATATTTAGATAGCTTAAAATTTATATTACTAGAGGAAATAGCACCCAGATAGAGAATTGCACTCATAGACCTCCTGAAGTCCTGATTTTTTTCCAATCTCAAGTCATATACAAGGAGTTCTGGGCAGGGTTAACCCTGCCCCTACTGGTTGGTAAGACCATTTTGCATTGTTTCTGTTATTATTTCAGTTCTTCAATTAGACAATCTGAATTTTGGACATTCCAGCTTCTTCAGCCCTACAATTCCTGATGACCCAGTCATGGAGAAGAGTGTGGAAAAGACAGGAGAGACCATTCGAATGACAACTTTTCCTATAGGTCATTCTTTAGTATAAGTCACGGGGTATAGCGTTTCATACAAGAGTCCTCATCTCCTGCCCAGGCCTGTGTCAAATACATTGGTTTGAGATGTCCAGGGAATGACAGTCATGTAGAGCAGAATTTAAAATTATGAGACCAATGGAGATATATTGATGTTGTCAATCTCAAAGTAAGCTACATATCCCCCCACTAGTCTTTTTCTTTTTGATTATTCTCTCACAAAGGAATTCTCTCTTTTCCAATATATCTAATACTCAGCCCAGTCTTCCTTAGGGAAGGATAACATTACAGGAAGAAAAGCAAAAAAGTTCCATATTGAGAGTATATCAAACTAGGTGATCACCTTGGATCCTGTTCAGAGAGAGTAGGTGACTCAAATTCAAGGCTCAGAGGATTGGAAGAAGCTCGTTCTCTCTTCCACACACCCAATTCAACACAGTTCTCTAGTTTCACTATCATATCCTTTTAAAGGAGAGATGTGATATTTATATTTTAAAGGAGAGATGTGATATTTATTTTTAAAGAAGGGATAGGATATTTATTTTTAAAAGAAAGATGTGATGTTCATTTTTTACTCAATTTATGACCTGTCACTAGTATGGTTATCCTACCTGACCCTTTATTCTGAGGAGAATTTGGTACAAAATATGAGGTATTAGAAAATGAAGACCATGAGAGAAATATGTTTTCTCCCCAATTGCCTTTTCCACATCTGCTGTTTCATTGTCTCTCCAAAACTTTACAGCCCCTGGAAACAAACCTATAGTTTTCTGGGGAGAGATGCTAGGAAAGGGAGGTAGTGACATAGTTGCAAAGACTTCAACAAGGAAAGAAATTTAACATTTCTGGAAAAAAGAAATGCCAAGGACCTAAGAAATTCTAACTTGCTGAAGACTCCGCAGATTTATATGAGAATATGAGTAAAAACAGAAATAGTTTCGACTCCCTCAGATAACACAAAATGAAGCTCCTGAGATGGAAGGTATTGCTTGTTAAATTATGATTGTTAGGCTGGATATGGAATGGAATATTGGCATGGGATACCCACATTAAGATCTCTTTAAAGAGATCTGGCCTAGAGGGGAAAAAAAAAGGAATGTAAAGATCATTTCCATATTCATATATAAATACACAAACAAGACAGATGAAAGATACTCTCTCCTTTTTTGGAGTTGATCAATGATAAAGAACAATAAATCCAGAAAAGAACTCTAACATCTTTCCATCTTCCTACCACAGTCTACTTTTTTGAGGGTTTGGGGGAAGGGCTAAGTGAAAAAAAGTTAACCTCTAGCATTAGGGACACTGAGGTTAGATCAAAAATTAATTATTGGAGTCTATTTAAGACAGATAAGACAAAGAAGTCAACTGCAACCCGAGGTTCAAATTTACAGGAATACTGACAAAGTGATGCATTTCCATCTGAATTCCTATCATCCCATGAAATTCCCCCCAAAGAAGGAAAGGAATAAAAGAATACTCACCCCAGATTGCCATAAAAATAGCAAAGAAGACTGTTCCTCCATTGTCAAACAAATGTGTCACCTAAAAGAAAAAGTAAACAGTAAAGATCTCTTGGTTAAAACAATCCTTCAATATTGATCCTAATGAATTAACATGTTGGTGTACAATTTTTTTTTGTTTCCATGAGAAACAAGCCTTATTTTGCTTTCTCTCAATGAGAATTTAACTTTACATAGCACTTTTTAGATGTTTCATGTTAAGGTATAGACAGGCAGGTGTACCCTCATTTCTTCCTCATTTTCTCCTTGACTATTCCTTTGTTTTCCCACATTTTAAACAACACCTTTTTTTTTTTTTTTAACACAGAAATTGTATTAAATATTTCTGTAATACCTTGGTGGGCCACTCACAGTATGAGAGCTGACAAATTTGATCTCTCTGTGGAACATCCAGAAGGCTTTGTGTTGGAGAAACAAGCATTTCTAGTACTGAAGGCTTTCTTTCCAACACTCCCAAAATCTAAGGTATCTACATGACTCTTACAGGACTCCCTATAGGGCCCATGGCTTGCACAATATAGTTATTTCCCTTCATCTTTTGTTAGGTACCATCCCAAAAGAGGTGAGGGATGGGGTTGAGCTTTACATTTCTTTTATTTCTATGCAGTCAGCATATAGTTTAAAGATTGTAGAAGACTATAATGTTGAATTAAGTTTGAACAGTGAAAAAAAGCTAATTCATATCACTTGGCCAGATGTTTATTAACAACTATGAAGTTTGTGAAACAGCTGTTTAATGTGAATAAAGATGTGAGCTCAACCCTTGAACTGTTTTCCTGTTTTATTGTTATCTTGGGAGATATGTGTGTGTGTGTGTGTGTGTGTGTGTGTGTGTGTGTGTGTGTGTATGTGTGTATGTGGAGGGGGGTGGGAGGGAGGGAGGGAGAGGGAGAGGGAGAGGGAGAGGGAGAGGGAGAGAGAGAGAGAAATTCTTTCTCTGTTTCTCTGAGTTTAGTTTGCAGCATTAGGGAGGAAAAGTCATTTTTAGATACCAAGTAGAGGCATACTGCAAAAAAAGTAGATGAAATGGATGACCCAGGAAGGTGTTCTGCAAGTAATAATGTAATGTTGTCCTTCACTTTTGAAGAAGACCATGACCTCAGGGAGGTGATGCCATGACAAGCACATGAATTGGGTTTGAGTGAAGGGGGCTGTGCTAAGTCACCAACTTCACTTTTTCTTCCAGAGCATCTGGGTCCAGTGGCCTGATAGGAATCAGGATGACTGGATATGGCCCTGGATGAGGGGCCATCAGGGTTGTGACTTGCCCAAGGTCACACAGCTAGTAAGTAGCAAGTATCTGAGACGGGATTTGAACTCACATCCCCCTGACTCCCAGATCAGAGCTCTATCCATGGCACAACTGGGAAATGTTTTGTTTGAGGGGTCATTTTGGAGTTTTCTGTACTGCTACTGTGAATCTATGGTATCATCTCTCTCATGGTATCTTTACTGTTCTGAATTCTCCAATGTGATGCCTTTCATTTCATTTTATTTTATTTTAAGTTTTTTTTAGTTTTTGTTTTTGCAAGGCAAACAGGGTTAAGTGGCTTGCCCAAGGCTACATAGCTAGGTAATTATTAAGTGTCTGAGACTGGATTTGAACCCAGGTACTCCTGACTCCAGGGCCAAGCCGGTGCTTTATCCACTAAGACACCTAGCCGCCCCCCCTTTCATTTTAAATTATTGGGATTCCCAAAATCTCTTTCACGACTCTGCTCAAATCATGGGTAGAGAAGAAAGTCTTACTTAAGAATAGTAATGAATGCCACAGGACTGGGTACAGAAACAGCTGAAGTTGCCAACCGAGAAAATCTAATTTTTTTAAATCAACCATTAAGGAAATCTATGCAAGGGATAAAAAATCTCATCAGACTTAATGACCCCAAACTGTTGCTAGATATAGCTGTTTTTACATTTAAGCAAAATCCATACTTCTCTTTCCTTTCCATGATCCCTATGCTTCCCCTCTTTCTTTTCTCTCTTCTACCAATAAGTATCCAAAGCCAAATTTGAAGACTAAACTAAAAAACTAGCATTCTATTGAATAATATCTTGAAAATAGATTTACTATACATAGATTAGATACATGTAAAGAAACCAAAAACCCAACTAAGCTTGAAGTTTCATTCAGATAGAGAACTTCCCTGCAGAAATTCTCTCCATTAATGCCCGAAAAAAGCACATTGTAATCAATTTATATTCTTGGAGAGTTTTCTGGGGGCACAAAGATTAAATGACTTGCCCATATTCCAAGGGAAATAGGATAAAGGACAAGGGGCAAGACTTGAAACCTAAGTCTTCTAGAATTCAAGGTTGCCCCTTCATGTACTACTCCATACTGCTCCTTTCATATTAAATGATCATAGTTAATGTTTTAAAGATCCTTTGATGAGGGACAAGACAACATTTTAATTGTTATACAAAAAACTACCATTGCCTATTAGAGCTGCCATCTAGTTTGACTGAGAGATGGCTAGGTGATATTTTGGAGAATTAGAAGTTCTGAATATGAATCCTACCTTTAGACTCTCCCTAGCTGTGTGACTCTAAGCAAATCTCTCTTTATCTCTCTCAGCTTTACTTTCCCCTTAAGCTGCTCATTTTACATTCTTAAAGGGGGCCCAAAGATATCAGGAGGGCACCTTGTAAATGAACTGGAGTTTAAGTGAGACAGAGTTGTACAAACATCATCCCCATTCTATCTTCCAAAGACATCAGAGTCCAGTGACAAGGCATAAATCAGGACACTGAAGATGGCCCAGGATGACCTTAGTTTTTTTAAGATAAGTCTTTCCCAGTCTTCCGTTTGTCTGAAGCTACACCCACTGAACAGACTCAAGGCTCAGTTTCAATCTTGATGATTCCCTAGAAGTGAAATAGTATGAATTAGAGTACCCACTACAGGTCACTCTACAGGATTGTTGTAAGGTATATATAAAGTACCTTGCCCCCTCAAAAGCTATAGAAATGCTATAATTGAACAATTAAGAACAACCCAAAAGAAGGTTAAATATTCAGAGACACAGAGTGATCTTTTCCAAAGAAGAAGCAAGAGGGGAGTTTTGGAGGGATAAAATTTCAACTGAGTGATTCCACACACACAGACTTATGTTACTAAATTATTTTTTCTATAAAACTCTGTCCATGAATTGAAAGCCACCAGTGTCCAATACATTTCGGCCTTTGCTTAATCAGGAAACTGGATTTACACAAAAGGAGGACAAACTAAATACAGTCAGTTCCCAGGTATAGGTAGCAGCCTGCCTCTGCAGGAGATTAAGAGTAATTAAAATCAGTAAGATGTTACTGACTGAGGATTTAATTTCTACCAGTGGACAATCGTCCTATATTATAACTTCACTTTTTTATTTTCCCACAAGGTTCAAAACAAAAATAAAACTATGTCTTTCCCCACTCTTATCCCCCAAACACCTTGTTCCCCTTGGTCCCCGACAAAACAGATCATGATACAATATTTGGACTAGTGAAATTCATTATACTTTGTAATATAAAGAGTAAAAATACATTTTGCAAATCTTAACATACTTCACAAATATTATATATGAGGAAGAATAGAGGGAGGAGGAAAAAAAGAAGGGAGGAAGGAGGGCAAGTAGGATTCACTGGGGACATTTTGTAAGCCCTGGACTGGGACTCCATTTCAATGACAAAGCAGAATACTCTATGTCCTCTTTTAATAAACCAGGTATACAGGCACCGAAGGAACTCAGACATGTGAAGTCAGGCAGATTCTTTTTCCTGAGTTCCAATCCGGATTCAGACACCTACTACTTGTATAACCCTAGGCACATTGAACCCTGCTTGCCTCAGTTTCTTCATCTGTAAAATGAACTGGAGAAGGAAATGGCAAATCACCACAGTATCTTGATCAAGAAAATCCCAAAAGGGGTCATAAAGAGTCAGACATGAATAATTTAACCACAGAAAAAGGTATAATAGAGGTCAACATTTTCAGTAAGAAATATTTCCTCACAAAACAAACAACTCTGGGCACAGAAAAGTATGGGACTCATTTACCATTAGGGAAAATTGAGGACTGTTTGAACTACTAGAAAACAGTCTTCCTTGACTGTTCTAGCTAACAGATTTGAAGAAATACTTTAATTGCTTCTATCTCACATATATATATACACACACACACACACACACACACACATGCACACACAAATATATATGTATATACAGAGACAGATTATATATGTATACCCACAAATATAAATATAAATGTATATATTTATATGAAAATTTTATGTATACTATAAGAAACTCTACTGAAATGGAAAGCAACTGGCTAGCATTAGCAGCTGTAAATTGAGTCTCCCATGATGACAATTTTTTTAAAGGGCAATGGAAAAAGTGCAGTGTTTGGAGTCCAATGTCCAAAATGAGACAAATCAGTGAACCCCCCTGATCTTCAGTATTAAAGGATCATAGATGGACATATCTCTGACAGAGGAAGGATTTGAATCCTGGTTTTTTTTTTCAATTGTTGTTCAATTATATCTCACACTTTGTGACCCCATTTTGGGGCTGTCAAGGCAAAGATACTGGAGTAGTTTGTCATTTCCTTCTCTGGTTAATTTTAGAGATGAGGAAACTGAGACAAATAGGTTAAGTGATTTGCTCAGGATCACATAGTTAGTAAGAGTTTGAGGCCAAATTTGAACTCAGGTCTTCCAGACTCCAGGTCCAGTTCTCTCTCCACTATGCCAATAGACAGTCCAAGCCAAACCCAGGTCATTTGCCTACAAATCCACCACTCTTTCTAATGCATTAAAGTGCCTTCAACAATAAAATGAGAATATGGGACTAGATGACCCTGAGCTATAAATCCATAATCCTATAAATGACTGGCTCCAAGAACTTTAGGGGAAAATTCAGTGTACATAAAATCAACATGTAAAAAGGTGAATCTTTTCCAAGAAAAATGCTATGATTTTTAACTACTTTTACAACTTTCTAAATTTTTTCTTTTAAAGGGCTAACACAACTCTCAAGTTAGAATGGAAGTCAATGTAGAAATTTAATATATAAAGTTTGGTCTTTTTTGAACATTTTTACAAGATGCATAAAGTGAGATGAACTTCTTACTACTCAATCATTCTTGGTCTTAGGATGGTTTCACATACTCCAACATGATTTGAGAAAAAATAAAAATGAGCAATAAACTTATGTGTCACCTCAAAGAATGTGAGCTTCTCTAGGGCAGGAGCTACTTCACTGGGTGGCGGGGGGTGGGGGATGTCTTTGCCCCAATGCCTAAGCACAGTGTCTGGAACAAAAGCATAGATTTTTGGATGGGAAGGCTACCTCAGTTCCTAATCTAAGCCTTATAATGAAGAATTTTCATGTATGATCATATAAACATGTGTTCAGTTTACTGGTTCTTAGATCATACATCTAGAATGGAAAGGAACTCAGAAACCACTTAAGGCTACTCTTTCCATTTTATATATGAAGAGACTGAGACCTAGGTGGGGAATAAGGCTACATAGGTAGAATCTGAGGTAGGATTTGAATCCAAGTCCTTTTATTGGGCGGTTAGATGGTACAGTGGTTATGGAAATGAGCTTGGGGGTCAGGAAGATCTGAACTCAAATCTGACCTCAGACACTTTCTAGCTATGTGATCCTGGACAAGTCACTTAATCCTGTTTGCCTCGGTTTCTTCTATAAAATGAGCTGATGAAGAAATGGTAAAGTACTCCAGTATCTTTGCCAAGAAAACCCCAAATGGGGTCACAAAGAGCAGGACATTACTGGAATGACTAAACAGTATAAAGCAGACTTCCTATTGGTTGTATAATCCTGGTAAAGTTACAACTTCTCAGAACACCAAGTAGTCCAATCCCCTAAGACTATTTTTGAGAAGGTGCCAACAAAGCACAGTCCCCATTCCTATCACATAACTTTTATTAGCAAAGTGTTTTTTACTTGTCTGATGAAAAAGTAAGGAGGCAGTGTGGGGGTGTTGTTCTCAATCTTTTTTTTTTTCTTTCTTAGTAATCATCCATTTTTTCAAAAAGCAAGAAAATAACTTACATAAGGGTTTAAAATCACAGACATGTTAGAGAAACAAATACAGGAAAACCAAGAAATTTCAATCTTGCAGTTCATTACCAAAGCCCAAACCTGCTTTGCTCCTGTAGGAAACAATCATTCTCAGAAAACTTTTTACCCAAAATCTAAATTACTTACACCTCCCATAGGAGTTAGGAGGTCAATCTTTCTAAAATAATTAATCTCCTGGTAATTATCCTCCTCTTTATTGTTTTCCCCTCAGGAAAAATGACCTTGTTGCAGAGTGAGGATACCACTTGGAATTTATAATGCTTTAGTTCTTGTAAAGGAGGACTGGTTCCTTTTGTTTAAATTGTTGGATTCAAAACTGGAAGAAAAAGGACTTCTGATGAAAACTGGGTCCCTCTGATAGTCACAGAGATCTGAATTATTTGGAAGGAGACTTGCTATTCCTATCTCTAAGGAATTTCTCTTTTTACAGATGAGGACTGATCAGTTTTGCTTAATTTAGGATGCCTATTATGATGCTCATAGAAAGGTTTCGGATTTCCCAGAATCTCTTTCTCTTGGGGGAAGAGGTGCTGCTGGAGGTATGCTAGTGAACAGATAGTAGAATCTAGATTTAGAAAGATCAGAGTTCAAATTTCACCCTTAGGCATTTCCTTTCTGTGATCTTGGGCAAGTCACTTAATCTCATCACCAGTAGCACCTTCACCCTCTGAAAACATCCTGGATGGACACACTCAGAAATAACCATTTACAATGTTCAAGATGATACTCAGGAGCTATGACAATAGTTTACAGAGAGAAAATTCAATCATCTTCCATCTCTATACAGACTGGCGACTGGTTTCCATTATCCTTCTTGTATAAAAAAGGGAGAATTAGATTGGATGGCCTATAGAACCTTTCCAGGATCCTTTCTAGCTCTTAACTAGGATCTTAGAATATTTCTACAAATGATTTTTTCCCTATAATTCCCATTAAGCTATAAAAGAAAAAGAAAAAACTTACTACAAATAAATAAGGAAGGGAGGAAAAGATGAGAATCACCTTAAACTAAAGAGATACTTTATGGAGGACATATTTCTAATTTCTAAAATCCAATGGCTATCCCTGGGTTATCAGAAAAAGAAATTGATTATGGCTTCAATAGCTGTTTAAAACAAATAATTTCATTCAATTACTACACACACACACATATATATATATATATATATATATATATATATGTATGTATGTATGTATATCTATATAATAATGGAAACAAGAGAAAAATAATTCCAAAAAACACTTAATGCTTTAATGCTTTTGGACTCAGAAATGCTTTTGTTGAAACATAATTATTAAGTAAAGACAGTCATCCTAGACTCTTTCCTCTCCCTCTCAGCATACCCATTTTGTTGCTTAATCCTGTCAATTCTCTCTCTAAAACATTTACCTCATCTAGTCCCTCCTCATTATTCCCCTTACTACTGAACCTTCCCAATTTTAGTTTCTAAGTAGTCTCCCAAAGAGTTCATCCAATACTATATCAACTGAAACTTCCAAATATCAAAACAATCAATTCAGAAAAACCACCCGTTACTCTACACTGCCTAGGGATAAAGCCTAAACTTCTGATATTGCTATTTAAGATCCTCTATCATTTTTTTTCTTCTCTCCTCTTTTATTTTCTTCTTTTCCTGCATTTTTCCTCTCCTTTTCATCTCTCTTGTCACTTGCATAATCTACAATCTGCTCTGACTAGCACCCTGCTCTCACATATATAATCAACACCTCACCTTGGTTGCCAATACCTCAAGATATTCTACCTGTTTTCCACTCTGAAACTCCACCATTTTTCAAAACTCAACTTAGCACTCCATTTTTTTTTTGCAATGACCTCCCTTACTGACTCAACCTTCTCCCCTACCTGATACCTTTTTTTCAGATTTTATATTATTCTTTTCTCTTTGATTAAATTGCAAATTCACATTTTTATTTCTTTGTGGACATGGTTTATCTCTCAAGTAGACAGTCAATTTACTTGGGGACAGGACGCATTCACCAAAAACAAAAACAAAAAACATCCATTCTCACCTTGGCATAGATGCAACTCTCATTCAGTTTCTGGAGCATGCAGCTTCTCTCACACATTGGACACATCAGAATCTCTGTGGCTTGGCAGATTTCTTTGCTGAGGAATTTAAACAAAGGGAATTAAAAAATGCAAATAATACTCTAAGCAGAATCTTTATGGTCTTAACTCAATCATATGTGATGTAGAAAAAGATCATATTTAAAAGGAAGAAAAGGAAGGTAGGGGGTAGTTAAGTTTAATGCATACATTTTGTAACCTAAGGAATTCTGAAAACTCTTCCATAAATGCTGTCATTTCTAAACACTTCTGAGTTAAAAAGAGATCTATAACAACAGTCCTCTGAGATCAATGGGGTCAGGGTTTCTTATTTCTATTTAGTAAATGGGGAGATTAAGCAAAGAAGTATGATATGCAGCAATGTTGGAACATGAAGCCAGTTATTCTGAAGTCATAGTCATGCTTTTTCCACCACACCATAGAATGACTGCTCAGGCTAACATAAACTAATAAAAGTGATACTGCTCATAGAGAAAAGAGTGTAAAACTTATCAAGGAAGTATAAAAATGAAAATGAAGTGGACTGGGCATATAAGTGAATGCTGGTTAACAAAGAGCCAGATGGAGTTCTGGAATTCCTACCCAAGAATGCTGATAGTCAAAAGCCAGTCAATAAAAATTCATTAAAGAGTTAGGGCAACCAAATTAGATGGCTATGGACAATGCTATCCTATTCCAGAGGAAGAAAAACAAAACAAAAAACTCTTTAGAATCTAATGAACATCTTCTAAAAATTATCTCATGTATCTCTTTCCCTTAACATCCTAATTCTTCATACCAAAAAAAGACTTATCTGTAAACATGTTTATCAAAAATATGTATGTACAATATTAACCTGACTGTTCACCTCTGGGGGATGGGGGTGGGAACGGGGGTTGGAAGGAAATTGTGTAACTTAAAAATATACATATGTATTTGGATGAATGCTAAAAAAACTCATAACATCTATTTGGAAAAATAAAGTATCCATGAAAATAAATGAATATTCATTAAGTGTAACAGGCACAGTGCCAAGTGTTGAGATACAAAAAGAGGCAAAAGATATTCCTTGTCAACAAGGAGCTCACAATCTAATGGTGGAGACAAGTACTCAAGTACATACAACCAAGATATAAATGGGAACAATAGAAAATAATTTACAAAAAGAGATGGAACATTAAGAGGGGATTTTCTGTTTTAGATGGGATTTTAATTGAAACTTAAAGGAAGATAGGAATGCCAGTTGGAAGAGATAAAAAGGGGGAATATTTCCGGCATAGAATGTCCAAGACAAAATGTCCAGTTATTGGTAAAATAGCCAGGATGTTGGTGTCACAGGATCAAAGAACATGTATTGGCTCTAAGTTTTAAGAAGACTGGAAAGGAAGGAGGGGGCTAGGTTTTGAAAAGTTTTGACTAACAAATAGGATTTTGTACTTGATGCTGGAGGTAATTAGGAGGCCGACATGATTGAACTTATGCTTTATGAAAATCATCTGGGTGACTGAATGGTAAATGAAATAGAGTGTGGAAAGCCTTATAGTCAATGAATCCATCAGCAGGTTATCGCAACAATCCAAAAGCGAGATGATGAGGATAGTGGCAGAGTCAGAGGAGAGAAGAGGGCACATTTCAGAGATGCTGCCAAAGTGAAATTCATAGGAGTTGACAACAATATGGGTGGTGGTGAGAGGAACTGAAGAAGATAACTAGACTATAATAGAGGAACTGTGAGAATGGTATCACTCTCTATGATAATGGGGGAGTTTGAAGGAGGAAGGGCAGGGTTTGGAGGGAAAGATAATGAATTTCATTTTGGACAGGTTGAGTTTTAAGATGTCTAGGGGCCATCTGAGTCAGAGAAACAATGGGAGATTCAAGATTAAAGTTAAGTACAGAGTTGGAACAGGATAAGTAGATTTCAGAGTCATAGGCATAGAGATGCTAATTAAATCCACTGAGCCCAGGAACCAGAGGGTTCTAATGTGTTAGGAATATGCATTTGGAAAGATTGCAGCATATAGACAAAATCTACAGGAAAAATACGGGTGGACTACTGGATGAGAGCTTGAAACCACTGAAAAACGCATTTATTTTTGAGGCTCCTTTAAGATTCTTCTTTACTCCCCCCCCCCCTTCTCTTTGTTTAGTTGTTCTTTATATTTCTTTTATGTCTATTTATCATACTTCCCTGTGTGTTCTACCTACTATCTAAAAGTTTTATTGAAGCATTTTGACTTTTTTATATCACTCTTCCATCCATTGGTGCTTATTGTATTCTCCTTTCTTTTTTTTTAAAATTTTTTTTAAGGTTTTTTGCAAGGCAAATGGGGTTAAGTGGCTTGCCAAAGCCACACAGCTAGGTAGTTATCAAGTGTCTGAGACCAGATTTGAACCCAAATACTCCTGACTCCAGGGCCGTTGCTTTATCCACTGTGTCACCTAGCCGCCCCTTGTATTCTCCTTTCATCTATTCTCACTAAAGGTTCTTTTCATCTCATCAATTTTCAAGAATGTCTGATGGTCTATGACCTCTCTATTCTTCATCATAGTATTCTGAAATATTGGAAAGGCTATCTCCATTTTTCATAAATGTAGAAACTGAGTCTCAGAGTGACTTAATTAACTATTCAAGGTCATATAGAAGAGATGGTGCCAGAACTTAGAACTTCTGTTTTTTTCAGTATAGCTGCAAAAATAGAATGCTCTATATAGCTACATGGTCACAGAAAAAAAAAAGACTATCATAAGCAATTACAAAGACACCCTAAACTAAACTTCGTAAAGCAGTAAGCAAAGTTGTTATGGGAACTGATGGAACTGGATGTTTATTGCTGTCTCTCCCTCTCAGTATCATTTACTATCTTGGTCTAATTTGATTGCTGTTTACTTATTCACATGGAGATCTCTCTTAGAACATACCATTTCAGTTCATGGAGTTCTTTAGTGTTATGTCTCTTGGTTTTTATCTCAGTCCATAGAGCAATTCAAGCATAAATTAGAAATAGCTTTAGGACAATAAAGATCAGTAACAAACAGATCATTTCTAAAACATCTTTGAGCCTGAGAACATCTAATGACATTGTGCAGTGGAATAGCTTCTTTCACTTTTAAGTGTCCAAGTTGAATAAAATCTAATCCAAGTCCATAAACCTTTATTTTTCCATTCACTTGATTATTCATATTTAACTCATTTCTCACATATTCAATCAGTGGTTGAGATTAGTCAATTCTATCTCTGTATCATCTCACTTTAGTCCCCTTCTCTCCACTCCCATTCTCACAGCCTTCATTCAGGCTCTCCACACCTCTCCCTGGGTGGGGTGTGCTAATGGACTTACTCCCTAGCTCTAATAACAGGGTTTTTAAAAAAAACACTATTACTAATTTTATTTTTATTTATTTTATTTTATTTTTTACTATTACTTATTTTAACTCTGAAATTTGGATTTCAAAATTCTCTACTTCCCTCTCACCCTTCCCACATCCACTGGGAAGAAAAGAAACATAATATCAATTATATTATGAATTTCACCTAGTGAGATCATACAAAACATATTTCTGTATCAGTTATATTTTTAAAAGCAAGAAAAATGAAGGGAGAAAACTGCATTTAAAAATTCATAAACTTGTTGGAGTCTGAAGGCAGATTAAAGTATACTACTTCCACTTTAAATCATTTGTGGATTTTCTTTTTGGTCCCTTTCTTCTTTTACATAACTGTGGAAGCAAGTTTTACAAGATTAAATGCATATAAACTATATCAAATTGCTTACTGTTTTAAAGAGGAGGGAAGTGGGGAAGAGAGAAAGAAAATGTGGAATTCAAAAAATATTTTAAAATGAATGTTTAAATTTGTCTTTACATATAATTGGAAAAAATAATTTTTTTTTTAAAGAATTAATCAGCGGATGGCTAGGTGGCACAGTGAATAAAGCACCCGCCCTGGAGTCAGGAGTACCTGGGTTCAAATCTGGTCTCAGACACTTAATAATTGCCTAGCTGTGTGGCCTTGGGCAAGCCACTTAACCCCATTGCCTAGCAAAAACCTAAAACAAACAAAAAAAGAATAAATCTATAGTCTCTCTGGAGGTGGATAGCATTTTTTCATCATGACTTCTTTGAAATTGTGTTGGATCATTGTATTGATCAGAGTAGACAAGTCTTTCACAGTTGATTTTTTACTTTCATACTATAACATTGCTGTTACTATGTACAATGATTTCCAGGTTCTTCTTACTTCACTTTGGATCAGTTCATTTGGGTCTTCCCAGATTATTCTGAAACTGCCCCCCTCCATTTCCCACAGTACAGTACTAGTTTACTACTGTCATAAGTATCAAAAGAAACAAAAAGTATAAATTAAAAAAGAGTCAATATTAGTATTTACTTATATGGACATTTATATGGACACCTAAAGTAGGCACTATTTGACTTCTGCTCCTAATCATGACATGGTTGGACCATTGGACTATTTATTCAATCTTTCCAAGTCCTTTCATAGTTATATATTCCCTAATGAGACTGATGAGCTTTCCTTCAATTTCAATCATTTAAATCTTTGCCAATACAGAAAGAGCTTTTATAAGTAATTTTTATACATATAGGTCTTTTTTTTATTACTCTTTTTACTCTTTGGGATATAATAGTGATATTGCTGGGTCAAAGAGAATGCTAATTTTATAGTTAGTTGGACCTAGTTCCAAATTGTTCTTGAGAATGACTGGGGAGGTTTACTACTCCACCAATAGTTCATTAGTATAGCTATTTCCTCATCCCCTTCAGTATTTGTCAGTTCTAATAGGTATGAGGTCATACCCCAGGATTATTTTAATTTACCCTTCTCTAATCAATGATGATTTAGAGTATGATAGCTTTGCGTTTTTTTTTCTGAAAATGGCCTCTTTATATATTTTGCCTACATCAGTTGAAGAAAGGTTCTTATTTATATAAATCTGACTCAGTTTTATATTAAGTATATATTTGAGGAGAAATGCTCTAAAATCTTTTGATAACAATTTCATCATCTATAGTACCTTTTAGTTAAATGTAGTTTCCCTGACTATTTCTTTTAATTAGGCCTATCTTTTTTCCCTGAGAACATGATCACTACCCCTGCCTTTTTTGGTTTTGCTTTTAGTTTAATTGAAGCATGTTAGATTTTTTCCAACCCCTTATTTTAATTCTCTGTGTCTGCTTAAGTGTGTTTATTGTAAAAAAAAACAAACATATTTTGGATTCTAGTTTCTGATTAGTTTTGCTATTCATTTCCCATTTAATGGAAGAACTCATCTCCTTCACATTCCTCTTCGCCCCAAACCACATTCAAATTCACACTTATGATTATAAGGGGCAGCCAGGTGGTGCAGTGGCCAGAACCCTGGCCATGGAGTCAGGGGGACCCGAGTTCAAATTTGTCTTAAACACCTGACCTAACTAACTGGGTGACCATGGGCAAGTGGCAAGTCACTTAACCCTGATTGCCTCACATCCAGGGCCTTCTGCAGTCATACTGATCCATATCTGGCCACTGTACCCAGATGGTTTCAGAGGAGAAAGTGAGACTGTTGACTTAGCACAATCTCCCTCCCTCAAATCCAGGTAATTGGCTTGTCTGATATCGTTGTCTTCTTGGAGAATGAAAAATAAATATCATCTTCATTATGATTACTAATTACTTATTACTGGTTACTATTTTTCCTTCTAACCCATTTTCTTCTGTTTCTTTTCATTTTGTCCTTCCTTGAAAGTCTATTTTACTTTTTTATCATTACTTCATCTGGCCTCCCTTTCATCATTCCCCCCCTACCCATTTTTTCTCTTATCCCCTTGTCCTGTTTCTGTATTGTGTAAATTACTTTTTCTATACACACCTAAGAGTATGCGTGTATGTATTCTCCCTTCTTTGGGCCAGTTCTGATGTCGGTGGGGTTCAAGTATTGCTTTGCTGACCTTTTCCCCAGTTTCCCCCTACTGAAAAAGTTCTTCCATTTGTGCCTCTTTTATGTGAGAAATATTTTCCCATTCTATCTCTTTCCTCTTCTCCCAGTGAATTCCTCTTTCTCCAGTTTTTGGGAGATCATTCCAACATAATTGGCTCACATCCATGCCCTCTATCTATACCCTTTAAACTGCCCTAATAATGATAAAATTCTTAGGAGTTACATGTATCATCTTCCCATATAAGACTGAAGGCAGTTTAACTTTATTGAAACCCTTATGATTACTCCTTTATGTTTACCTTTTTATGCTTCTCTTGAGTATTGTGCTTAAATGGCATTCTAGACCTGAGTACAGAAGATGGGCAAATTCATAAGATAAGAGAGGCTAGTCTCATCACTAGAAGGCTTAAAAATGTGCCCTCTTGGGGCAACTAGGTGGCACAGTGGATAGAGTACCAGCCCTGGAGTCAGGAAGACCTGAGTTCAAATACAGTCTCAGACACATAAATAATTTCCTAGCTATGTGATGTTGGGCAAGTCAATTAACCCCACAGACTTCTAAAAAAAAAAACTAAACTAAAAATATACCCTCTTTTGAATTTGTAGAAAAAATTGGTAGGACTTTTTTCAAATATAAATCTTTAATAGTGAGAGACTTTTTTAAGTCAAACTAAGAACCACATTTTAATTCTTAGAGGAGAATCTTTTTTTTTTAGGTTTTTGCAAGGCAAATGGGGTTAAGTGGCTTGCCCAAGGCCACACAGCTAGGTAATTATTAAATGTCTGAGGCCGAATTTGAACTCAGGTACTCCTGACTCCAGGGCCAGTGCTCTATCCACTGCACCCCCTAGCCACACCTTGGAGGTGATTCTTGAAGAAAAGTAATTTAAAATGTTACATATAAGAATAGTGCAATCAAGGAAATTATAGGAGAAATTTCTTGCTTTAAATTTCTAAGTGCCAAAAGAAGCAAAAAAGGTAGCGAACTATTCAATCATACAAAAAGTATAAATCAAGAAGAGTCAATATTAGCATTCACTTATATGGATGTTTAATATGGACTCCTAAAGTAGGCAGTATTTGGCTTCTGCTCACAATCATGACATGGTTGGACCATTGGATTATACTTTGTACTTTATTATTCCAAAGTCCTTTTATAGTCATATATTCCCTAATGATACTGATTATTTCTAAGGCAAGATTGGCCTAATTCATAGGCACTCTTGATTTTTCCTGCCATTATGGAAGAATAGAAATTGGAGAAAACAAATGACCTGGAATACAATCTCATTACTATTTTTTCATAATCTCACATAACCACTAGAGGGAGAATGTCTATTAGCTAAAATGAAACTTTGCTTAGAGTTATTTCTGTAAGAACAAACTTTCCTTAAAGGCAGTGAACTCAGAAAACTGGAGTGTATACTGGGGGGAAAATCAACTCTTAATAGAAAACAAGAGAAATGTTTGGGTAAAGGGTAGATTAGAATATCTCTGTTTCCATATAATGATGATTCCAGGAAATGAATCCATGAGAAGCAACACGCTTAATGGCTTAGAGTTCAACTAGAATGAAAGGAAGGATGGAGACAGGGAGATACTATGATACAGTCAGAGGAATAGTCTGAGAGGCTTCACATTCGTAATTGGTTCTGTTGTGAGGCAAGGGGGCACTATATCTGACTCTTTTCCCTCATCTTTAAAATGATTTAAAATAGATGAAAAGAACATTATATGGAGAAAAAGAACAATGTTTCTGGATTTAGAAGATTTGACTTCATATTCTGCTTTTGAATGATTACTAATTGTGAGTCCATAGGCAAGTCTTTTAATCTAACTGGAATTCAATGTTTCCTTCTAAAAAATGAAAAGACTGGACTAGAGGGTCTCTGAGATCACTTTTTCTCTGATGTTCCTGAAGTTTCTTCCAGTTAAATAAACTGTCCAATGATGAGTACAGAGTACTTTATGCTAAATATAGAAAAGGTATGTGTTATTTTCTGACAACCTATCAAACTTGAGAAATGTCTAGTGGATGTTCCCTCTAGTCTAGATGGTCAAGGAGAAAGAGGAAATTCAAGGGTCTGCTCTGAACCAAGGATTTGTCCAAGGCACAAAAGCTTACAGAAGTCAAAGAAAGCTCAGAAACTGATTGAAGGACTCAAATTCAAATTAGTATAAGCTCAGGAAAGGTTGGTATCCAAATCAGAATTTAGGGTCAGAGGCATTCAGGATTAGGTTTCAAAATTAATTTAGGGTTAGAACCCTAATTTCTAAATGCTTCTGACTCTAACCTTAAATTTCTGCTTACTGGATTTCTGTAGTAAAAACCATTTTGGTGGTAAAACAATCATACCTGTTTAGTAAAATTTATAATCAAGTATTTATACATTTCCTATTCATATAATCCAATTTTCATGGAATAAGTGGTACACTTATGGAGAAATCTTTAGATTTTGTTTATGTATGTGTATGTGTGAGTATATCTGCTCTTATTATTTTAGATTTTCTACATGTTGCCTTTTACATGCAAAATGAAAAGGGACTACTCTGTCCTCCATAAAAAAAAAATCTGCCCCAGAATGCTATAGCCACCCAATGCATAGGTTTAAAATAATTTTTTAAAAAGTTGATTATATAAAGTATCAATGTTGATATAGTAATTCTCTAAGACTTTATTGGATCTTTGATCTCATTAGTTGTGATCTATTTCTTCCAATGATATGGATTCAAACTCATCCATACCTGTTCAGCCTATTCTTTTCCATGTCTTCTCATAAGGCTGCCCTGTAGCATCCCATCTCTGTGGAACTGGAGACATTCCTCATATTTTTCTTTAAATGGAGAAAATATCTGTTGAACACACAGGCTCTCCATTATTCATCCCTGGTCCTCAGCAAATGATCTGCCTCTTTCTCCTTCATCCTCATTATCATAGCTATCATGTTATATCTTTTAGATTTGCAAAGTGCTCTCCATAAAACTAGCTCATCTGACTTTGAACTAAGCCAAGAACACACCTGTAGCTTCTTTTTCACCTAATTCTCTGGAAACAAGATAGATCTTAATAAATTCCTGCCATCACAGATCAAGGCAACATGCCCCACTCCCCACCTGCACAACACACCTACAACTGAACCAGTCTGACACCCGGGATGCTGATGCTTTCAGACTCTCGCCCTTATAATCTTGACAGCTGAACTACTCAGTGCTTCTCTTAAGGAAGAATAGAAAGTCTGACAGTATCTTAATTATAGTGACAGAAATAACAAAGTCATGTAATACCATAAAATACAGCCAGGAAACAGTTTTCTAAAGCCTTTTAAAGTATGCCTTGTGCTAAAGGTTAAGAGGAACTGCCAACTTTTTCTGGGCATAGGGAGGGGGAGTTCCTTGTGATTCTATTACAACAAAAGCATCTCTTCCAGGGGTTCCATCCACATCTTTGCTGCCCTTTTTCATCTGGCTTACATTCATTTCCTAGAAAGACCCCCAATTCAACTCTTTATTTGCCCTCTTGAAAACCATTTTTCATTATATAGACTAACCCCAAATACTTCCCACCTTGTTTCCTAATTTGCAGACCAAAAGATTTTGGCATGAAAACCACAATCTTCTCACCAGACTCCCCCCATTATGGACCTGATAGGAAGATAAAGACTTCCCAAGGATGGCAGGTATTTGCTTCCCCTTCCACCTCCTGCCATGGAGAAATCTTGGGAGATGGCCTTTCTTGAGTGGACATGGGAAACTTGGCGACACAGTGACAGGTTTTTGTTTTTGATGCTTTGTAGATCACTCTATCAGTTACTTAGTCAAATTTGAATCTAAGGCTAGCAAGTCTCATTAGCATATTTAGCAAATTATTTATTAAAAAAAAAGCAACGATTTCTACATTCTCCCAGTAAATTAACTGTGAAGCTAGGCAGTAAGAGGAAACAGGATTTGGAAGGGGAGACAGACTTAGAAAATGTCATTATACAGTTTCAAGAAAAGAATATAGTCAAACTTGAATGATAATAAGTAGAAGGAAAAAGGTTTGAAATTAGGGGCTCTGACTTTAAATACAGATCTGTTAGTTTCATTTCATGAAATCTTTTTCTACCGTCTTCTTCCTATATCAGGTACAAGGCCTGGAACATCATAGATGTTTAGAAAATGTTTATTGACTGAATGACTGTGAAATTTATAAAACTCAAGAGGAAGGAGCACTGCTACAATGGGAAGACTGCAAGCCTAGGAGTCAGAAGAATAATGCTCATAGCCTTGGTTTTACAGCTTAATAGCTATGGAACCACGGACCAGTCATATGAACTCACTGGGACTCAGACAACAAAGAAGGTTGAACTGATCTCTTACTGGGAGGTTTCTCAGATACCTACAAAGAACATAACTAGTATTTTCTTTAGCTCACATTTTTTTTTGGAATGATTTGGTATGATTAGCAAAACACTTGGTGGAAGGGGAAAGTATAATTGGTTTTATTTAAATGTATGTTTTTCCTTTAAAGGTATATATTGATACAGTGATGATTAACCAAACAAAACCTCTAACTTTGGAAAGAACAATGGATTTGGAGTCCAGCCCCTGAATTCAAATCCCTGTGATACCACTTATATCATGGGTCATCCAGTAAAGTCACTTAATTCCTTGGGGATTCTGTTTCCTCATCTATAAAATGAGGGTGCTGATCATAATATCTTTTAAATTGTTTTTCAGTTCTAGACATAAGATTTGATGTTCCTATGAAATCAGTCTCTATGGGATTCAGCTTTCTCAGCTTTAAAGCGAAGATTGAACTAGGGGGACCTGTGAATGGTATTTAGGGTTGCTTTTTTTAATTGTGCATTTAAAAAAATTATTTATTTAATGGGGTTTTAGTGACTTGCCCAAGGCCACACAGCTAGGCAATCACTAAGTGTTTGAGGCAGGACCTGAACTCAGGTCCTCCTGACTCCACAGCTGATGCTCTAACTACTGTACCACCCAGCTGCCCCATGCATTTTTTAAAAAAACAATAGTATACAATTACAACTACAGTCATAGAAAGAGCTGTACCATATACACGTATAAGCATAGAATATATATATATGCATATAAATGTGTCTGTGTATGTCTCTATATAATTTATATTTTTATGTATTCATATATACATAAATACATATACAGGTATAAATATACACATATGTCAATATGTGTATATATATAGTACCTATATATATATAGTATATATATATATAGTAAATAATTTGCTAAATATGCTAATGAGACTTGCTAGCCTTAGATTCAAATTTGACTAAGTAACTGATAGAGTGATCTACAAAGGTACTATAAATATATATAGTACTATATATATATATATATATATATATATATATATATATTACCTCAAAAGTCTCAATGTAATTTTTACCTATTAAAGCTATAAAACTATATAAATATTTACCTCTCTATATATCTATATGTATTGTTCTATAAGTGTAGACATATTCATATACATAGATACATATCTCTTTAGGTGCATATATGCCTATAAAAATAAACATATATATTTGCATAATATATACCCATGCTTAAAGGTACATATTCACATATAGGTAGGCGTGCAAAACATTTGTGTGCAGGTATGTGAGCTAAATGGCACAGTAGAGAAAGTGTTGTGCCTAAGGTCAGGAAGTTTCATCTTCTTGAGTTCAAATCTGGCTTCAGATGCTCACTAGTTACGTGTCCCTGGGCAAGTCACTTAACCCCTTTTGCTTCAGTTTTCTCATTTGCAAAATGATCTGGAGAAGGAAATGGAAAACACTCAAGTATCTTTAAAGATCCCAAATGGGGTCAAGGAGAATTGGACATGATTGAAAGGAACAGCAAAAATATATGGACATGTATACCCCTCTAGATAAATATATACAATTTATATGCATGCATTATATCTATCTATTTATCTAGACATGTTTCAAAAGAGTCCTCATGCTCAAACAGGTAGAAAAACATGGTTTGAGTTCAGCTAAGAGATAGAATAAGATGGTGAATAATGAGAGGAACAAAAATATTGAAACCTGCGTTTTAGCATTAGTATGCTAAACTCAATTGTTAGGAGCTTCTTGAAGACATACATGCTAGAGTACTACTCTTCATAGAGTGGAATTTGGTTTCCTATGGTTCTACTTCATTTGAGATGTTTATTTTAGTTTGAGTTTTTATCACTGAAGTCTGAGGGAAAAGTCTCATCTCAAGTGGTTCAGTTCTAAAAATGTCATGATATAGCAACAACAGCAATAATAATAATAATAATAAAGCCCTTCTATGTAAATAACTATACTTACAAAGTATTTGACTTTTATAGAATAATAGTAATTCATCTTTATGTTGAATAGAAGCCTTTATGACTTATGAAGCATCCTCTTCCTAATCTAATGAGGCAGCTAACAAAGACAAAATACAAGCACCTTTAATGCAAAATTATTTTCTATTTGATCTTTGTAACTTCTATGGCTAGCACAAAACGTGTCCAAATACTAAAAATGCTGGATTGATGTTGGTGGTGGTAGTGGTGGAGGTGGTGGTAGTGGTGGAGGTGGTGGTAGTGATGATGATGATGGTGGTGGTGGTTGTCATATAAGGGATTTAAGGTTGGAAAACATCTTTTTTTGCAATACTACCTTGTGAGCTAGGTCATAATATCACTATTATACTAATTTTTCTCATAAAGAAATTGAAGCTCAGAAAGGTGCATTTGTCATGTTAGGGTCACATCACTTTCTAGCATTAGCTCTGGGAGTAGGATCCAAAGCTGCTGCCTCTTTCTACTGAGTTCCGGTCTAAGAGGAAATCAGGTTCAAACTGAGTTCTCCTTATAACTTGCTTTTCCTCTTGAATCATTAACTGCAGTTTTCTCTTCTTTAAAATGGAGGCATTGGATTAGATATCCTTTGAGGTCTAAGAGCTATGATCCTATGAGCTAATGGATATGATGATACGTTACTCACCTTACTTGGCTAGAATGCATGGTGAACACTCCATAGAGGAAAACAAACAAGCCCACAAAGGCAGCAGGAATCAGCATTCCGGTGTACCAGCCTAACCAAGCAAAGTAGAGACCAATCTTCTCACCAAAATAGCGCCTGCATAGAAAAGTAAACACACCACTTGGCAAATAGTGCTGCAAATGGAATGGGTCCAGGTCTAGAATTTTAGGTGGTAAACTTGAAGCTAGTGGTCAATCAGCATACATTATGTCCTTGTTATGCAACAGATATTCTAAGTTGTAGGCAGAGACAGGGACACAAAAGACAAAAGTGAAGGAGTCTCTGCCCCCAAGATGCTTAGATCAATGGCATTTACCCATACATCCTACAAATAGAGTTGAAGAGGACAAGGTAGTTTGGAAGACAGAGAGCTGGAAGTGAGGAAGTGAGTCTCTTAGAGACACTAGAGTAAGGAAGACCTCAGTTCAAATCTGATCTGAGACATGTATTAACTGTTTTTCCTCAGACACATTATTCTGCTTTAGTTTCTTTGTCTATAAAATGGGAAGGGATTATAATCTCCTGCCTGCCAGACTTATTGTGAAGTTTAAATGAATGATTTGTACTTATCACAGGTGCTCAATAAATGGAGAGATATTATGAATAGAAAAATCATGTTTAGTATCCTTATGTCATGAGGATGGAATGGATTATTTCAAATTATTTTATTTTGTTTGATGGTCAAGTTTAATGGAGAGTGTTCACTTTGGTGCTGAGGAATCTGTGTTCAAATTCTCTCTTTGTACCCCTAGCTGTGTATCCTGGAAGCAGACACTTCACAATGTGGTGTGGTAGAAAGCATCGCAGGTCTACCACTCCATCCACTATATCAATTAGATGTTGAAATAGTTAATAATGGTTCATATTCCTGTTTGTTGGAGGTCTGCTCTTTATCTTTTTATTTTCTTATTTTTAGATCATTTTATATACTTTATTTTGATCTCTATCCTCACCATAATCCTATTAAGAAGCTGCTATTATTTTACCGAATGATGAAATGGAGACAGGTTCAGTGACTAACTTTAAAACCATATGGCAAGTAAATGTCTAAAGTGGAATTTGAATTCAACTTTTTTGATTCCAAGTTCACTATGCTCATGTTCTTTGTGGTTCTGTGTCAGTGATTATAAAGAAAAAAAAATTGTTACCTTTAAAAAAGCTAGAATTTAGTAAGCTGTATTTTGAAGACCACCCATTTCCCATAGACATCCTTTATATAGCCATGAGTTAGCCCAGAGGAATTAAAGAACTGCTCAATTCCCTCTAGTTCTCATTATGCATAATTGTGAGGTATGATACATCCGCTTTTCCTTGTTTGCTAATGAGTTCAAGGACAAGTGAATGCTTTAAGAAGCCCAGGACCTTGGACAGGGTGTCAGGAGAATTGGGTTTTACTCCCAACTTTGACAATTACTGTTGACAGCTATATGAACTCAGAATAATTGCTTGCTCTCTCTGGGACTCTGCTTCCTCCTTTATAAAATAAGAAGGTTAGACTAGTTCATCCTTAAGGTGTCTTTCATCTCTAAGGTTCTCTGAGTCTGTGACTTTGGGCTGTAAATGGTGAGGCTCCTTAGCTGGTGCTGTCAGCCAGAGAGGATACAAGAGCCTGCACCATTTGAAGCTGCAGAGGACCTCCCTCCCCAGCATTACCTTCTGGGCAGGTGGTCCCTGGCACTGTCAAAGACAATGGGGATCACAAGTAATCACCTGGAATGCAAGGAGGTTGGCGTGTGGGGTAGAAGGAAGTCACAATGCCTGGGTTTGATTACATCTCAGTTCTTCCATTTAATAGCTATTGATCTTGGACAGCTACATTTTTTTCATCTGTACAATGAAGAAGTTTAGACTAGATGACCCCTGGGGTTCCTTCTGGCTCTTGCCGTATGGGTCCATCAATAGCCTAATCTACCTCTTTATCATGGAACAAACATTTTCCTCTGGAAGTCTGAGGCTCAATGTTGTACCTTTTGTTACAACAGATCCATTGTTTGAAATCCATGTTTTCTGACGTCTTTAAAAATTTTTTTTTCAAAGCAATGGGGTTAAGTGACTTGCCCAAGGTCACATAGGTAATTATTAAGTATCTGAGGCTGCATTTGAACTCAGGTCACCCTAACTCCAGGTTTGGTGTTCTATCTACTTGTGTTCTCTACCTCTTCTTAAAGAAAAGAAAATATGATGATTGGGATAAAAAAAATTGAATCAATAAGACATTCTCTACCTTCTCAATCCCCAGAGAAATTATCCCCTGCCTTACTGTGCTTTCCTATCTTCCTTGATATGATCTATGCTCAGATATGAAATGTTAGATTAAAAACTGGGAACACTAAAAAGGGCATAGCTCAAAATATCATCTTCCTTCTCCCTTCTTCTTTCCTTTCTTTTTTCTTTCTCTCCCTCCCCTTTTATCATCTCTTTCCCCGCTTGTTAAAGTTCCATTCCACACACATTAAACACACACACACACACACACACACAGATATGCATATGTGTATATGTATTTGTCAAAAATATAGAGGAGGAAAGAGAATCATCGAAATTAATATTCTGAAAGGGTCTCTGATATCTATCACTTTTGGAAAGTACCAGTTCAAAGATTTAAAACTGAAAAGTACTTTAGAGGGCATTTAGCTTAATGATTCATTTTATGAGGGGGGAGGGGAAGTCTAGAGATAATCAAATGATTAGCACCATGTCATAAAATTAAGTGGAAGAATCAGGATCAAAAAATGGATCCTCTTTTTCCTCATCCAGGCAGTTCCCTTCCTTCTCTTATAAGCTGCCATCCCTTTATAAATTAAGATTCTCCTTACATGAATGAATGTCAGAATTTAAAAAAGTTACTTTCATTCTTGAATTAAAATTTCCATACTGAATTAAAAAATCCTGCCATTACCTCTACCTAAGGATGTAATTATGTCTGATTAAAATCTTTTTTTTAAATCTATTTGAATATTCTTGATATTTTGTTTTAAAAAAGTAGAATATCCTTCTTTCTTCACCTCCTGGTTTAAAAGGCATGAGTTAACTAACAGTTTCTTATTTGAACAACATAAGACTGAATATGTGAAGGATCTTGGATTTCTATGTTGATGGGGAACTCTTCATGTGATAACTCCCTCTTGTAGTAGATGACTCTCCAGGACCTTTATGTCTAAAGGCATTTAAGTGCCTTTTCCAAGGTCATGAAGCTCTACCTCTAACAGATAGACCATGGTACTTGGAACCCAAAACAGTGAGAGCTCTTATATTCCCTGACTTGTCCCAGATTTCATTATCTATAAAATGACACCCAGAGAACCTACCTCAAAAGAGGGGTGTGTTGTGTGTGTGTGTGTGTGTGTGTGTGTGTGTGTGTACATGCATGCATTTATTGTAGGGAGATGCAGCCTAGTGGTGAATACAGTGATAGAATTGGAATCAAGAAAAAATGAGATTAACTTCTTAAACTAACTGAATGACCATGGTTAGGTCACTGTACCTTTCTGAGCCTTAGTTTTCCCATCTGTAAAGTGGGGGATAAGATATCTTAAGTGCCTATCTCACAAAATTGTGCAGTTCAAATGAAATAATGCATAGAGACCATTTTGAAAACTGTCATATCATATGAATGTCAGCTATTGGTTGGTAGTACTTTACATTCATGCATTCCTGGTCAAACCCAATTTTCTACCCTCGAAGGAATCAAAGATCATGCCCTCAAATCTGGTCTTTGAAGCTCCCTTCCAGTGTGACCTTAGTTACTTAATACCTCTGAGACTATAATTTTGAAAAATGTTAGACTTGATGCCTTCTGGAGTCTCCCCCATATCTAAATCTATGATCTTCCATAATCCATTAAGAATGCCATCAAAAAAGAATAGCAATTGGAAAGTGTTGTGCTTTTGTAGAGTTCACTAAGTGGCACAGTAGGCCAAGAACTATACTTAGAGACAAGGAAGACCTGGGTACAAATGTGACCTCAGATACTTTCTAGTTATTTATCCCTAGGCAAATCACTTCAACCTTTGTCTCAGTTTCCTCAATGGTAAAATAGGGATACTGATAACACTTATGTTCCTGGATTTTTGTGAGAATAAAATGAAATATTTGAAAAGTATTTTAAAAACTTTTAAATGCTCTATAAATTCCAGTCTTATTTTAAAAAAACAGAAAACCTTTTTGAGAATGAGCTAAAGGGGTAGCATTCATTCATCTGCAGAAACTGTCCTGATGAAGATAATGAATTTTGATCTAAATTGGCAATTCTTTGGAAAATATCTGAGTACCTGATCAAGTCGAGAGGCTGATACTTATACCACATTCCCCAGCAAGCCCAGCGCTTATATAGCAGGTGTCTGTGATTCTTGGCTCCATGAGTTTTAATTGGGTGTCTGCTCTGGTAGCTTCCCTAAAGGAAAAAAAAATGATGAATGAATACATACCCTTTGAAGGAAATAAACTATAGAATGGGATAACAATTTTATTTTTCTACTTTTCAGGTCTCAATTGACATTTTATTGGCAATTTTATAAATGGTGCACATCTGTGGAAATGATCTAGGTCCTATCTTTCCAGGCATCCCCTTCACTGACCTTTAAGTCTAAATTTAAGGTCGTTCCAGAATTCTTTGATATAGATCTACATTACTTAGAGTAAAACATACTTTAATTTTCCAGGTTTAGAGCACCTCAGGCCTTTAATAAATTTACTGTTCTTTAAGGTTGGAAGAATTTGCGTGGAAAGAAAATATTGAAACATTCCATCTAAAAGTTAGGCAGTAATTCTGAATCAGTGGATTTTCTATCCTTTGCAGACTAGAAATCGAATAGAGTTGATGTGACAAATGCAAAGGCTTTGAGCCATATATGAGAGTAACATTTTATAGAATTTTACAATCTTTATATTTTACTTTTGAGAAAATTACATATAAATGTATATATGTACATGTGTATTATATATGTATATTTGTGCATCTTCATATTAATGTTTTAGACACAACTGTTTATATGTTGTCTCTTCTATTAGACTGTGCGTTCCCTGAGAATAATCAATTAATCAATTTGTTTGGGGTTTTTTTTTGGCCTTACTTAAACATTTCAGGTTTTAGCAGCATGTAGAACATCATAGATGCTTAACAAATGCTTGTTAATTGATTTTTTATTTAATGAAAAGTGCCAATTTTAACTGGAGTTTAGTTGGTAGGTCAATCCATATGTTTGGTTGAAGACACAAGAACTTATCTCCAAGTCCAGTGCATGATAAATATATCTTGTCTAGCTACTCTAAGAAACTTTTTTTCCTTATATTTTGATTCAAACCTAAAAAAAGAAAAAAGAAAGCAAACCCCAAGCCTACAAGAGACCTAATTATAGCTAATACACTCAAGTAATTCTAGTGATAACCCTTCTGGTAATGAAAAGGTATGCCATGTGTCTGAAGTGACATTTGAGAAATAAATGAGGGACCAATGCCATCAGATTTTAAAGTCTTTCTTAGTACCCAGGAGAGCCTGTCAGAATGTCCACAAAATTCTTCATTTGTCTCTTTATCCATCTTTATTTGACCCTGCCCTTCTGCTCAAGCACCAGTATCACAATACATCAAAGAATCATGATTTCATCCATATGGCTATCCCATATACCAATATAGTTACAATTCTGTGTCTTCCCTTCTCAAAGTATCTTGGATTTATGTATTTATTTTGTGTGCATGTGTGTGTGTGTGTGTGTGTGTGTGTGTCTATGTGTGTGTCTATACAATAAGGCACAGATAGTTGATAATATAACAATTTCAGGTGATGTGCTAAGTATCGGGTCTACAAAGAAAGACAGAACACTATTCCCTTGAGGAGTTCCCCATCTTATGGTGGGGGGGAAGACAACATTAAGTAATTCTTCAAACGAGCAATATCCATGATAAAACTGGTGGTTCTCCCAGAGGGAAAATTCTAAGATTAAGAAGGACAGGAGAAAAGATTTTTGTTCAAGATGGGTCTTTAGTTCAGACTTGGAAGGAAGTCAGAGAAGACAAGAGATAGAGGTGAGAAGGGTGAGAGTTCCCGGGCATTATAAATAGACAATGAAAATGGCCCCAGGATGGAGATGGAAAGTGTTATTTGAGCAAGGAGGCCTGTGTTACTGGATTGCAGAATATATACCAAAGAGTTAACTGCAAGGAGACTGGAAAGGTAGGGGGGAGGGCAGTGGCACGTTATAAAGGCCTTAAAAACCCAAACAGATAAATTTATATATTTACTGAAAGTAATTGAAAATGTCTGAGGTTAATTGAATAGTTGGTCTTTTAGGAAGACCAATTTGATCTTCCAGCCCCTCAACTGACTGCTGCAACAATCCAACTAGGAAGAGATAATGGCCTGCATGAGGCGGTGGCATTGTTAGAGAAAAGAAAGGGGTGTATTTAAACGATGTCACAAAGGTAGAAATGACAGGACTTGTCACATCATTAAATACAGAAATGAGAGTAGGGAATCAACTATGCCACCTAAGTTGGGGGTCTGGTAACTGGGAAGATGGTGACTTGAACAGAAGTGAAAATAGGAAGAAGATAAGATAAGACTTTTGGGACAATATAAGAGTTAGGTTTGAATGTGATTAGTTTAAGATGTCTACATCTAGAGGAGAACCAGAAGAACATTATACACCCTGACAGCAACATGGGGTTGATGATCAGTCTTTTTTTTTTTTTTTTTTTTAGGTTTTTGCAAGGCAAATGGGGTTAAGTGGCTTGCCCAAGGCCACACAGCTAGGTCATTATTAAGTGTCTGAGACTGGATTTGAACCCAGGTACTCCTGACTCCAGGGCTGGTACTTTATCCACTACACCACCTAGCCTCCCCAAAGATCAGTCTTAATGGACTTGCTCATTTCATCAATGCAACAATCACGAACAATTTTAGGGTTTTTGCGATGGAGAAGACTATCTGTATCCAGAGAAAGAATTGTGGCATTTAAACAAAGACTTTTGCTATCTTTCATATTGTATTTTTTCCTTAAGGATATGATATACACATTCAATTCTGAACAATGTATAGCATGGAAATAATATAAAGACTATTAGACTGCCTTCTGTGGGGAGTGGGTAGGGGGAGGGAAGCAAGATTGGCGAAAAAAACTGTAAAATTCAAGATGTCTACATCTAGTAAATCTAGTTCAACATGTCTAACAGAGTAGTTGGAATGTGAGACTAAACCAGGCAACAGGTCAGAGTTGAATAGTTAAATCTGAGACCCATCTACATAAAGATAATTAAAACCATGGTAGGTGATGAGATCAGAGGGAGAAGAGAAAAAAGTCTAGGACAGACCCTCAGTGATATGGACAATGATGTAGTAAAGAAGATAGAGAAATGGCTATCAGATAGATATGAGGAGAACTAAAATTACAAAGAGAACCTAGAGAGAAGATAATATCAGGGAGTGATAAGCTGTATTAGAGCCTGCAGGGATGTCACAGAAGATGAGGACTGAACAAAAGTCATTAGATTTAGAAGTTAGAAGACCACCAATAACATTGGGGAAAGTCCTTTGAAGTGAATGATGAAGTTGGAAAGAGGTAAGAAGTGAGATGAAAAGAAATAGTGGCATCTGTTGTAGATATACTTTTCAAGGTTGGCCAGAGGAAGGGAGAGATTAAAGGTTGATGGATAATGGCAATGGAGAGATCAGGTGAGGTTTTATTTATTTATTTGGATGTGGGAGATAAAAGTTTCTTTAGAAGGAGTAGAGAATCTGGAGATAAGGATTTGAAACTAATCAGCTGATTTATTTACAATTTACAATTTATTTGGCAATTGTTTACTCAGGTGGTTGGATTTTGAAGGATATTTCAAGTTCTAAAATGTTAACATTATATAGCCCATGAGTTGGATTTTAAAAAGTCAGTGACATTAATTTCCTATTTTTAACAAACAATTGTCTTTAGATCTTGGTAGAAGACTGGAAGAATGGATAGTTTTACATTTTCAACTATCTTATTGAATAGCATTTGGGGAAAAAAAAAACCCTCATCACTACAGCCTGCATATACTCATATTTCTTTCCATTGGTTTGTGTCAGTCACTTTTATGTTTCTTCAGAGAACTACTGATGGAAAAAAAAAACACAAACAGATGACTTTGTCTATTGGGTGGTAGTATTGATACCTAGGTAGTTCCTTTCATACCAGGAAGGAAATTATCTGAGTAGACTATTGTCAGATTAATGCTTCAGGATGATGCCTTGGGACTCATTTTTCATTAAAGGCAGTTTTCTGAGTATCTGTAACAAACTTACATGCCTATTCTATCAAAATTCTACAAAAGTCAAGAGTGAACATCCCCTGAGGCTCCAATGCCTTAGAATCCATTATGACATATACAGTTCATGTAAAGGCTAATAAAGGCATAGATTTTGGTAATGTTGTGAGCTGCGTGGGTGTGGAATGGAAGTGTTCCTACCCTAGCCTTGCATTTTTCTATCTGCCTCTGATACTGTTATTGAGAATGATGGTCCTGAGATTCTTCTTGCGGCAATCATCAAAAAAAAATTCAATTACTTTAAAAATGCTTAAGTTAAAGAAGAAGGAAAAGATTTTCAACAAAAGGCTTCTCGAATTAGACTGGACTCAAGATTCTTACTCTTTTGAGTTATATTTCAAATGAGTTTCATTTGTCTTAATCCAAGAGTCTTTCCCTGTCTGTCTTTTCTTTTGTGTTCTCTTCATTATAACTCACATCATAATACATGACTGGGTGACTTTAGCTTCAAATTATTTTTATAGGGTTCTCATTTGTAAAATTATCTCTATTCTCCATAGCTATCTTTCCCCCTAACTAAATAGCCATGCATTTGCTTGACCTTTATATTTGTTACAATTGTGCCTGCACTGTATACAGCTATACTATAACTTTACCATGTAAAGATCCCATGTATAGTTCTAAAAGAATATAAGTTTTTGGAGGGTAGGCTTTTTTAATGGTATTTGTATCCTCAACATTTAGCAGATACTTTCATGTAAAAGAAATTTAATAAACCTCCTCTAACTTTGTATATTCAGTCCTCACTTCCTCTGTAGTCTCTCCCCAACTCAAAAATCAATTCATGCCATTTGAATGAATACATCCTGAAGAAATCACATATGATTTCTTCAGGAAGTATTCATTGAATGGGCATGTTAATGAATATTTATATATAATATAAATATATATTATATATAAAAACAAAAAAATATATGACATATATATGTAGTACAAACTATATGTTTGTACTAGATATGTATAGATAGCATTATATATGCTATCTATAATAAACTATATGTTATACATACTATTATATGAGAAAGATTTATAGACCAGTAAGTCATTTCCCTGAATTCAGCAATATTCTCTTAACCATCTTTCTCTCTTTTTTTTTTTTTTTAAGGTTTTTTTGCAAGGCAAATGGGGTTAAAGTGGCTTGCCCAAGGCAACAATCTAGCTAATTATTAAATGTCTGGGGCTGATCTGAACTCGGGTACTCCTGACTCCAGGGCTGGTGCTCTAATCCACTGTGCCACCTAGCCACCCCTTAACCATCTCAGTCTCAACTCTAACCTTCCTCCAACTCATCCTCCATGCTAAGTCTACTCAAAAACCTTTCAGTGACCATCCATTGCCTTCATTTTCTTTCCCCAAGTCTTATCTCTTCTATTGGAATCTGAACCTCTTGAGGGCAGGGTCTTTTTCTTTTTTTCCTGTCTTTGCTTTCCTAGCATTGAACACAACAGATACCTAATAAATCTTTGCTGACTTCCTTTGATCGAAGATTGAAACAAACTAGATTGTACAGTTAAATAAACCAAAAAAAAAATCACATGAGCTAGAGTACCAGGTTAGCTAATTTCTATGACCACTTCTTTCAAATAACTTGCCCTGATAAATCAACGTTTTGCCATAGGATGAGAACATAAGCTGCTACAAATAATATATTTTACATTCTTAGATTTTTTTTGAAATTTTTATTAGATCATTTAGTTTTTTAAAATAATAACATAGAATTTGAAGTTACCTCATGAGGGGGAAAAGATGCTTCATATGTACCATTGTTCAAGAGTTTATTGATACCTAGGCAGAGAAGAAAGTCAGTTAATATACCATCTGGAAGACTTCTGAAAATCAAAGAAAATCTACATCTGAACTTGAGAAAGAGTTCTGGTGGGGTGTTCAGTTCCAGGGCACAGTTCCATGGAAATAATAACATAATAAAATAATAAAAATGATTGTTTTAGGATCATAAAAGAGAGTGACAATGAAGATTATTCAATCTCACCATGATATTAACATCAATTAACAGTGAGTCATGAGCTGCTAAGATAATATATTTGATCACATTGGGTCAGAAAATATAGTGAATGCTAAATAGGCAATGTATGTTTCTCAGTATCAGCCACCAAAGTTGATTTTCTCTTTGTCTCCATCAGTCCTTCCTCACATTTTTCTATTTCCATGTCTTTGTTTTCACTGGACTTTTCATTGAGAATGCCCTCTTTTACCTTATGAATAAATAGCTTTAGAGTGCCAACTGCAATATTCTCTCTTCTGTGAAGTCTCTGATTTCCTCTAGCTGGAAGCTAGCACTCTGCTCCTCTGTCCCTCATCTCTCCTCTTATTCAGTTATTAAGGGAATCAAAGACTACCTCCAGTCTGTTAAGGAAATGAATGTCCTAAGCATTAAAATTATAGGAGAACAAAAGTCACATAGGATGTACCATGGTTGGGTTGTGATTCTTCAAAATGGAAAAGAAAAAAATAACTTCCAAATTGATGAGATCACAGGTCATCTAGAATCTTTGAGTTTCAACTTAAATTTTAAATCACTTTGATTTGTCTGTGCATATGTATCAAACTATGATCATTAGATAGTTGACTCCTTAATGAAAATAAATAACACAAGATATTCAGGTACAGGGAACTCACCATTTTCCTAGAAAGCCCCTTTGACAAATTCTAGAAAGCTATAAGAGATAGGAAAGTTTTTCTTATGATGCACTGAAACTTTCCTCCTCCGTAACTTTGAGCTTCTCATGCCAAGTATTACATTGTCACTTTCATCACAAATATTTGAAGAAACTGCCATAGCTGCATATTACTATTCTTTTCTCACTAAGTTTAATCCATTTCTTTTGACCAATCAGTTTTTTCATAATTGCACTTTAGGACAGACTAATGCAGCATTTGTTACTGGGCAATTTCAGTTGTATTTGATTCCTTATGACTCCATTAAAACTCCACTGCGGTTTTCCTGGCAAAGATCCTGGAGTGGTTTGCCATTTCCTTCTCCAGCTCATTTTATAGATGAGAAAACTGAGACCAATGGGATGAAAAGTGGTTTGCACCAGGGTCCCACAGTTGATAGGTGTCAGACACTATTCACTATACCTAGCTTGACGTGATACGACTATCTTTCTGAATTGGTAGGAAGAGGCCTGGATTTATATTGATCAGAGAGGCCTGGATTTACATTGGTCAGATCTTTTATTTATTTATTTTTATTTTGAAAGGTACAAGTAACAAATCAAATGAAATAACATATCTGTGGCACTTTGAAACTTTAAAGTACTAATCAATCTATTATTATTGTTGCCAATCAGAATAATACAGTCAATGATTTAAGTACAGAAACTACTGTGCCTTTCAAACATCAAACAAAAAACAAGAAAAAAGCAAAATTCCTGGTGGCAGGGGTCATTTCATTTTTGATACCATAGCTCTAGCACCTCATCTATCTGGCATATAATAGGCACTTAACAAAAGGGGGGGGTGAATTAAGCTGAATTGAAATGCAGGCTCTGAAAAGAGGAGATGTTCTTATTTTGATGAAAGTGTGTGATTCCATCTAGAAACATCCCAAGGAGAGCAGTCTCCTCCTAACTCTCCAAAGACAAGCCTTAGTTTGGTTTTTATTTAATTGAGATATAGTCAGACTTCTTGCTTTCAAATCTTAGAAGACTGCGACTGAAAAGGCTAGAAGTGAATTCAGAAATAGCTCATTTTTTCACTCTCTCAATTTCTAAGGGTGGAAACTGATACCCAGAAAGGAGCAGTAACTTGGCCAGTGTTACCAGGTCATTACATGGCAAAGGTTGAACTAGAACCCCTAAATGCTCACACCCCATTTTTGGACTCCTCTTGCAATACCTTCATCACAGCCTTGGATTTACTCTTACCCATTTTTGTTTTCCCATCTTCGTATTTGGTGCGTTGTAGTACATGATGAACAATCCTACTTCTTGTGGAATTGTTGAAGAAAGTGTCTTTATTTGTTATCGTAAAGCTGTGGAAATGATTGGACCAGTTTTAAGACTCAGAGCGGAACATAGGACCCAGCAAGAGTTGGTAAATGCCACACAATGCAAAAGTTTTTCTCTTTAAACTGACAGTCAATGCATTTTCTTTTCATGATCCTCATATCTTGACAGATAAGAGCCTGACATTTCACTTTCCATTACGATGAATGTTAAAGTCTTATGGATGGAAAAATACACCCATAGAAGCAATCACCCATCAAATGCTATTTTGAATGTCTCTCTCCAGTTCTCATTCCTCAGCTTGGAAAGAGGGGAGAGAAGAGCAGCCTGTGCATTTGCTTCCACTGAATTATTTACAATTCTGAAGCAATGCTAGCAATATGGCTAACAGCAGGGTTTCTTCTAAATAGAGATGATTAAAAATTCAGTCACTGTTTTCTAGATTACTTCTCAGGATTTTAGTTCTTTCTCAGCTAGGAAATGAATATTTCCTCTCTCTAATCTCTCAACTCCTCCTCATCTCAATCAATGCAGTCTGATTCTACTTTGAGGTAAGAGAGCCTCCCAATGCCTAATTACTGTTCCTTTGTTTCGGGCCAGTCACATCCTGTTTTCCTCCTAAATGCTTGGTCCAGATGAGGATTCTGCTCTACAGTACACAGAGAGAACATTGGGTTGTCTGGAAGTCTACTACTGGTCATACACAGGCACATGTCCTGACAGTCCAGTGAAGAATAGTATTCCTAGAGAAGAGTCTGAAGGCCGAAAAGGGCTAGTATTACCTTCTGAAACATTAAGACTACAGAATTAATTGCATCACCAGTCCAATTCAATGACTAAACTGCTCCATTTCCTCAGTGACTTTACTCCCCTTGGTAGGATTTTACCCTAAAGTCTATTCTCCTGGTTAATGGGTTCAAGGTCAGGTTGCCATTCCTTGATGGACTCCTGCCATGGTCACTTTTACCTCAGAACAATTCACTCCCCAAACTGCTTTACCTCCTCAAAAATCAGCCTGCTTTGAATAGGAGTTGTCTAGTTTTCATGCTTGTTCTGCCTGTCTACCTCTACGCCTACCCCCCCATATAAATATGTCTTCATCTATCTGTTATCTATCTATCCATCTGTCCTCCAATCAGTATTTCTTCTCTTTCTCTCTCTCATTACCATCATTGCAGGCTCTCTCCCTTTGCTCACAAGATAACGTTATTATTGCACAAAATATTCTACCTCCTAGTGGCCAACCTTCCAAAGATCTAAAAGTCATTCCACAGGTTAGACATATACAAACATTGACTTCGAACTAGATGGAACCGATGATGATGATTATGATGAGGTTTGTCCTTTATTCTTCTTGTTTTTTTGGGGGGATTTGTTGTTTTTTTGGAAGACAATGGGGTTAAGTGACTTGCCTAAGGTCACACAGGTAAGTAATTATTGACTCCAGGACATATTGTGCTACCTAGCTGTTCCCTGTCCTTCATTCTTGAAGAAGACCTTTGCATCAGGGAAGTGATGCCATGACAAACACATCAATTGGATTTGAGTGAAGAGGTACTATGCTAAGTCACTAGCCTCATTCCTCAGAATCAACTGGGTCCAGTGGCCAAATATGGATCAGAATGGTTGGAGATGGACCCTTGATGCAAGGCAATTCAGGTTAATTGACTTGTTCAAGGTCACACAATTAGTTTGTGTCAAGTATCTGAAGCCTATTTCAAACTGGCATCATCCTAACTCCAAGGCCAGTGCTCTATTCCCTCTGCCACCCAGAACCATTGAATCAAACATGCATATCTTTTGATAAAGAAAATGAGAGAAAGTCAAAGATTATAGATTTACTTTGAGGAATCCTTAGAGGTTATCTAGTTCATCTCCCTTATTTTACAGACGAGGAAGTTTGAGATTGGCAGAGGTTAAATTACTTGTCTAAGGTCACAAAGTCAAGAAATGTCCAAGTCAGGGTTTAAAGTATATTATAGGCTGCCTGACTCAAAATGAAGTGTTCTATATATTACACCATGTTAGGATTCTTATAAATGCTGCTTCTACCTTAGTGAAAATGCTCTATGGCTAGTCCTTCATGGTCACCCCAATGTTATGGTTCAATCATTATCTATACATTTGAGGAATTATCTGATTGAGAGCTTATTTTTGCTAACCACATTCTAACTTTTTTTAAAAAAAACTCTATGTGGGGATGGGGAGGCAGGTAGCTCAGTGGATAGAGCACTGGGCCTGGAGTTCAACTCCAGTCTCAGACTTCAAGTGTCTTTAAGTTTCACTTAGCTGTATGACCTCCGGTAAGTCAATTAACCCCATACCATCGCCCCCCTCCCAAATATGTAGGCTTTCTTCACTTAATGAATTTGATTAATGAAAGAGATAATGTCCTTTAAGACAGCATCTTAGCAGGACAACTAGGTGGCGCACTGGATAGAGTACTGGCCCTGGAGTCAGGAGTACTTGAGTTCAAATTCGATCTCAGACACTAGCTGTGTGACCTTGGGTAAGCCACTTAACCCCATTGCCTAGCAAAATACAAAAAAAAACCCCCAAAACCCCAAAACAAAAAAAAGAGAGCATCTTAGTCTGACCAGTTACCTCATTCACCTCAAATGATGAAAACTTACAATAATACCAGAGGGTATTGGATATATTGGCATTTAAAGGATAAACCTTTGTATTTAGGAAAAGCCTAAACTCAACAACGAAACTTTGAAATTTCCTGAAGCCAATTTTCAACTATTGAATTCTGGACTGATAGCATTTTCTATTGTACATCCCATACTTACAAAGTGATAAACAAATTCTCTAGGTTAAATACCCAAATGCGCAACCTAAAAGGTATAATACAATTATTTGTCCATTTGAACATTCTTATGTGAATGGTGAAGGCTAAACTCTTTTGAGTGGTTAAGGATTTCTTTTGGGAGATTCCTCAGTATTCTTAAGAAATTGTGCAGTGCCATCTGCTAACATGACCATCTTGAGGAGCTTTCCATCTACAAGTAATCCCTCCTCTACTTGAATTCCCTGACAAAATTCTGCCATTGCTAATTTACGGCTAGGCAATACTGAACACATAGGATAGATTGAGGTCAGTGTTGAGACACTGCACTTTTGGAACACCTTCTGGCTCATAGGAAATGCTTAATAAATGTGGATTAACTGACTGATTGTGGGTGTGGACTGGACACAGATTGATGAAGATTTTCAAAAAGCGAGATGAAAGACAGCTCACTGGCATATTTTTTATGTCAGAATAAACTAAAAATGACTGTCAGCACATTGGTCAGACCCCAGTCCACCCCTAGCAAACTCATGGGAAGATATGGACAAGGATGGATAGTCATGAATGCAGTAAGGTTTGCATCTTTGGAAAGAACAGCTGAACTGCAAAGACCACAGATCTATTTGAAAATCTGCAAGTACAGTGGCTAGAGAACTGTCCTCAAAGTCATGGTCACTTGAATTCGGGATTTCTGACTCATATTTGCTGTTTGCTCCTAGACTGATCACAGATTTAAATGTTCCCCTACTCCCAATTTCATCAACCCTCTAATATTTTCAGTGTTAGAACAAAAGAAAATAAAGCACTGATGTGGGAATATTGTTAGAAAAAGCTCAATAATTGATATTTCTTTAGCACACTGAGGTCTGTAAATAGTGGCTTCTCCCTTATTTTATTTGATCCTCATGACAAACTTGTAAAATTAATATTACTACTACTGCAAATAAAAATAATTAACATTTACATTGATGCTATTGTTACCCTCATTTCCCTGATGAAAAAAATTGTAGAAATGAAATGATTCACCCAGGGTCTCATAGCTAGTGTCAGAAGCAGGATTTATCCTAACTCTCGATATAGTACTCTATCTACTATTTCATCTACTGTAGACATTAATATTCCCATTTTGCAGATGAAGAAACTGGAGCTAACAAAGTTTAAGTGACTACCTAGTAAAATATCTGAATTGGGGGGTTAGAGTCCAGTTCTTGGTTCCCAATTTATCACTCTCTGTTCAGTACTTAGCCCTGTCCATGGTAGACTCTCTGCAAATACCCAATGAATTAAATTTACTGTATTATTATGATCTCTCTCTTGCTGTCTCCCATAACAGCAATCGTTAGGTAGGCATAACAGGCTGGCTATTAGATGATCAGTCCATAAATATTGTAATATTTATGATTTAAATCTATATGACTCATAAAACAAAGAATTCATAATGCTCACTGAGTGTTGCATAGAAATTAAGTGTTAAATATTAATAAGAAAATAAAGACTCTGCCCAAATTGACAAGCCATAGAGATACTGCAGTTCCTGCACTCTGTCATGGGTAGCCCTAGTTTTACAGTATAGTGAATACATGAGACCATGAGAGGCCTGTGTGGGTGGTGATACTTACTGGTGCATGCGTGCCCGGCTGAAGGGGGCTGTATAGCAGTCTGTCTCCTCCAAGTCAGGTAGAGCCTCTTTGTCAAGTTGCATTGGGTTTTTGGGAAGCCAGCTTCTTAGCTGGATGGTCTTTCGATACAAACTAGGGAAAATCACAATTTAGATTGGATTAGGTGAGGTGGCTATCACAATCTCACATTTATCTTGTGCCGAGACCCATAAATGCAGAGCGAAACAGATTTCTAGAATTCATTCTACAAGTGAGTACCTTATACCTTTAATGAAGAGGTTATATGACCTGCCCTTAATCAGTTTTGGAGTAAGTGGTGAATGGGAATTAGATCAAGGACCTACTCTTCTCCCCACCCCTCACCCCACAGTATGCTCCATTCATTTACTATTTTTTATTTATGTCAGACTTCATAACAAGGTCCAATTTATTGTTGTTATCAGATGTACTGTAATAGAATACATTGCACAATGGTTGACATATAATAAATATTTAATAAATGCATTATCTGCCTATAAAGAGAACAAAACCCATTGATTTTTGGGTATTATTATAGTGGGGATTTCTTTCCTGCAAAGGATGGACTAGATCCTTTTTTCTAGCTCTCAAATTCTATGACCTGGGTTCTGATATTCAGGAATTCTAATCATTCAGTGACATTCTACCCTCCACAAAGGAGTCACCTCTTGGTCACACCACTGATGCCATCGGAGGGCAGGGATGGGGACTGCCTAGACTATCAATACTAGATGTTTTCTATTCTCCCTATGAACCCACACCCAACTTCTATAACTCAGATACAATGGCATAATAGGAAGGTTTAAAGATTTATAAGCCTTTGATCAATTCAGAGCAGTCTCAACTTGATTTGAAAGCATCATTGGTATAAAAAGTTTATGGTTTTCAGACCCACCCCATTAGTTTGAAAGAACTGGAATTAAAGACTTTTAGAACCTTAAAGGACCTTAGGATTTTCCTATATTTTCCCACTTAGTAGGTGAGTGCTCCATGATCAGAGAAACTTTGTGGCATGTCAAGGTCACCCAGATAGTTTATGGCAGAGTTTACAAATCAAGGCTTCTGACGCCCATTTTATTAATCCACCCCTGCCATACATGATCCTGCTCATTCATAATGTATAAAGTTAAGGCAAAGATTCTCTCTTTCAGCAGATTTTGACTTTAAGAAACCAGACCCATGCTATCTAGACTTATTTTAGGAGATAAAGTATCAAAGGAATCTGAAATTCAAACCATTTGATGTTAGCTATATAGATAAGAAACCACTATATAGCCTTAGGAACAATTTTATAGAACATAACTGTGGAAAATAGAGTGAAATTTGATTCAGGAAGACCCAAATTCAAATACTGTCACAGATACTTCCTGTGTGACTTTGGGCAAATCACTTAAGCTTTCTGTTTCTATTGATTAGTTTTAATTCCAAAATGCACAGCAAAAAATTACGTTTCCATTTTTCTATTTCATAGAAGTCTGATTATATATATATATATATATATAAAGTTATATATATGAGTGCATGTGTATGTGTTTGTGTATGTAAGATACATTCATATCTTTCTATATGAGGTAGTATTATAATTGGTTCTTTGCTTTATGTAATATGTCTCTTTCCTATTCCACTCCTCTGTCTGCTTCTATGGCAACTGTTTGCTAATTTTATTCTATCACCAAGAATAGACTAAGAAAGGACCTTAGAAATCACCTAAACTCAAACCCATTTCATTCATTCATACATTCACAGCCATCCCACTAATCATTAGTCTTGATGTCTACACTGGGACCTAGAGAGAATATGAAAACTGTTCTAAATTATTCAAAAAGTCAAGGGCAGACTGATGAGTAGAGACCAGAACAGAGTACTTTTTAATAAGAAAATTAAAAAAAAATGTGAGACAGGATTTGTCCTAAATTAAGGACATAGTAAGTTGATTTGATCTGGTTAAATTTGACTACAATTTAGAATGGAAAGAATAATTCATTCAATGAATACTTATTCTGTTTTTGATTTATGACTTACAAAGTATAAAAATTTTGCCATAACTAATTTAAATTTAAAATGAATAATAAATTTTTGTTATTACCTTTCATTTTCCAGACTTAGAATAATATTAAACCAGAAATTTAGCATAGAACTAGTAACTTTCAATTCTTTATCAAGTGGACTGACCTAATATTTTGGGATATGTTATATTCTTCATTACATATATATTTTTAAAAAATGAGTGTTTTGGATCAGTTAAATTCTAAAATCTTAGCCTCTGACATTCTACAGGCGAGCTTCTTAGGTGACTCCTATCTCTGATAGTCTATGTTCCAAGTTCCAAGGTCCTATGAAGCTTTTATATTCTATGTTCTATATTTTGATGTAACTTCTCTCTAAATATTTGGGGTTTTAAGTTCCCTTGCAGATAACTTTTAATTCTGATACATTATGCTCTGAACAATGAGGTCTTTAAACATTCTTCCAGTTCTGACATTCTCTGTTCTATGTTTAAAAACATTCTCTGCTCTAAGATTCTCTTCTGCTTCTTTCTACAATGCTATGATTCTAGTTATTTCTCTAACCTTTAAATTGATTTTATTTTAATATTCCTAATAACATTCCATTCAGTATATTTTTTCCACCTTCACATTTCTGTTTTGGTTTTGATCCTCCTTCTATGTTTTTGGTCATAAATGATAGTATACCAACATTACAGAAACCTTTTGTTTGAGACTCCATGAAACTGATCATTTCCTTCAGAAACTTCATATAGTAATCCAAAGATCCTCTTGTCTTAGGTTTCAGATAGTCTGGCACCATCATTTCATCTTTATGGTAGCTATCATGACTATCTATGTAGATTTATTTTTTTTAACATATGTTTAAAATACTGGTCAGCTCCAACATTACCCAACTGGGAGCCAAGATTCTCAACTTTGAAATTAATTCTAATTTTGTCATTATTATTATCTAGCTAATAAAATGAATATTTCCCTCTTTGGGCCTCATCTTACAGATGAAGACACCGACTTGAATTATCTCTGTTTCCTGCCCTTTTATTTTTACAAATTTACTCTAATAACAGCAACATAATCAATACCACATTGTGTGATGTTCTGTTTCAAGAACTAAAATTTCATTCAGGTAAAACCCCATTTCCACATCATTTAATCTGTGTAAGATTTCTGGCCACATCTTAGAGTAAAAAAGGAGCAAATCAACTGTCTGGGCAATTTTAAAACATTGCATTATTTAGTATAATGACATTTTGGGAATCTTCCTGAACACAGTCCAACTCATTATTTTCTCCTTGAATTTGCAGCTGGTTTATAAGGTAGAATTGAATTGCAGATTTTTGTTTCCTTGAGGATAATAACTGGCGTCACAGTAACTTTATCATTTACCAACCTATTCAGGGTTCTGTTCTTCCAGTCAGTATAATAGCATTTTTTCCTGGAACAAGCAAAAAAAAAAAAAAGGAAAATAAGAAAGAAATCAGCTGAGTATACTTGAGAGAAGTTATAATGAAGGTTAACTATAATATTCAGGAATACCAGACTTGAAAATTTTAAGCCAGTGAACTTTATCTATATGAAGAAGGCAGATTTAAGAATACAACATTACTTTAATCAATGACATTAATTGGTCCCACAGAAACAAGACCTTAGTTGAAACAATATTTCAGGGGGCATAAAATTCCATAGCAATAAATAAGAAAATGCTTAAAATACATAATCAGCTAAAAAAGAAGACTTTTAAGTCCCTAAAAATTGAAGCTTTGAGAGATTTGAGACTACTACATGACCAGAAATCACCTCACAAAATCCTCTGCTCATTTATTTTTAAGATCAGTTTAAAGACAAAAATATTGAAATAGTCAGAATTTTCTTTCTTCCAACAACCAAAGACATTAATACATAATCTCCATCTGGACATAATCCATATTGCCAGAGGAACAAAGATACAAAAAAAATATTAAACCTTTGGTAGTATCTGTATAGTTACTTATTAAACTGTGATTTTCTGAGATACTCTTTTCCCAATTCAGTCCAGTCCCCCCCCCCAAAAAAAAATTGAAGTGTAATGAATGAGTACATTTGAATTTCCACTAGTTATATTAAAATAAATGAAGATTTTAAAGTTTTCTTTTTCTCCCTTTTTTGTGCTATGGATTTCAGGACCAGTTGGTGGAATAATCAATCTGATAATTGTTGTGAGAAGGAATGTTATTCTTTTATATAAGAAACTGACAAAACAGAGAACATAACAACTCTATGTGACAAATAAACCAGACAAATTAGGCACCAGGTCTCCAGAAAGAGCAGTTATCTGATGGAATGGATGATGGAAGTCATCCAGAATTATGGGTAGATTTATTAATAATGTCTGAGATAACATGCAAACATCTTTTTGAACCTTAAAGGACTACATTAAAAACTATTATTGTTATTGCTATCATCATCATTATTATTATTACCATTATTATAATATCATTGGTTTGATTATTTTTAGGCACGCTATTCTTTAAAAATAGGAAATATATTACTTTTGGAGACCATATTTTAAATTTCACTCATTGAAGCTAGAAAATAACATGATGTTGGAACAAAGAATAAACTTCTTTTCACAAAATTTAAGATGAATTTTCACCTCAATAGAAAGTTCCAGGAATGTATCTATAAGATAGTAAAGATCACATGTATAATTAGCACAGCTAATTGGTTGATAATACTATGTATTTACAGGAAAAAGGAAAGTTGGATTGAATAAAAATCTAGACCCAAATTTCTGGTAGCTGAGGAGTATTTACTTGAAATTATTTCTATGGAGTATTAGCCATTCTTGTTTTTTTGGGGGGGGGGGTGGGGTTAGGTTTTTGCAAGGCAAATGGGCTTAAGTGGCTTGCCCAAGGCCACACAGCTAGGTCATTATTAAGTGTCTGAGACCAGATTTGAACCCTACCAGGTACTCCTGACTCCAGGGCTGGTGCTTTATCCACTACGCCACCTAGCTGCCCCTGAGTATTAGCCATTCTTAATTGAGATATGTGTCCATTGAAAACAAAGGTAAGCATCATAATTGCCATGAGCTGACAGCACATTTTAAGATATTGCTTAATATTGTGGAGCAGAAATGCAACTAGTGAAGTGATTGTTCTGAATTGTTAAAGGGAATCTTACTGCACAGTGGGTCTAAATCATAGATTTTTAATATGTAGCCATTACTGTTTCTCATTAAATACTCATTGTTCTCACTGGAAGCCTTGGGGTAGAAATGTTTTCACTTTTGTCTTTGTAAGTTAACATTGTGGATACAGCTCTGGACCTTGGGAAAAGAAATTCTCTGTTCCAATATAGACGTAGACACTTATTAACTGTATGACCCTGAGCAAATCACTTCACCTGGGTCTAATTCAATTTCCTCATCTGTAAAATGGGGATAACAGCACCCATCTCCCAGTATTGATGTGAAGATCAAAGGTGATATTTTTAAAGCACTTTGTAAACTTTAAAATGGTATAGAAATGCTCTAATTGTATTTGTAACAGTGATATTTTATTCTATGATATGATATTGCATTGTATTTGAAAAAATATGATTATTATGCAATCTTTAATACCAAATATATAATAGAAAATATGCTCATGTCTATTATTATCATTATCATTATCATTATCATTATCATTATCATTATTATCATCACCACCAGGGTTGACCACACAGTGGTTAGTACATAGCATAGACTTTTTTGAACTGAAATACATAATAAAATGAACTGGTCTCTTCAATAATTTATACTGTTATTGTTCAGTCATGTCCAACTCTGTGAACCCATTTGAGGCTGTCTTGTTGTAAATCGCTACTTCCTTCTCTAGTTCATTTTACAAATGAGTTACCTGAGGCAAATAGGATTAACTGACATGCCCAGTGTCACAGATAAAATGACTGAGACAAGATTTGAACTCAGAAAAATGAGTCTTTCATTATTCATATTTTAAAAATGTAATAAAATAAAACCTTATTTTACAAATACATATATATAGTTAAATAAATATTTTAGAAATTCATAAAGGGAGAAGCTGAATTCTTTTTTTTTTTGTAGGTTTTTGCAAGACAAATGGGATTAAGTGGCTTGTCCAAGGCCACACAGCTAGGTAATTATTAAGTGTCTGAGACCCAATTTGAACCCAGGTATTCTTGGCTCCCGGGCTGGTGCTTTATCCATTGGGCCACCTAGCCACCCGAGAAGCTGAATTCTTTAAGTAAAAGGGTCTTAATGTTTGTTTTGTGTTATGGTCCCCTTTGGCTATCTGGTAAAGCCAATGAACCCCTTTTCAACATAACATTTTTAATTGATTGAAATCAAATTCAAAGGAGCACAAAAAATCCCAATTATACTGAAATACAATTATCAAAATATTTAAAAAGTAAAACAAATTCAAAGTTTCTAGAATAAGAACCTATACTTAAAGAACTGAGATGAAGGGTGGGTCAAGGCAAGACTATCGAAAGGATTATAAAACAAGGCAAATAAGATGAAAGAAAAAAGGGTAGGGGAAGAATTTAGGTAGAGAAATAGAAGACTGCAGAAAACAGATAAGATCCTTCTTGACAGAAGAAAATTATCAAGAACACCAGGAGAGAACAGATGCTGACATGAGGTTTTCATAATCTCAGTTTCATAGTAATTTAATTTTAAAGCAGTTGATTCTACTTGAAGTGAAGTCAACAGTTTAAATTAGGGATGAATAGCTTTAGATGATTGACAAATTGTTATTTCAATTAATGAACTATAGGTTACTTAAATGCACGAACCAACTCTAATTCAACTTTATTATCCAACTGTTTAGTCTTAGACCATCATATCTTTGTTAAAAGGATAACAACTATAGTGGTCTTTACTAAAATGCCCTTCACATAATAGTATGGTAAATTCCAGAGAATAAAATTTCATGTTTTTTAAAAAAAAAAATAAGAGGGTATCAACTGGGCGGGGGTAGGGCAGGAAGTTGGCACAGTGGATAGAGCCTTAACCCTGGAGTCAGAAGGACCTGAATTCAAATCCAGCTATGTGACCTGGACAAGTCACAATCCCAATTGCCTCTAAAAAGAAAACAAAACAAAACAGTTTCAACTACATTAGACATGATTTTTGAAAACCATCTTAAGAGTGCTTTTGATACATATACTAAACATAGTATTCTTAAGATAATCAGAAGAGAGAACATCTGGGGATGCATAAGAAGATGCAAAGGTTTAGATTACAGACCAAATTAGGATTTCAGTGCTGCAGGTAATTCCAAATGAAGAAACTGCTTTTATTTATTTTGTTTTACAATTTTCCCCCTAATCTTACTTCTCTCCCCCGCCCACAGAAGGCAATTTGCCAGTCTTTACACTGTTTCCATGTTGTACATTGAACCAAATTGAGTGAGATGAGAGAGATATCATATCCTTAAGGAAGAAACATAAAGTATAAGAGATAGCAAGATCAGACAAGAAGACATCAGTTTTTTTTTTTTTTTCTAAATTTAAGGTAATAGTCCTTGGTCCAAATCCACAGTTGTTTCTCTGGATACAGATGGTGTTCACCATTGCAGAGAGCTCCAAATTGTCCATGATTGTTGCACTGATGGAATGAGCGAGTCCATCAAGGTTTCTCATCACCCCCATGTTGCTGTTAGGGTGTACAGTGTTTTTCTGGTTCTGCTCATCTCACTCAGCATCAGTTCATGCAAATCCCTCCAGGCTTCCCTGAATTCCCATTCTTCCTGATTTCTAATAGAACAATAGTGTTCCATGATATACATAAACCACAGTTTGCTAAGCCATTTCCCAATTGAAGGACATTTACTTAATTTCTAATTCTTTGCCATCATGAACAGGGCTGCTATGAATATTTTTGTACAAGTGATGTTTTTACCCTTTTCCATCATCTCTTCAGGGTATAGACCCAGTAGTGGTACTGCTGGAACAAAGGGTATGTACATTTTTGTGGCCCTTTGGACATAGTTCCAAATTTCTCTCCAGAAAGGTTGGATGAGTTCACAGCTCCACCAACAATGTAATAGTGTCCTTGATTTCCCGAAACCCTTCCAACAATGATCACTATCCTTTCTGATCATAATGATCATTCTGGGAGGTGTGAAGTGGTACTTCAGAGAAGTTTTAATCTGCATTTATCTAATAAGTAATGATTTAGAGCAATTTTTCATATGACTAAGGATTGCTTTGATCTCCTCATCTATAAATTGTCTTTGCATTTCCTTTGACCATTTGTCAATTGGGGAATGGCTTTTTTTTAAAAATATGACTCAGTTCTCTGTATATTTTAGAAATGTGTCCTTTGTCAGAAACATTAGTTGTAAACATTGTTTCCCAGTTTACTACATTTCTTTGGATCGTGATTATAGTGGTTTTGTCTGTGCAAAAGCTTTTTAACTTAATGTAATCGAAATCATCTAGTTTGTTTTTAGTGACATTCTCCATCTCTTCCTTAGTCATAAACTGCTTCCCTTTCCATAGATCTGACAGGTAAACTAGTCCTTGATCTTCTAATTTGCTTATAGTATTGTTTTTTATGTCTAAATCCTGTAACCATTTGGATCTTATCTTGGTAAAGGGTGTGAGGTGTTAAGAAACTGGTTTTAACAAAACAGTTCAGCACCTTCTCTGCAAATTGCTAACTCTTTTAGGATCACACAACAGCCAAGACATGTCAAAGAGAGGACTGGAAATGCGATTTCCCAATTTTTAAGTCTTAACTTTTTATCCACTATGATACTGTCTCTCAGGAACAAAGGGGAGACAGGAACCCAATAAAAATGTTGCAAAGCAAGAACTTCATTAGCTGCTTTTGTGTATTTCAATGAAATAAAGGCATAGAGAGGGAGAGGAAAACATAATCTTCCCTAAAACAAATCATCTCTAAAATAATGATTCAACAGACTTTTACTGAAGACCAAATACATGTAAAATACTTAGAAAAAATGAAAGGACCCTTGCTTTATATTCTGCTAATGGTAGAGACATAACGCTTACACTGGAACTTCTTATATAAGTAAAACTGAGGAAAGAGAGAAAAAAAACATCAAGGAGGAAAGGGTATTGGGAAAGTCTTTAGGAAGTAGAAACCCAAGCTGAGTCTAAAGGGAAGGCAAGCAATCTGAGAGGCAAGAGTGCAGAGGGAAGGCATTCTAGATTTTAGCTTATGAGAATGCACAAAGGTCAGATTTGGAAAGCTTGGGTTAGGGAATAGTGAACAATCTAATTTGGTTGGACAGTTCATGAAGGAGAAATAGAAAAACACAGGATGGGACCAGATGGTGGAAAGCTTTCAATGCACATTAAGGAGTTTATATGTAACAGAGGAAGACCGAATTCTCTTAAATTTTTTGGTTTGTTTGTTTTCAGCACCATCACCATCATGATGTCACACATCTCAGGGATCTCTTTCAAATTTTCCTTATGGCTTTTGTTTCTGAAAATGTTTTGATCACTGCAAGGATCCCAGTGGATAGTGTCCTTTGTGAAGGAGATGGTGGCATGGCTAGCATTTCCTGCCTTATATAGCAAAAGATAGACAGGTCTAGGTTTGTGCTACTCTTTGGTGACCAGCCACTACGTTAAGATGGCATTTTTTTTTTTGAGCTTTATCCTCTTGGATTTCTGGTTAGCAGATCACCATTTGTATTTTATCCAATGAGATAAAAATCATTTGTTAAAATGCCAAATCATTTTGGGGGTTGTTATCCTAGCTTACAAACTCATTTGAGAAAGTAAAGGCATCACCCTTTACAGATATTTAAATGGCAATTTAAACCCAACACCTCTCTAATTCCTGTCTGCTTGTAGATGAAAGCTCATTTTCAAAGATGACAAGGTCAGGGCTTCACTCAGCTAAATTCAGGACAAATAATGGAAATACAGGGGGAGAAAAAAATCCCAGAATGTTAGACACTTCCTTCTGTTATGACAACATGGTCTTTAGAAGCAACACAATTTGTCCCTGACAACAATCATAAGTCAGTGATGCAGAAAATCTTACACAGAAGTATCCAAATGGCAGAGACCTTTAAGATTATACATGCAAAATATTTTGAGTGACAAAAATGTTCTTCATGAGAGATGATGCTTAAACTGACTTTTGTGACCAAATGCTTGAGGATATGTCTTCCAGTGTCAAACATAGAATGACAAGTGAGAAATGTACTCAGTTACAAGGAAGTTTAAAAAAACATATAAGTTGGTACCATATAGACATTATGCTGCCAGTTTTTATCTACATGGTTTTGTGTCCAGTAAACAATCAAAGATCATTCATTAAGCACCTACCATATGCCAGATATATTAGGACAAAGTATCATCTAGTACAAGGTTTACTATATACACTACTTCAAAAATATCTGTGGTATTTGATCAACTGAAACTATCCAAAATAAACCAGGCTAAACTTCAAAAAAGTATCTTTCCATTCTTTTTTTCCTAAGTTTGTTTTTTGCAAGGCAATGGGCTTAAGTGGCTTGCCCAAGTCCACACAGCTAGGTAACTATTAAGTGTCTGAGGTCGAATTTGAACTCAGGTCCTCCTGACTCCAGGGCCTGTGCTCTATCCAATGTGCCACCTAGCTGCCCAATTCCTTTCCCTTCCTGGTGGCAACAACCACAAGTTATTGTACAACAAATTTTGCAGCAAGTTTTAAAGTTTGTTCATAAATGATAGGGATGTAATGAGTGGTAGAAGTTGGGCTGTGGCCTCACAATGTTTTTCAGTTTGTTAGAGGTAGGAAGCAAAGTATCATGCTGAGAGATTGAATAAAAAAAAGGAAATAAGTTTAATTATATTTCAAGAGTTATCATATTCCTGGCAACTACTTCAAGATTCTTTTTAGATGTTCTGAAAATGTTAACAGGAAAAAATTACAGAAAATCAGCATTATCATCTGATATATTTCCAAGTTTCCTTTTTTGATCCCTCAAGTCTACTCCAAGAAAATGATGAAAATTAATTTCAGACATTTGTTGACTTTAACCTATCCAGTCCAATCACTTTGTAGTGTCATTCAGGTCTTTTCAAACATAGTGATGAAGCTCTTTAAAAAATCTCTCTGTGAATCTTTGTTTTCTGATAGTTTTAATCATCTTGATTAAGATTCTTGAACAATTATATAGTGGTGGTGGGGGTGGGGTGGTGGAGGTTATGCTATATATTTCCTTGTCGGGCAGCTAGATGGCACAGTGGGTAGAATACCAGTCTTGATGTTGGGAAGACCTGAGTTCAAATCTGGCCTTAGATGCTTACTAGCTGTGTGACCTTGGGTAAGTCACTTAATCCTGGCTGCCTCATATCCAGAGCTCTCTTCAGTCATCCTGATTCATCTCTGGCCACTGGATCCATATGATTCCGGGGGGAGAAAGTACAGTTGGTGACTTAACACAGCCCTTCCTAATTGAAATACAATTCATATGCATATAATGGCAGTAATTTCCTGATTTCATGGTTGTCTTGGAGAACAAAGAACAAATATTAACATCATCATCATCATGATATATTCCTGGTTATTTTTCCAAATATTGTATGGCTATAGTAGAAAGATAAGTGGAGTTTTTATTAGCTTCTAGGTTCCAGGTCTGGCCCTGAAATTTACTCTTGGTTCAAACTTAGAAAAATTATTTCTCCACAATGGGAGAAGAAAATGTGGTTGAGTTGAATGAGTCAGGGCATGAATTAAGTCTAGGGAGTTGAAAGAACTGGGTTTGAAACCCAGCTCTTCTGCTTACTATGTGACTTTAAACAAGTCTCTTCACTCCTATCTTCCTCATTTATAAAATGAAGTTTGATTAGTTAACCTCAAAGACTCCTTTTAGGAAGTTAGGTGGAACAGTGGATAGTGCACTAGACTTGGGGTCTGGAAGACTTATTTTCACAAATTCAAATATGACCTCAGACACCAATAGCTGTGTGATCCTGGGCAAGTCACTTGGCCTTGTTTACCTCAGTTTACTCATTTATAAAATGAGTTAGGAAAGGAAATAGAAAACCCTCTCTAGTATCTTTTGCCAAAAAAAAACAAAAACCAAAATGGCATCTGGAAGAACTGGACATGACTGAAAAATGACCAAACAACAGACTCTTAAATTTGGAATCTGAGGTACTATAGTTTGGTTCCTAATTTCCTCCTCATCATCAAAATGACATTGTAGGACTAAATAACCTAATAGTTTGAAAGCCTATAATTTTAGAGACCATATATATATATATATATATATATATATATATATACACACAATATTCAATAAGTATCTGCATTCAATGAGGATATAACTTGACCTTTGAAATGAATAGCTTTTTTAATTACTTTAATTGAAAAAATAGAAGAAATGGCAAAAACTTTGTAAGATTAATAGTAATACAATGTGAAAGGAACAAAAAATCTTTACAGTACCTGAAGGGCATCCTTATATTCATCCTCTCTGCATATTTGCACAGTGTATCCCATGGACAGTGGATTTTGACAAACATGATATCACTATTTGTAACGGACTGCTGCAGAGGAGACAAAGACAGGTACCATGAATGAGATATGAAGTTGATGATAAACTACATACCTTTACTTCCTAGGTAAACTTTCTCTCAGAATAAAAATGATCGTATCAAACAAGTTTGAGGGCATCTAGCAGAGGCTAATTAGGATGGAAAGGGATCTTAAGGCTATGCCATATCAGGAACAACTAGAGTATGCTTAATCTGTAGAGGAAAATTCTTGAAGGGCATGAAATCTGTCTTCAAATATTTGAAGGGCTGACATGTACAAATACCAGTTTCATCAAAAAAATCAATTGCTCTAGGGAGATTTGTAATCATAAATTCCTGCAGACCCGACTCCTTAGCAACATGGACACTTCAGGATTCTCTCTCAGAGAAAGAAATCCTATTGATTAAGGAAATGAGGATAAAAGAGAGGACAGTGAAAACAGAGGTTCTAATTTGGGGGCTTCAGTATCTTTGAAGACTGATCTAAGAAACATACCTTTTTTGGTTCCAGTGTTGAAGTGGTTTAGTAGATAATGTGTTGAAATGCAGAGCAAAGAATGAACTAATTTCCATTTCAAAGGGAGAGGAAGAAAAAAGGATGTCTGTATTCTAAAATTATTGCCTCAATCCAGAAAAAAAATTACACACGCATTTATTAAACTGCCCCATCAAGTAAATGGTTCATGTCAGTGGCTGAGGTCTAGCCATGGGCCATGGATCTTGCTTAATTGACTGTCCTTCAAAGATTCTGAAACCTAATTAGTACAACTGAAAATGCCCCAGGAGGCAACTGTTGTTCATATACTTTGGCAATATACTTTCCAGGGAGCTAAACATTGATAATGGGGTTGACACATGTATTGTCAGAAATTATTCAGTGTTTTGGAGGCTCTGAAAGAAAGTATGGGAGAGAAAAGGCATTAGACTGAATGGGAAACTGAAGGTCTATAGAATCACTGTGCTGACCTCATTGTTGTATGCTTGTTAACCTGGACAGTGTACCAAGCTTCATGCCAGGAAACTGAATTGCTTTCATTTGACTTGTCTTAGCAAGATTCTGAAGATCACCTGCCAGGATAGGTCCTGGTAGACACTGAGGTCCTTTTATGAACTAAATTGCTAATTATTCAAACTCTACTGTAGCTCAGCTGATCATGTTCAAAAGTCAAATGTATGTTTACCAAAAAGACTATCTTTTGGAGATCTCACACAGGGCAAGCACTTGCATGGTGGTCAGAAAAAGATACAAGGATACTCTTCAGATCTCTCTTAAGAACTTTGGAATTGATTGTATGAATTGGGAGACACTGGCAGTGGACCACCCAACATGGCAAGCCCCCATTAGAGGTGCTGTGCTTCATAAGCAAAGCAGAATTGAAATAGCTCAAAAGAAATACAAGATGCACAATTTTAGAGAATCCACCCCTAAATGTTCACATGGTGTATTTGTGCCTTATCTGTGTGAAAGCATTCCAAATTTGTATTGGTCTGACCAACCAGTCGGACACATAGTAACTTGACTCTAACAAGGTGATGCCATTTTGGTCCTCTTCCAGAATGAAGGATGACAACCAACCAACCTACCAACAATAGTTACTTAGATGAGACAGCAGCTTGATCTATTCTTGTGGCAAATCAAGTTGGCATTATAGAGATTTTATAAGGATATCTTTTTGGAAAGACTTTAAAATTTTTGGATTTAAATATTTGGAATTAAATAATGTGAGCTAAATTTATGGCTGGGTCAGGGGTGATTCATTGAAATGATCCAGTCATTTTTGAAAGTAATTTGAAATTACACTATCAAAGGTATTGAATAATTCATGTCTTTTGACTTGACAATAACAATACTTTGTAGTGGTATTGGCCTATATTCCAAAGAGACCAAAGAAGGAGGAAGGAATCCTATATGATGAAAAATAGCATTTACTGCATCTTTTTTTGTATTGGCAAAAACCAGAAAACACTGAGGGTGCCCATAAATTAGAGAATGATCCAACAAAGGATGGAATATAATTTTTCTGTGACAAATTAAGGAAGACATGGTTTCATCCAAACTTGGAGAGACTTGTGTTACAGAATGGAATGAATAGAATCAGAACTTACAACATTTGTACTTCCTTAACTACCCCATAACCATCTGAACTTCAGGTCTTCTGTAGATTATTAATTTTAGAAGGGGTTTGGGGAGTGTTGGTACATGTTATTGCAAGGATTGGCCATTAGACTTCGTAGTTTACCACTGTCCTCTTGGGCAGCTAGGTGCTGCAGAGAATAGAGCACCAGGTCTGAAGGCAAAAAGCGTTATTTTCATGAGTTCAAATCTGACTTCGTATGTTTTCCATCAGTGACCCTATCATTTAACCCAGCTGTCCTCACTTTCCTCAACTGTAAAATGAGCAGGAAAAAGAAATGGCAAACCTCTCTAGTATCTGCTCTCAAATGAGGTCAAAAGAATTGGACACAAATGGAAACTACTGATCATCATTGCCTACTATGGTATTACTATTTATTTCAAATCCTATTTTCTTTAGAAGGCATTTTTCAGTTTTCAAATCTGATAATATTTTCACATTGCTTTCATCAACTCAACTTTTTATATATTTTGTATGCCTTTGGTTATTTATCTGTTTCATGTATTAGAATATAGGTTGGGGTTTTTCCCCCTCTTGCTTTGTTTTGCCAGTGCCTAGCATAATATCTAGCACATAGTAAGTGATAAATTGACTCACATGATTTGGAAAGGTCATGGTCTCTATACGGCAGTAGGCATGCCAGGTCTTCTATGTGTCAGGGTTTCCTTTCTAGGAAATGTCCATCTACATTTGACCTTTAAGGATCGGAGGGAATTGAGGTCCAGAAAAGTCTAGTTGACTTATCAAATATATTCTAATAACCTAGGATGAGAATTGTCCTTTAGGCTAGGTTTTCTTATAGGGTCTTGCTAGAATTCTAATGTTCTAAAAGAACACTGTTACCTCTGAGCAGAGGGAAGAAAATGGGAAAGATGTCAGCAGTCATATTCCACTTCATGGGAAAGAAAAATGATTTCACATTGTACTTCATTTCTCTACAAATCAAAATCCCAATATATTGAATATAAATGATTACTTTCATGAAGTTGTCTCACTTCAATGACTTCCACCTTTTCTCTGAATTTTCTAAGAACAGATTGAATTTTTATTCTTCCCCATTTCTCTACTTTAAAAAAACCCCATAATCTGCCCAATTTCAGACCTCTGGAGATAATAACAACATATCAGCATAGCTATGCTATTTCAAATAACTTCACTTTTATTATCTCACTTTGGGCATCATAATAGTACTTTGGGATGGTTGAGGAAGGGATTAATCTTTCATTACAAATCTTTTATTATAAAGTAAAGAAACTGAAGTACAAGGGATTAAGTGGCTTGCAGTAGGTGGCAAGAGTGGGAGAGTGTTAAGCTTGGAATGAAGAAAACCTGAGATATATCCTCTTATACTTCTTAGTTGTTCAGCAAAGTATGTCACTTTGCTCCACCTCTCTTTTTCTGTAAAATGATGGGTTTATATATGATGCCCCCCAGGTCCCTTTCAGTTATAAATAAAAGCATCCTGTGAGGTCTCATGAATGCCAATCTAAAACTAGATTGCCTGCCCCCTTACCTCCAGTAGACTCCTACATAGCTCCCACTCCCACTGCTGCCATTTTGCTTCCTCTTTCACTCATTTTTCACTGCCTTAGAAAAATTCCTTGTTTCTTCTACTTCCTAAATAAGATATTCCCACTTTCTCATATTCACTGATTTGAGTTATAAAGAACAACATGTCTAGGAAGGCTAATCATCCATATTAGATAAAAGGCTTCTTTCAATCACTTCATGGATTATGGGAATTCACTCTCAGAAATATGGTCTCTGAAAGAGTGGAGTTTTCTGGAGAAAGACTGTAGAGTTCCAGGTGTCCTGAAGATGATTAGTCTAGAAACATACCCGAGACTTAAGAGATCACAGCAGGAATCTCCTGTGATATGGTCTCAAATCTTGTGAGTTAGTATACATCTCAAATTGTCTTTCCAAAGACAATTCCTCCTTTATAATTAGTAAGGACTGCCAGAGAAGTGACAAAATCCTTTCAAAAGAAGACAATAATTCTATAATTTAAAAAATAGCTATATGGTTTGGTAGATAGAGTACTTGACTTACAATCAAGTCGATTAAAATTCCAATTCTGTCTCAGGCACTTACTAGATGTATGACTTTGGGCAATCCCTTTAGCCTCTTCTAGCCTCAGATTTCTTATCTATAAAAACGGAATAAATAGCATCTATTTCACAATTATAGTGTGTGAATAAAGTTGGATAAAACATATAAAGCTTTTTATAAAACTGAAAAGGCTATATAAATACTAGCTATTATTATAATATTTATCATGAAGTAAACATTAGGTTGATCCTAACAGGATTATTTTAGCTTAAAGAGCCCCTAAAAACAAACTAGTTCAACTACTTTATTTCAAAAATAAGTAATCTAGAATGCAATGTTCTTAAAGGTAGGGAAGGCTTTGTATTCCCTGGACTAGGTGATTAGGCATAATGGATAGAGAGCTGACCTTGGAACCACAAATTTCACCCAGGTCACCTCTGACACACTGTAGCTAAGTGAAAGTGGGCAAATCATTTAACTTCTTTTGCTCCATTCTAAGAATGTAAGTTAAGGAGAAGATGTTGACTTTCATTGGCAGAGTTTCCTTTTCCTCTATCAATGAAATCATAGGTTCAGCTCCTGTCCCCAGTTGTTAGCTAAGCATGTTTCATTCAAAAAAGAAATTATAAATTTTTTTAAAACTTTTGCAAATTATTGGGAAAGGTCACAAGGTTAGACATCAAGAGGGAGGGAGGGAGGGAGGGAGGGAGGGAGGGAGGGGGGGGAGAGAGAGAGAGAGAGAGAGAGAGAGAGAGAGAGAGAGAGAGAGAGAGATTGATTTAGCATTGCATGCTAAATAAAAGGTCTTTAGGAGAGGAGAAGCAAAGTAACTCGGGAAAGGTAACAAGGCCAGTTAGTGATTGAAAAGCAAGAAGGACCCAGTCTCATTGCTCATTGGTCCAGTTCTCATTGCCTGCTGAGCCATAACTATCTCTTTAGTGGTTTCCTAGAAACAAGAGAAGATGGAGACAAGAGGTCATAGGCAAAGATGTTCATGAATAGGACTTAGTGATAGAAACTCTCCCCAGTTCCAGGAAACTGTTCATGGCTCCCCCCTGCTTCACTTTCAAGCGAACACGTTTTTGACAATGTGCTTCAGAACAGAATCTCTGCATGATAATGTCTCTGCCATCAGCTACTGAAATGTCAAACCAAATGCAAACCCAGCTCGAAGGTTTCCTCCTTTTGTTCCCCCCCCATCCCTCCTGATCTAAGATGTGTCTCCTTCTGTGCCTCCTCCACTTAATCTCTCTTTTCTTTTTTCCACCTCTTTTAGAGAGGAATGATTATGCTTGTAGCAGCAGGAAAACCAAGTACCTTTGCCTTAGAAAAGCAAGCTCGGCATCTGGCACTCCTCGAACTTGCTTGGAGGCCTGCTTTTCTACATGAACAGAACACCCACTGCCTTCACCCTTCACATCTCTATTAAATTATTCCACCCAACATTCCCAAGAGGTAGAGTCTTTATGTTTCACAGATGCTAAGCCAGAAGCCCTGAGATGCTTGGATCCTTGAACAAATTACATTGTAAGCTCAGAGTTACTGCTCTAAGGAGGAAGGATAGTAGTCACAGTCTGATCTGGAAGGATTTCAGTATTCCAGTCCTGGCTATTCCACCAAGGAGCTGGAGCATCCTGGGTAGGCCACACCAGTCCTTCATTTATTCACTTCCAAATGAGGGGGCTAGCTAGATGCCCTCTAGAAAGTCCCTTCCTCTTTACAAATTCTATGAGAAAAGTTTATGTCTATGGACATTCCTACAAAGTATCAAATGATTGAATACTAGTTGGCATAGCTTTGATTTATTTAACACAAACAAGAAAAAATTAATTATTAGGTCCAACTATGAGCAAGGCATACACTATAAATGAGAAATACATATTATATTGTCAAAATAATGCAATAAAAGAGAGTAGAGACAAGGAGATAAAGAGAAAGGGAGAGGAGAGGAGAGGAGAGGAGAGGAGAGGAGAGGAGAGGAGAGGAGAGAGAGAGAGAGAGAGAGAGAATGAGAACACAGTGGAATACATAGGAAGGTGATGGCTTGTTGTATGTAGCAAATAACTAGTTAAGTCCCTCTAGGGCAATACATGGCAAGTAATCAGTGCTTTACACAAACTCCCCAAGTGAACTGAATGTTGGAACATCTTTTCTTTTCAAATAGAAGGCAATCTTCTTGAGTTTAGGAGCACAGGGATGATCATAGATTAATTATTGAATGAATGCTTACCAATTCATTATCAATAAAACATTTGTGTGTGTGAATAATGAGGACTGTTAAAGTTACAGAAGGGTCACTAAATTCCACTACCCTTATGCTTATTGCCAAATTCCTCCTCTACCTCTCTTATTCTCAGGGTACTGCTTCCTAGCTTTGCAGTATAGTGGCGTATTATTAGAGAATAGAGACTGGTTCTATCACTTAAACATACATATAATAGTATAGATATTAGTATACCATAATATTTTATATATTATATAATTATGAATAATTATATAACATATAATTAGTATACTATAATATTATATATAATATTACTATATATAGCTCTACAATATGTATGTAAAATTATGTGTACGTGTACTATATATACCAGCAAAGTAAGCAATATGAATACATATACATAAATACACATATACACACATATACATAATGGTGTATATATACTATGTATACAATGTTGGCATACATAGTATATATTAATATTATCCCAATATATACATTATACATACTAATATAGTATACATACACACATACACACATACATACATATAAAGAGCATATATACTATGCATATCATGCTGGCATGCATAGTACATAATATATACATTTTCTTTCTTTTTTGTTAGGTTTTTGCAAGGCAAACGAGGTCAAGTAGCTTGCCCAAGGCCACACAGCTAGGTAGTTATTAAGTGTCTGAGACCAGATTTGAACCCAGGTACTCCTGACTCCAGGGCCCATGCTTTATCCACTATGCCACCTAGCCGCCCCTATACATTTACTTTCACATATATATATACACAATCCATTCATCCATCCATCTCCCTCTGTTTCTGTCTCTATCTCTCTATGTGTTTTCTAGTATAAAGAAGGGGCAGTCAGGTAGCACAGTAGGTAGAGTGATAGGACCAGAGTCAAGAAAACTTATCTTCCTGAGTTCAAATCTGAATTAAGACACTTACTAGGTATGTCACTTAACCCTGTTTACCTTAGTTTCCTCCTCTGTATAATGAGCTGGAGAAGGAAATGGCAAAATACTCCCGTATCTTTGCCAGAAAGACCCCAAACAGGGTTGCAAAGCATCAGACATGGCTGAAACTACTGAACAAGAACAACAACAAAATAGAAAGTACGCCAGAAATTCCCTCTACCAATACAAGTCAGCACCTCCTCTGCAGTATATTACCTTAGTTGCCTCCATCTTACAGTATACTGACTAGCTCAGGGTCAAAAATCCAAGTATGTGTCAGAGGTGGAACGTAAACCCAAGTCATCCTAATTTCAAGTTGGCTATTTCAATAAGGCCACCTTTTTGGATAACATAAATACTAATAGTCCAAATGAGAAGTCTAGGGTCCCCCCCCATACTTTCCCTAACTAAAACACCAGGAAATCATTTTACAAAAACATCCTTAAGCTGAAAGAAGCATTAAAGTCACCAAATTTTTTAATGACCCTGGATTTTGGAAATAACTGAATAGATTGGGATTTATGTGACTTCTGTTTTCTCATTCTGACACTGGCTTTATCCCTTTCCTAAAAATCCTCACCTCTTCAACTCAGAAACTCTTGGGTTGTTTTTTGAAAACTCAAGATTGAGTTTATTTTTGTTGTTCATTCAAATCATAAATTTCATGGATTCTAACATATTATGTCTTCCTATCCCCTGCTATCTGTCAAAGTCAGTCCAAGTTCATGTTCATTGCTTCCATGACACTATCTCATTCTCTGCCACCCCCCTTTTCTTTTGGTCTGCAGTCTTTCTGCACATCAGGGTCTTTTCCAGTACGTCCCAATTCTCTCATTATGTGACTAAAGAATTTAAGCTTCAGCTTCAATATATCACCTTTGACAGAATATCCTGAATTAATTTTTTTAGATATTTACTGGTTTGATCTCCTTACTGTCCAAGAATCACTCAAAAGTCTTGTTTATCACTGGCATCCAATAAGAGCAGATTATATTATGTTACATATTATATACCTTGACTGTCTACGTGTACCTTTTTCTGACCCTTCAGTGACTGGCAACCTTCCCAACTCAAATCTGGCTCTTAGCTTTGTTTTTTTAAAGAATAATTCTATTTTGAGACCTGTTTGCTAATTGACAAGTAGGTTCCTACTTGATGTTTATGCAGTTTGACTCCCTTGGAATTAGCGTTCTCATTCTCCCTCCTATCTCTTCCACATCCTTGCTATCTCTAGTTTCCTGTAATGTTTTGTCTTCCTATTTAGGAAAATTCTTGAGAAAAGGTACTATTCTTGTTTTTTGCAACCCCATTCCTTAACACAGTGTCTGGTACATATACAACTGTTTAAAAAAATGGTTGCTCCATCCATCCATTATTCTTGTCTTCCTTAATAAAATATATATTCTATAAGGGAAGAGTTTTTATTTCTGTCTTTGTATTCTTTTTCCTTGTATAGGAACATAGTAAAGTGTTAATATATTCTTGTTAACAGAAGAATTGATTATTGTGCCATAAGAAATGGTGACCATGAGTTCAGAGAAGCAGGAAGATGTCTATTATCTGATGCAGAATTAAATAACGACATACACAACGGCTCCAATAGTGAAATGAAAAGAAAAGTCAAAGGTGATTGAACTCTTGAGTGAGGAGAAAAATGATAGCCAAGATCAGAGAAAAGGTAATGAAATAAAACTTCCTTCTTTTGGAAGAGACTTTAGGAACTTTTACAGGCACATTGTTGTATAGATTTTCAGAAGCAGACACAGTTATTAATTATATTTATTTAATTATTTTTATTCTTCTAAGGAAGGGTTTAATTCCAGAAGTAGAATCTAGAAATTACAGCATTATAAATCTAGAAAATTCAGCAATACAAAAACATATTATTAATAAAATTAAAAAAAACTCAGTTATCAAAATAATGTGCAAGAATTCATTTATAAGCTGAGCATTTTTCTAAGCATGCATATTTCCACCAGGGAATGAATGTAGCAAAGATTCATACCTCTCTTTCCAACATCAAGCCCTCTTCTCTGAGGTTCCTTTCAAATGTACTCCTTTTCTCGACTTGAAGACTGGATTTCTTATACACCAAAATATAATCGATGCGCTTTTTTCCATCTTTGAAAAAGAGACTAGGTGTTGCTGTGACTTTCTTCTCCTTCTGTAAAGACAGGAATCCAAGAAGGACAGTATGGTGACAAGTCTATACCAGTATAAATAACAGAGGCATCCACTGCTTTTCCTTCTTTGTCATGTCCTGATTGCCAAAGCTATCACTCCATGACCAGATTAAAGATTCTTTTTTATTTTTGTTTAGGTGTGTCTTTATTTGTATAATTTTTTGTAATTGTGTTTCTATAATTTCTATTTTTACTTTTAAATATTTCATTTGAGTTTTACAATTTTCCCCTAATCTTACTTCCCCCTCCTCACCGAAGTCAATTTGCCAGTCTTTACATTGTTTCCATGATATACATTGATCCAAATTGAATATGATGAGAGACAGATTAAGGATTCATACTGAGAATGCCTAACATAGAGGATAAAGATAACTGATATTTATTTATTTGTTTATTTATTTAGCAAGGCAATGGGGTTAAGTGAATTGCATAAGGTCACACAGCTAAGTAAAGATGAGGCCGTATTTGAACTCAGGTCCTCCTGACTCCAGGATTGGTGCCTTATCCACTATCCCACCTAGCTTCCTCCTGCCTAGTACTTTACATAAATTATCTCATTTGAGCTTCACAATGATAATGATGTAGTATTTATTAAGAATTTACAAAATATTAGTTTCATCATACCAAGCAATGAGAATATAAATTCAAGAAATCCAGACTGCATTGGTTTGTTTTTGAGTAATTTTCCCCCTTAATTACTAGTTAATTGATAAGGATTTATTTAGAACCTGGTATATGAGAGGTCCTATGAAGGGTACTGAGTTTATAAAGTCAAAAACAAAACAATCTCTGTCTTCAAGAACCTTAAGTTCCATTATTCACCAGTTTGTTAATAGTTCTGGGTATGCCTTATTCCTTAAATTCATTGAAAGGAGTCATTTTTAATATCATATATCTCCTGAAGGACAGTTAGATGGTGCAGTGGATAGAACCCTGGTTGGAGGATGGAGGACAGGAGTTTGAATCCATTTCAGATACTTGATACTCACTAGCTGTGTGACCTTGGACAAGTCACTTAACCTTGATTGCCTTGCATCCAGAGCCATCTCCAGTGGTCCTCATACCTACATGTCCACTGGATCCAAATGACTCTGGGGGATAAAGTGAGACTGGTGACTTAGCAGAGCCCCTCTCACTCAAATCCAGTTCATGTGCTTGTCATAATATCACCTCCCTGATGTCATGGTCTTCTTCAAGAATGAAGGATAAACATCATCATCTCCAACCTCGAGCATAATCCTCCATATTTTTATAATAAATTATTCCTATATTCAGGTCAATAGAGTAATTTGCTACCTAAAACTTGGGCTAAGCATAGTATCTGGGGGAATGAGGTGTCACCATGGACCTGGAATCAGCAAGATCAGTTAAAATCTGGCCTCGGGCATTTACTAGCTGGATGACTCTTGGCAAGCCATTTAACTTATGCCCACCTCTGTCTCCTCAGCTATAAAAATAAGGATAACAATAGCTTTGAGTTTCTAGGGATTGTTGTCAGAATGAAATGGGATGGTTTTTCTTCTATGTCCACTCTGAGAATTTCTTTCCCTAGGGTATGCTAATGAATTTGTTTTGTCTTTATAAATGGATAACTATTTCACAATAACTTTTTTCCTTTGCATTTCAATATATTTTATTTCATTCATTTAAAACATGATTTATATCCTTTGATAAATGGTCAAAGGACATGGAAAGGCAATTGTCAGACGAAATTAAAGTTAACTATAGCAATATGGAAAAGTGCTCTAAATCATTAATGATTAGAGGAATGCAAATTAAAACAACTCTGAGAAAACACCTCACATGTGGGAAAACAGGGACACTAGTGCATTGTAGATGAGCTATGGCCTGATCCAACCTTTTTGGAGAACAATTTGGAATTACCCCAAGGGCAATAAAACTGTGCATATCCTTTGATCTAGTAATATCATGATTCCAAAGAGATCATGAACAAGGGTAAAAAAATACACACACACATATATTAAAAGATTTATATAATCTCTTTTATAGTGGCAAAGAATTGGTAATTAAGGGGATGTCCATCATTTGGGGAATGGCTGAACAAAATGTGGCATACGAATGTGATGGAACACTATTGTTCTATAAAAAATCATGATTTCCAGAAAAAAACTCGGAAAGACTTTCATGAACTGTTACTGAGTGAAGTGAACAGAACATGAAGAATATTTCACATACTAATAGCAATATATAGTGATGATCAGCTATAGTAGACTTGTTAACTTTAGCAGTACAGTAATTCAAGGCAATTCTAAAACACTTGTGATGGAGAATATCATCCATATCTAGAGAAGGAGTTTAAATGCAAACGAAAGCTTGCTCCCTTCAATATTTAAAAGTTGTTCTTAAATGTTTCTCTCTCCCTCTCTCCCTCCCTCCTTCTGATTTGGTTCGATTCTTCTTTATACATGTATCCTATATTAGATTGCTTTTTCTCAGGGGGAGTGAAAGGAGGGAGAGAGAAAAATGCAAAACTCAAAACCTTACGAAAAATGATTGTTGAAAACTACTGTTGCATGTAGTCGGAAAAAGAAATGAACAAAATATTAAAAAAAAACACAACAGAGAAAGAGGTCCTTGGTCTTTAAATTGTCAAAGAAGATGTATGACACAAAAATGATTAGGAATCCTTAGTTTAAGGAGAATATTGCAGCATTGTGTGATGATCAACTCTGCTGGACAGAGCTCCTCTCAGCAGTTCAGTGACCAAAGACAATTTTAAGAGACTAGTGATGAAAAATGTCATCCACATCCAGAGGAAAACTATGGAGTCTGAATGCAGACCAAAGCATACTATTTGTATTTTTTAAACCTTGTTTGTTGCTTTTCCCCCCCTTTTCTTATGATTTTTCCCCATTTAATTCTAATTCTTCCTCCACATCATCACTAATATGAGAATATTAAATATAATTATACTTGTTCTTATATCAGATTACTCACTGTCATGGGGAGGGGGGAAGGGAAGGGGGAGGTTGAAAAATGTGGAACTCAGAAACTTGCAAAAGGATGAATGTTGAAAATTTTCTTTGCATGCAATTAGGAGCAAAAAATAACATTCCAAAGAAAAAGAGAATTCCCAGGATAGAAGACACACGAAAAGTTGTCAATAGTACACATATTGATATACTGTGTCATAGGGATCCTAAGAAGGAATCTACTCTACCTCTTTGAATATAAAAATGAGGAAACATGGTCTGAAGCAGATGAAGTTACAAGTAATAGAATTAGAATTTGAAATTGGGTCCTCTTTCCCCAAATCCAAAAACATATTCTAAAGCTTCAAGTTTTATGTAAAAAACTACCTATTATTATTATTATTATTACTCTTACTATGCCATGCCATATGTCTCATGTATGTTTTGTTTCCTTTCATCTCTCTCTCTTTCTCCCAATATGTGTGCATGTGTTGTGTGTGTGTATAAATAAAAATAAAAATCCATATCTATCTTTCATTTGAACCTGAGCTTAGTATTATTATTACAGCTATTTATGTGACTTTGGGGAAGTTGAAGATGAGAAAAATCAAATGATTTATCCAGGACCATATCCCTTATGTCTGCATCAGGATTTGAACTCAGGTCTTCTAGACTACAAAGACTGAGGATTATTATTGGGACCTATATTTGCAGTGATTGATGACTAGAAGAATGGTGGGGGTGTTTTACTAGACCACCTAGCTATCTGAGTGAACAAATGATGTTTTATGCTACAGGATTGTTTTTGGTGGCTTCTCCTAAGAGCTGTTATAAAGAAATAAGGAAAGTTCAGATCTGTTTTACATTGCACCAAACTCTAAATGATTAGTCTCAGTTCTCAGACCTTTAGAATCACAATCTCAACCCACTGAAGGCCCTGTGACATTTCAGACAAATGGGAAACACTTTCTTATAACTCACCACACATTTAAAATGGCTCAGGGAGAAAACCCAATTAATTAACAAACATATAATTCATCACCACATTAAGAAGAGCACTTCTTCACTGGTGACAGGCATTCAGAATGTTCTCCAGAATTAGTCAAGATTCTGGCTGATCTGTCACAATCGTTTACCTCTTAAAAAATTAGTTCCAGTGGGAGAGTAATATTTTTTTTATCTTGTCTTAGATATATATAAAAGTAGGTGATATACAGGTATATAATATATATGACACATAAAATATATTTATATATTTTCCTTCCTTCCTTCCTTCATTTCTTTCTTCCTTCCTTCCTGCCTTCAGTTCTTCCTTCCTTCCTTCATTTCTTTCTTCCTTCCTTCCTGCCTTCATTTCTTCCTTCCTTCCTTCCTTCCTTCATTTCTTTCTTCCTTCCTTCCTTCATTTCTTCCTTCCTTCCTTCCTTCATTTTTTTTCTTTCTTCCTTCCTTCATTTCTTCCTTCCTTCCTTCATTTCTTTCTTCCTTCATTCCTTCATTTTTCTTTCTTCCTTCCTTCCTTCATTTTTCTTTCTTCCTTCCTTCCTTCATTTCTTTCTTTCTTTCTTCCTTCCTTCATTTCTTTCTTCTTTCCTTCCTTCATTTCTTTCTTCCTTCCTTCCTTCCTTCATTTCTTTCTTCCTTCCTTCCTTCCTTCATTTCTTTCTTTCTTCCTTCCTTCCTTCATTTCTTTCTTTCTTCCTTCCTTCCTTCATTTCTTTCTTTCTTCCTTCCTTCCTTCATTTCTTTCTTCCTTCCTTCCTTCCTTCATTTCTTTCTTCCTTCCTTCCTTCCTTCATTTCTTTCTTCCTTCCTTCCTTCATTTCTTCCTTCCTTCCTTCCTTCATTTTTTTCTTTCTTCCTTCCTTCATTTCTTCCTTCCTTCCTTCATTTCTTTCTTCCTTCCTTCATTTCTTTCTTCCTTCATTCCTTCATTTTTCTTTCTTCCTTCCTTCCTTCATTTCTTTCTTTCTTTCTTCCTTCCTTCATTTCTTTCTTCTCTTCCTTCCTTCATTTCTTTCTTTCTTTCTTTCTTCCTTCATTTCTTTCTTCCTTCCTTCCTTCCTTCATTTCTTTCTTCCTTCCTTCCTTCCTTCATTTCTTTCTTCCTTCCTTCCTTCATTTCTTTCTTCCTTCCTTCCTTCATTTCTTTCTTCCTTCCTTCCTTCATTTCTTTCTTTCTTCCTTCCTTCCTTCATTTCTTTCTTCCTTCCTTCCTTCCTTCATTTCTTTCTTCCTTCCTTCCTTCCTTCATTTCTTTCTTCCTTCCTTCCTTCATTTCTTTCTTCCTTCCTTCCTTCATTTCTTTCTTCCTTCCTTCCTTCATTTCTTTCTTTCTTCCTTCCTTCCTTCATTTCTTTCTTCTTTCCTTCCTTCATTTCTTCCTTCCTTCCTTCCTTCATTTTTTTCTTTCTTCCTTCCTTCCTTCCTTCATTTCTTTCTTTCTTCCTTCCTTCATTTCTTTCTTCTTTCCTTCCTTCCTTCCTTCATTTCTTTCTTCCTTCCTTCATTTCTTCCTTCCTTCCTTCCTTCATTTCTTCCTTTCTTCCTTCCTTCCTTCCTTTCTTCCTTCCTTCCTTTCTTCCTTCATTTCTTCCTTCCTTCCTTTTTCTTTTTCTTTCTTCCTTCTCTCCTTCCTCCCTTTTGTTCTCCTTCCTTTCTTTCTTCTTCCTTTCTTTTTTCCTTCCTTTCTTCTTTCTTCTTCCTTTCTTTTTCCTTCCTTTCCTTTCTCTTTCTTCTTTCCTTCCCCTTTCTCTGACCTACCTACATTCCTTCCTTCCTCCCTCCCTCAAAAATTCATTTAAACCATTGATACTAATATACCAACAGGATTTTCTCCCTCAATAGCATCACAGATGTTTTGAAGCAAAGAAATAGAAAAATGCAATGCAAAATTCACAAAATAGTAGAAATTTGTATCGTCTTTGTGAATTGCTTTACATGTAATCTAAATTCAATCTCACAAAAATTTTGAGATGTAGGTCTTATTTTTATGCTTCTTTTGCAGAGAAGGATACTATAGCTCATAGAGTTAATGGGACTTGCTCAGGGTCACATAGCAAGTGTCAGAAAAGGAATTTGAATCTGAATCTACCTCTCTTTTCACTGCAGAGCACTTACTTGACAGTAAATCTGTCTTGGGGAATTGACTTTTTTGAGGATATTTAAAGTATAAAAGAATGTTTAAGGACATTAGGTATATTCCAAAGTACTGCTCACATAGTTTAGACTAAGCTTTTTGTAAATCTCCAAGCATAAGCATTTCCAAAATAAATAGGCATTTGATAATTCCTAATGCAGTCTCATGAAAATGATTTATATAACCTTGTAATGGGATGTACCTAATTAAAGTGATCCTAAATAATGTTTCTTTTCCTTTGGGAAAGGAGCTAGGTTTCATATCTTCTATCTGAAAACCTATTATTCTGCTTTCTCAAGGGGATATCGCAGACTTGGGTCCCACATTATCTCGCTGGGATCTTTTCCTGTCACTAGTTAAATTTCCTCTCTTCTTTCAAATCAGTCATTGTTTTTACGAGTCAGAGTCATTTACTATAGCAAATTCCTTATCAGAGTTAATTATTTGATACAATAACCACAAGCAGATTTCAATATGATAATAATAAAAACAAGAATAACAAGAAATATTATGGAAAACTAAGTGTGTAAACTCTATTGCAAATGGGTCATTGACACAGACCAGATCGTTGTCCACAATTACCCAGAGGGGATATTGACCCTTAAACAATTAAGAATATTTAAACCCAGATCACCTTAGTAAATATACAGTATCTATAACGTACATGTAACAAGATGCTTTTACCATACAGAATCCAACCCATGAGTGCACATCATCTGCTGTGTCCTAGATACTATTAGTATTGCATTTAAGTAATCTTTGGAGAGCCCCTGAAAGACAAGCTTACATCTTTATTCTGGGGGGAGGGTCCCAAAAGTCTTGATGCAGATTTTAAGCTATTAAGGTTTACAACTGCATCATGTCTTTTGGGACATCTATACTTCTATTCTACAATAGCAACAAACAGTTTGTTCAATAGTCCATAATGCATTAAAAAAAAATAATAAAAATGAGTGGGGCAGCTAGGTGGCGCAGTGGGTAGAGCAAGGGCCCCAGAGTCAGGAGGACCTAAGCTCAAATCCAGCCCTAGACACTTCATAATTACTTAGCTGTGTGACCTTGGCCGCTTAACCCCATTGTTGTGTGTGTGTGTGTGTGTGTGGGTGGGAGAGAGAGAGAGAGAGAGAGAATATGAGTGACTTGTCCCAGAATTATGTTTTGCTGAACCCCACTGAAAAGATTAAGAATGACTTGATAATTATAACAGAAAGAATAGTTCACATTTACATAATACCTTAAGGTACTATGTAATGGTACACATATAATATCTAATTTGACCCATATAATTCTGTGAGAGAAGTGTTTTTTATCTCCATTTCACAGATGAGGAAAACAGGTTCAGAAAATTCAAATGCCTTTTTAAGTCATTTTTTAATTGTGTCCAACTCTCCCTACCCCCTTTTGGAGATTTTTTGGCAGAGATATTAGAATGGTTTATCATTTCCTTCTGTAGCTCATATTTCAAATGAGAAAACTGAGGCAAACAGGTTTAAGTGACTTGACTAAAGTCACATAGCTAATAAATGTCTGAGACCTGATTTGAAGTCAAAAGATGAATCTTTACCCCTCAGACCCCAGCAATTCCAATTCTAGGTTTATATCCAGAAGAAATCACAAAAAATGAGAAAGGCCTACATGTTCCAAAATAGTTATAACAACTGTTTTTGTAATGGCAAAGAACTGGAAATTGAGAGGTTGCCCATCAACTGGGGAATAGCTAAACAAGTTAAGGTGCATGAATATTGTGAATATTATTGCTCTATAAGAAACTATAAACGGTCAGACTCTAGGAATGACTTACAGGATCTGATGCTGAATGAAGGGAGCAGAACCAGGAGAACAATGTACACATTAACAACATTGTGAGATGATCAGCCTGGAGGGAGGCAGCTCCTCTCAGCAGTTCAGAGAGCTAGGGCAACTGTATTAGACCAGTTATGGCCAATGCTATCCAAACCAGAGGAAGAAAAACAAAACAGACCAAAAATAACTCTTCTGAATCTCATGGACACTACATTCACTTTTTAAAAAAATATCTTTTATGTATTTCTTTCCCTCAATCCTAATTCCTCATACCAAAAATGACTAATCTATAAACATATTTATCAAAAATATGTACGTACAATGTTAACTTGGCTTTTTGCCACTGAGGGGAGGGGGTGGGTGGGAAGGGAGGGTGGAAGGAAATTATGTAACTTAAAAATAAACATATATATGTATATATAATATATATGGAAGAATGGTGAAAAATATTCATAACATGTATTTGGAAAAATAAAAAATCTATTTAAAAAAGGATGAGTCTTTTTGACTCCAAGTCCAGCATTCATTAAAGACTTAATATTACAAATCTATTAAATTTCTGAGTTAAGATTTCATGCCAGCTTTTCCTGTTCTGGAGCTTTGCTTTCTATCTTCTGCCATTGAATCAAAACTTTATGGGCTACAGAATTAGGCAATTCACACAGACCATACATACATATTCAGGGAGAAAAACAAACTCTTTTGACAAATTTAGGGAACATATCTATTATTATTAACTAGTGTGGTGCAGGGGAATAGAACTTTGGGTCTGGAGTGATTCATCATCCTAAATTCAAATCTCTCTTCAGACCTTACTAGCTATGTGACCCTGGGAAAGTCACTTTACTCTGTCTGCTTTAGATTCCTCACGTGTAAAATGAGCTGGTGGGGAAAAAAAGAAAAAAACCCAAGCCATACCATTATCTTTCCCAAGAAACCCCAAAATAGGGTCACAAAAAGCACCAACATTATCCAATATTACAACATAGATTTGAAGCTGGAAAGAAACTTGGAGGTCAATGAGCTTATCCCTTTCATTTTACCAATGAAGAAATTGAGATACAGGTGAAGAAATTTCCCAGGGTCACTTAGTATCTGCTGTAGGATTTGAAACTATATCTTCCTAATTCCAAGACCTCTCCAATATCTCATACTGTCTATTATATCCAAGAGAAAGCAATTGTAGTGGGGATTATAGCCAATGTGCAGATTAGATGATATGACAAAGAACAGTGACTGGAAGCCAAATTTGAACTGAACAGTCATCTTAATAACCAAAGTTGCAATCTATTCATAACTTCTGATTCATTTGTTTATAAATCAGATTTAAATTTGACTTAGAATCATTTACCCACCTACTGCGTATAACACCCTGTCAAAATGAACATTATATGAACCATTCATTCTGTACCATGATTGAAAAAAATGATATTTAACTTGGGTCTTGGGAAGCTGAAGCAGAGCCAAATGAGAAGGAACACATTATATCATCAACAGATGCAACTTTCTATAAAGGAATAATAGACAAATTAGCAACTAACAGAGATGAACAGGGAATATATGAAGTCAACAGACACAAGCACTATTCTCACTTCCTGTCTTTAATGGTCTGGAAATGAACCGACAAAAGTATAATAACAAATAGCCTCATGAGATTGTTGAATATCATTCTCTCTGTTCTCTTGGGCAAAAGGAAATGAAAATGCCAAACCAAAGCAAAATGTTTCAATCTTAGAGTTACCCCCCCCCCCCCACAAGGCATGGCCTAAAGGGAAGGAATCAGTAAAGAAATAAGGCAAGGATCTTGTCTTATTACAACTTCCCAAACCTTAGACACTAGATATACCATACTAGACCTATTGGTCATTCAATGGATCTTTGCACATCATATCTGAGTAACTGTAGAGTTGCCAAAGTCTCCATGGTGTTCCCTGTCACCCATGCCCATGATTTTTACATAGTCTTCTGTTGGAAATCATACAGCGATGTATCATTAAAAGTCACAAACATTTAACAAAATACTTATCAATCATACCATGTGCCTGGAACCTTCCTAAGACAAGACTCAATCGATCTCTTTGACCACAGAACTTATATTCTGATGGAGGAGACCCTGCCTCATCGATATGAAGTCATAAGGGAAAGTGGGGGACATAAATCTAAAGGTAGGTAGGCAGCTAGCTAGATAAATAAAAGTAGATAATCTGACCTTTAAAGAGTTTATATTTTAAGAGGGAGATATTTGCCTAGGGGGCTATATCTAAGTGGATAATCTTCCCTAAATATATTACATAAATAAACTACCAGTTACGTGCAAAATAAATATGAGTTTTTCCCCCCTCTATGTATGGGAAACATTAGTAGATGATGGAATTAGATAAGGTCATATGTTGGTGATGACATGTGAACTAAGTTTTAAAAAGGTAGAGAGATAAGGGGTGAGTCCTTTTTTGGATAAAAGTCTGGGCAAGGCAAAATATCACCGGAATCACATTGGTGCATAATCCAAAGATAAATGTAAGATGTAGCAAATGATGTCAAAAGATGTTAGGGACATGTATGTTTGGCAAAAAGAGGTCAGCAAGTCAAATGGCAAAAATGAGGGATAAGAGATGAACAGGACCACTCGGAAATGGCATCCATAAAATATTAAAAGAATCAGAGGAAGGTCTCTAGCATGTTGGATAGACTCTCTGTGGGGATCTAAAGGAGGTGAAACATGAGAATCAAAGGATAAGAAGAAACTTATGGGCTGCCATCTGTTCAGGTGCAGGAAGTCTCCTTGTTGATAAGATCAAAGAGCCACTGACTGATCAGTGGGCCTACTTTGATGCAACTAGTATCAAAGGATAACAAAGTTGAAAGAAACCTCAGCCCATACATGAAAAAAAAATCTCCACTATCTTATGGTCGATAAATGATCATTTATACTCTTCTTGAGGGCCTCTAAAAGTGGAAACTCATGATCTTGAGACAGTTCATTCTATTTTGAGCACTACTAAATCTTAAAAAGTTTTTTCTGGCTATCAAAGCTAAATTGAACTCTGAAACTTTTGTCAATAGCTCTTGTTTCTACTCTCTAAAAGAGAAAACAAAAGCCAAAGAGAATAATTCAGATAATTCCTGTATATGAAAGTCCTTTATTTATGTAAGAAAAGCCACCACATTTCCCTTAAGTATTCTTCTAACTAGCCATCCTTAGTTTCTTCAGAGAGTTCTAGTCCAGGTTTCTTCCTACAATATTATACTGTCTCTCTGAGAGGAACATTACCTCTGGGGAAAAAAAACAAACTACTATTTCAGGTGATTATTTTTATAGAAATTATAGTTAAGTTAGCCTTTATCCCATGCTGTTATTATTGCTTCACAAATAAAATGATATTAAAATTGAATTTTTGACAATTAATTGATCCCGTCAAACTCCCCACTTAACACTGACTGGTCTCAAAATGAGATGAGACTTGAATTTAATCCAAAAACAACAATGTCATTTGACTCTGTCCCCAGGCTGCAAAGAGCAGATCAAAGGAAACTGGATTTGAATTTGTGATTGTCCTTCTTTTTAATGCCTTTAAAATAAAAAAAAATAAAATTTGTATTGATTGATCTTCTCTCTCTCTTTATCCATTCTTCCCTCCATCTCTGCCTTTTCCTTGCCCCTTTGTTCGTTCAGAGCCTCTATAATACCAAAAATAACAAATATAATAACAAAAATCTAAAAATAAAAAAGAAAGAGAAACAAACCTTTAGGACAATCAATCAGCAAAATGAAAAATTCTCAGGTTAAATGCAATTTTCCATACTTGTTGACCTCCTACTCTGCAAAGAAGGTGTGACATTCTCATTGCTCTTTTGGGGGGCTAAACTTTTTTTTTAGCAATTTTTCAATATTCCATCTCAATTTTATTTATAACTGTTCTTTCTACTTGAATTACAGTAGTCACTGAAGACCTGAGTTAAACTCTTTCCCTAGACACTTGCTTTATGTCAGTTTTCTCCTATATAAATTGAGGATGATGATATTATAATGTAGCATAATGATAGTAACTAATAGAGTTATTGAGATGATCAGATGAGATATTACATGTATACAAATTTAAGAATTCTGTAAAAGTTAGCAATCGTTATTCTGGCTCTGCTTGATTTTATATCAGTTCATATAGGACTATATTATTTTGTATGTATATTTATCACTTCTGAAAGCCATTTATATTTCATTAATACATTTATAATTCTCCCACTTAAAGGGTTTATACTTTGTTTCTAGCTCTTCACTACCATAAAAACTATTAATTCAAATATTTTGGTTTATATGGAACTTTTCTTCCCTCATTGCTGATTTTTTCTTTTGGTAAATGCTTTCTTCAAGTTCAGGACTAGCAGAAGAATGCCTGCATTAATAGCTATGGTCATTTTACTCACTTTATATGATTTTAAATTACTTTATAGAATAATTCTATCAATTCACAGATCCACCAATAATGTATTAGTGTAACCAACTTCTCATAATCCTAACTATTCCCATCCTTTTTTCACCTTTGCCAATTTTCTGAGTACAAGAAAAAGCCTTAGGGTTGTTTTGATTTGTATTCCTTTTATTTTAAGAACATGTTAATATTTTACAAGTCTCCATTTGGAAAAATACTTGTTCATTTTTTTTTTTTAACATTTCTCTATTGGGAAATGACTTTTGATCATATATTTGTTTTTGTTGCCTTTGATATAAATACTTTTTCCCCTGGTTGAGTGCATCCTTCCTTATTCCTCATATGTTGCTTGGGATTGTATAATTATTATTTTTTTACATTTAATGTAATAAAACTCTCTATTTTACCTTTTGTAATTGCCTTTTGGATTGGGAATAGTTTAGAATTTAATTTCTTGCCACTTTGTGTGACTTTGGTCAAGTTACAACTACTCTAAAATACAAGTACTATTTACTTAAAAATTATTTATGAAGAAATTGTTTTTTAATTAATAAGTTAATTTATCTTTTCTATTTATTAGAGTTTAGGAAAATTATACAAATGTTTGTAGCTTGATTTTACATTACTCCACCTATGCCTGCCTGCCTACACACACAGACACACACACAAATACCCCCCCCATTCCAGGATCCTTCTATATTGTAAGAATTAGGGACATGACACCCCATATGTGTAAAAGCTTTTTGGCTCTTCTTCTGCAAAATTTCCAAAGTATCTCCTCTATTTTTTTATGTTGATCTGTGATACAATAAACCCACAATAGGGAAAGTCTTGATGTAGAAGGGATTCCTGTATGTTACATTTCATTTCTTACCTCCAAGATTGTGCATCTACTCTTTTTCATTCTCATAATGATTTCCTTCCTCACCTCCCCCTCTTGGAATTCCTAGTTCTTCCATAGCATTTGCTGTTTAGTCATTTCCTTCATGTTCAACTCTGTGTGACCCAATTTGGGGCATTCTTAACAAAGCTAATGGAGTGATTCACCATTTTGTTCTGCACCTCATTTTACAAATGAGAAACTGAAGAAAACAGTGTTAAGGAACTTGCTCAGGGTCACAAAGCTAGTAAGTGCCTAAAGTTGGATTTGAACTCAGGAAGATGAATGCTTCTGATTCCCAAGCCAAAACTCTAATCACTGTACCACCTAAATGCATTATGAGCTTACAAGAATCCTTTTAGGATTCCCAGAGTTAACAGTCAGTACTACACCCTCCCCAAATTAACACAAAGTTGTATTTTTCAATGGCATGATGTTTCCTCAAGAGTATACAAGTTCCTTGAGATCCAATTCTCTTTCATGTTTGTTCATTAATGTGCATATAGTAGATGTTTAATAAATATATTCATTTTTTAAAAAGAACATTGAATTATTTTCTACAGAGACTTCCTCAGTTGAGAATATTAATTTCTCTTATTTCTACCACTGATCTTTATGAGAAATTTCACTGGTTCCAACGGGGCCATAGAATTCTGGGATATAAACACTATGCACTTGCAGAAAATTGGCTTTCATTATTCAACAGGCCTCCAGTTCCTAGATTTATGACAATGAAAAATGGACTCTCCACAGACACCCTGTGAAGCAATAAAAAGGCCACCTACTGGGATGGGAAATTTGTTGAATAATGTCATTGATTTGGTGGGGGTAGGATGGAGAAAGAAAAGAAGGAAAAGGCTGCCTTATTGCCATGGTTCCCTAGTGCCATAGAGGCAACTATGTCACATTATGTCTGAAAATCAAGAAAGCTTTCTGGAAGTAAAATGTTGGACTTTTCAGCTGACACCACTTATTACTAATGTGGAAAAGAATTTCAGTGGGAACAAATTTGAAGAGAAAAAAATTTATCTCTTTTGGCTTGCCTGGATATAATTTAGTGAAACAGTAGGCTCCTATTCAGTGAATAAACATTTCAAAACTACCTACTATGTGCTAAGTGTTGACAGATGGATGAAAACCAAGAGAGCATTTACTTTAAGAGCATTATTTTACAAAGAGAGAAACTAAAGGTTCACAGAAAGTGATTTGTGTACCACTGGGTCAATCATTATAAGGCAGCAAATAGTATATTTATTTTAAATTCAATATGCATGGAACCATTCAGAAGAGTATGAGTCAGGTGGTGTGTATCTAGAAATGTGGCATCAATGGGTTGGGTTGAACTATCTTCTTTGATCCTCCATCAGACATTGAGAAATAGAAAGGTCATCTTGCAGGGAGGTTAAATTATTTGCCTTGCATCTATTTTCTAATTTCACACACACACACATATGTGTGTGTGTGTGTATTCTATCTCCCCACACTAGAAAATAAACTACCTGAGATCAACAGTCATATTTCATTCACCCCCCCCCCCTTACCTCATTGAGGCAAGGTGATACAAATTCACAGTTGGTCTTGGAAATCAGGGCAAAAGGTGCTTCACTATTACCTTATGTAGGTCTAAAATAATTTTGAGTTAAGAAAAAGCTAGTAGGGGCAGCTAGGTGGCACAGTGGATAAAGCACTGGCCTTGGAGTCAGGAGTACCTGGGTTCAAATCCGATCTCAGACACTTAATAATTACCTAGCTGTGTGGCCTTGGGCAAGCCACTTAACCACATTTGCCTTGGAAAAAAAAAAACAAGAAAGAAAAAGCTAATGGGAAAATGAAACCTGAGAATTTCTTTGAACCAAAAATTACTTTAAAAAATCAACTAAATATTTATAAAACAATTCTTCCTAATAGTGATACCAAACTCAAAAAGAAACAGATTCTATGGGCAGTCTATTGAATTAGAAAACCTCAAATTAACATTCTTAGTATAGTGTTTTAATTTTTTTCCTTAAATCTTTTCTAATTACATTTTTTAATTTGAAAATTTTATTTATTTGTTTTTATAAACCCAATTACATTTTTAAAATTTGCTTTGCAGCAATTGGGAGTTTTTCTGGGTCCATGCAACCCATGGGCTGTGACTCTTATACTTTTTCATGGTGGGGGTGTTTTGAAGAACAATGCTATCATTAAGTTGACTCATGATAGAGGAGGCTGTTATAAACATGATATGTTGAGAGGGGAGGTGAGGAAAACTAGCAGAGAAAGTTTACTTCATCTAAAATCTTCAAGCCTTCAGTCTCTTGAAACTTAAGGATGTTGACCTTCTGTTCTTGCCTTTGAATCTCTAACTCTTTAAGAAAATTATTTTAAAGCATAATTGTTAAACTGATTATTCTTTCAACCTTTCATTTATTCAATGATCACTTTTAAATGACTGCTATTGAAAGAACTGTGCATAATTAAAATCAATCTTCATAACAAATGGAACTCTCCAAAAAGAAAAATGGATTGCTTTGAAATAATATATTTCTCATCATTCTGGGGGTTTAAATAGCATCCAGAAAATTACTCTTCAGGGATGTTGAAGAGAGAATTTAGTTGTTGGTTCCTTCTGACTTTACTTTCATGAGAACTACTGCTCTCATTAGATGCAAATTAATAATGAAATTAAAAAGTAGAGAAAAGAAATGTGCTGAACACGATTGTATATGCACAACCTCTATGCAGTTTTTTGCTGCCATTAGGAGGAGGTGGGAAAGGAGGGTGATGGGAAAAATAAAACTTGCCAAAAAATGTCTAACTCTTACATATCTGAGAGAGCAACTAACACTTAAGTGCATTATTATATCACATAAAGAAGGCTAGATTCAAGATCAGACACCTGCCCTGCCACTAACTGGTGATATAATCATATTCAAAGAAACCACCATCATGTACATGGATTTTTAATGGTGTTGCTCTCTATCTAGGAGTTAGATTATTATCATTTTCATAGCAATAGCTCCCATTTCACTCTAAGATGAAATGAGAAGACCATGAGAGGTCTACCCATGGACATACAGCTAAAATATATCACAAGATGGATTGGAACCCAGGTCTTCCTGACTAAGATTGGCCCCCTCCATACCATACAATGCTGTCTCTTTTCTCACCCATAAGAAAAGAATAATGACTTTTTGATGAAACTGAGTCAAGATTAGTTACAAAATGGTATTGGTTTGGGGTAGAATCAAGAGAACTATTTAGATTCTACCTTATGAACACTATCTTGTGCTTCCATGTATTTATCCTGTATCTTCTTGTTTTTCTGCCAATCATGAATGAGAGATTAGATGATAGAAATCATCTATTGTTTCAGAAATGGAGGTAGATGCAATTAATTAGCATCTCTCAATTATAGGAAAAAGAAAACCTTTTCATTCCCTTCTCAACCTCGCTATAACTCACTCTTTGCCCTACAAACATAGAAAATCCCAATATTTTCTACAGTTAGAAATCAGATTATCAAATTTTGTATCCTGGTTTGTATCCCATTAATAATTTTTTAAAATTAATTTACTTTATTTGATTGCTTTTAATATATAAAAATTTGTCTCTCACTCTGTATTCAGTCTTTATATTGATGACTTTGATGTCTGTTTTGCTAATAAATTTTATAGCTTGTATGCTTCTTCAGTTATTACAAATTATCTGTCACATATCAAAGGATTGTTATGAGGATTAAATAAGTCTTTATCATGAAAATGTTTTAATCACAGGGATCTGTCATTTTAAAGTAAGATTCTAAGTCCAATCTAGATTGTGGAGTCCATGTCAGTTACAGATATTTTTCCATTTCTTTATTTATAAAAGTTTCCAAAGAAATGTTAAATTTTTCTCCACTTTTTTCTGGTCTCAAATTGTTCCAGTGAAAAGAAAAAAATCAAGCCTTTGAAAGAGATGCTTATTAAGGTCTAAATTGACAGATTAGTCTAAATAAATCTGCAGTTTTCCTTACCTCTTCCTTGTCTTGAGTTACTGAAAAAAAATACTTTTTTAAGAGGCAAGTGATGACTCTCACCTTAAAGGAAATCATTAAAGACCTTCTTTTTTTTTTTAAATTCATAACATAGTCATTTTAAAAATCGGAAATCTATAACAATTCTTCATAGTTGTGTTACTAGGAATCACTCAATAGAATGTGAACTACTTCAAGATGGGAACCATTTTTCATTTTTGACTCTGCAATCACCAATACCTAGAACATCCTAGGAGCTTAATAAATTCTCATGAAGTTTCCCTGACTAGCATTGCATCTTAACTTCCCTCTTGAAAAGGGACATTTTTTCATGTCTCAGAAAGCCATTTTTAGGTGCTGTGCATCTAAGGAGAAAGAATGGAAAGACATTGATGCTCTCAACTTTTCAATCATGTCCACCAGTTTATGACTCCATTTGGGTTTTTCTTGGCAGAGATACTGAAATGGTTTGCCATTTTCTTCTCTAATTCATTTTATAGATAAGGAAATGGAGGCAAATAGGGTGAAGTGACTTGCCGAGGGTCACAAAAACCAGTAAGTGTTTGAGGCCACATTGGAACTCAGGAAGATGACGAGCCTTCCTTACTCCAGATCCATCATTCTATTCACTGTGTCACCTGCTCTCAACAGGGACATTTACACATAAATGAATGAATAAATATTTGCTGTATGTGAATCATATCAAAAATCCTCCTTAGGGGACCTATTTAACCTGCTGGAACTTTTTTATTTTGTGGAACTCAACATCTAGATTCTAAGAGCATATTATAACTATCCTTTATTTTCACCAAAGTCAAAGGTGGTGTAATGGAAATTCTGCTTCTCTGTGACCCTGGACACATCCCAAAGACCTCTCATGGCTTTACTTACCTAAATTATAAAATAAGGGAGGTATAATAGATAACTTATTAGATCTTCACTTCAATAGATGTGATTCTCTGATTCTTTATAAACCATATTTTGTATATACCAAGTTGTGTTTCTGCATTTTATAATTTATTCTAATGATATATTTTATCTATCAATTAGTAATGCGTTTTTTTTTTCAGGCAGCTAAGTAGCATAGTGGATAGTTCACTGGACTTGGAATCAGAAAGATGAGTCTTCTTATATTTGAATTCCAAACTTGAACACTTACTGTGTGACCCAGAACAAGTCACCTCACCCTGCTCACCTCATTTCCTCAATCATAGAATGAAGTGAAGGAAATTTCAAACCAATCCAATATCCTTGACAAGAAAATGTTAAATAGGATCACAAACAGTCAGATAAGATTGAAACAAATCAACAACAATGCAAGTCTTATAAGGATTTATGTTTTAAAAACTGACAAAGAATCTCAACACTTTTTGTGTTCATTTGGTATTCTGGCTCATTTATTTTTCTATTTAAATTCTGTCACAGAATGTTTTGTTATCTAACTCTGTAATAGTTTATTGATATTTTGTTCATCCTGCATATCCTTTACAAAAGATTTTTGTTATAATTGTGTTATTTTAATAATTTGATCTAACCATGAGCAAGAAATAACCTAGCTATTCATCTCTTTGATTTGTCAGTTTTTTACAATTGTATTTTTATAGGATTCATTGGTCATTGCACAATAATGCTCAAATGCATGATATATTTTATTGTTATATAAATTCTGTTTTCTTTATTTTCTGATTTTGCTAGTAGCACACAGACAGGGAGAGGGTATTGTAGTATATATTTTATATTCTGATACATGCTAAAATGATCATCTCAATTTTATTTTTGTTTAGACTATTAAATTTTCTCTCTGAGCATTCATACCATTCCTATCATTTTTCCAGTTGAATATAAGTAGTTCCTTTTGAGGGCAGAAATTGGTCTTTGTTTTGACTTCATGTTCCCAGAAGTTAGGTCAATTCCTTCCCCAGGCAGTTACATGACTGAAGAGACAACATGCTAGGACTAGACTCAAGAAGACCCGAGTTCAAATTTGAGCCTTACTCCTTGCAACTATGGTTAAAAGACAAACGAAAACCTTGACCTCTGTCTGCCTCAATTTCTTCAATTGTAAAATATGCAAATTGTAAAAAAAAAACCCAACCTCCCAAGATTGTTGTGAAAATAAAATTTGATAATATTTGTAGCACAGAACTTGTCAAATAATACTTACTAATTCTACCCTCACTCTCTTTATCATTTCCTCTCTTTATATATTCCTTTATTGATAATATGTTGAAGATGGCAATGAGATGAAGCAGGGTAGCTGCATAATTCCAATGGTTCCCTATTAACTTCAGATGCTCCATTTATTCTATGTCACAATGGCCTACTTGTTTGTGTATTTAAACTATCTGTCATCCATCCAGTAATCACTTTTCTTCTGATTATTTTACTTGGTCTTTTTCAAGACTTCGTTCAAATCCCACCTTCAGCAGGAGGACTCCATCTACCCCCAGCTATAGCACTCCAGTCTGTTTCTTCTGAGATTATCTTTTATTTGCACTATACGTAGCATGGATTCACAGAGTTTTCAGAATGTTGTCTCTGTCCTTAGCATAGAGACGCTTTAAAGATGGCAGCCAGATTTTATCTTTTTTTTTTTTTTGGTATTTAGTATCTAAGGTAATTAATAAAGGTTCAATTGACTTATTAATTCAAACACTTTAAATAATTAATAAATATATTTTCCCTTTTTCATCATGGGAAGGATAAGTTATTATCATCCTGTGAGGAAAGAAAGAATTTTATAAATAAATAGCACCTCTCTCCTTTGAAACAACACGATTTTTAGAGTTCCATGACCCAATCATCTGTATTTACTATATTCTGGTACATATGTCTCCCTAATTCATGGCTGTCTAGATTTTAAATACCCTGCATCTCAGGGATAGTTAGGTGGATAGAGTTCCAGGCTTGAAGTCAGGAATACTCATCTTCCTGAGTTCAGATCTGATCTCAGACACTTACTATCTCTGTGGTCCTGAGCAAGTCATTTAACCTTGTTTGCCTCAGTTTCCTCATCTGTAAAATGAACTGGAGAAGGAATTGGCAAACTACTCTATTTTTTTGTGTTTTTTTCCCAAGAAAACCCCAAAAGAGGTCATGAAGTGTCGACTAAAACAATTTAACAATAGCAATAAACAACAAAAGATTTTCTCATTAAGGCTGCTATGTAATGCACATGCATTGCTAAAAGAGAAAAGTCTTGATGGTATAAAAGATCCTATTTCAAATCTAGCTTTTAATTGAAATTTTATTTTTCCAATTACATGCAACTGCAAATGTAATTTTTCAAAATTCATCCATCTGAAAATTCATGAGTTCCACATTTTTCTACTACCCTCCCCTTTCTTTCCCATTCTCATGGTGGTAAATAGTCTGGTAAAAGTTGTACATGCATATTTATCTTTAACATATTTATATATTAGTCATGTTGTGAAAGAGGAATTAGAACATGAGGAAGGAAAAACATAAAAGAGGTATAAAAAAGTGTTTAGACTCATCCCCACCCCCCCACTGGAGGTGGATAGCATTGTCCATAGCACGTTTTTCAAGGTTGTCCTAGCTCACTGAACTTTTGAGAGGAGCTGCATCCATCAGAATTACTTATCTCATGTTGCTAATGTGTTCAGTGTTTGCTTGGTTTTGCTCCCTTCACCCAGCATCAATTCATGCAAGTCTTTCTATGCTCCTCTAAAGTCTGACCACTCATGATTTCTTATAGCAGAAAAGTATTCCATCACATTAATATGCCATAACTTATTCAGTCATTCCCCAATTGACGGACATCCTCTCAATTTCCAATTCTTTGCCACTACAAAAAAGAGCAACTAGAAATATTCTTGAACCTTTAAGACTTTTCCTTTCAAATCCAGTTTTTAAAAAGTTGCCATCTATGTCATTGCTTGCCTTCTCATTGGATGTGGGGCTCTGAGGGATGGACAGAATTTGGAACTCAAAATTTAAAAATGAATGTTAATAGAAAGAAGGGGAGAGGGAGGGAGGGAGGGAGGGAGGGAGGGAGGGAGGGAGAGAGAGAGAGAGAGAGAGAGAGAGAGAGAGAGAGAGAGAGAGAGAGAGAGAGAGAGAGGAGAAAGAAAGACAAAGAAAGAAAGAGAGAAAGAAAAAAAAGAGAAAGAGAAAAAGAGAAAGAGGAAAAAAGAAAGAGAGAAAGAACAAAAGAAAGGGAGAGGGAGAGGGAGGAGAGAAAGAAAAAGAAAGAACAAATTCCCAACTGCCTCATGGAGTTAAGACAGCTGTCCTGCAGCTAAATTCTTGAACTTTCTCACTCCAAGGCATTAGAAGATCATTCCCAATTTTCAAAGCACACTTCTCAATTGTTTAAAATGAAACAAACTATTTTCACAATTCCAATTTAATACTGACCCTTCCTGCTTGGAACTCATCTATTTTTTTTTTGACTAAGTTTAATCAACAACCACAACCACCTATGCTATCCCCCAAACGATCCTTTTGTACACATATCTTGGACAGAATGGGCCCTTCCTGTCCTTTCAGAAATATTCAATGCCACCTGGAAAGTTTTGTGTGATTGACTTTTTTGGAAATCAACCTTCAGAGGAATGATAGAATACTCTCCCTTTCTTCTCAGGATATTCCCATAGCACAAGTCTTTGAAATTGGATCTTGAACTTCAGGATATGAGCTAACAATTAGATTTCTTCATCTCAACAAAAATCAGAAATGCATCCCTTTGTCTGGAGAAACTGCTCGCCATGATTCAACTAATTGCCATTCTGGCTCTGATACTTGTGAGGTATGAGATTAGAGACAAGTCAAAATCTTTATGAATATCAGCCTACCAAGTCTGCAAAAAGGGTAATAAGAGTGATAAGACTTAGTCCTACCTACCCTACATGACTATTGGGAAGAAAGTACTTTATAAACTTTAAATCATTTTATAATATTTTTAGAGTTGTGGTATCTATATCTATTATTTTTTTTTCATCAGTTCATGCAAATCCCTCCAGGCTTCCCTGAATTCCCGTCCCTCCTGGTTTCTAATAGAACAATAGTGTTTGATATACATATACCACAGTTTGCTAAGCCATTCCCCAATTGAAGGACATTTACTTGATTTCCAATTCTTTGCCACCACAAACAGGGCTGCTCTGAATATTTTTGTTCAAATGATGTTTTATACCCTTTTTCATCAACAAAAATGAGTATATCTGTTATTACACATTAGAACCCTCACTGATGAGAAAACTTTTTTTTTAGGTTTTTTTTTTTTGCAAGGCAAATGGGGTTAGGTGACTTGCCCAAGGCCACACAGCTAGGTAATTATCACGTGTCTGAGACTGGTTTTGAACCCAGGTACTCCTGACTCCAGGGCCAGTGCTTTATCCACTGTGCCACCTAGCTGCCCCAAGGAGAAAACTCTTGGTGCCAGTGCAGATGAATAATTTTGTACCATATTACTCTCCTCACTCAATAGAATTCTAGTGGCTCCCTATTATCTTCAAGATAAAATACAAAATTATCTGTTTGATATTCAAAGACTTTATAATCTATCTCTCTCCTAGCTTTCTAGTCTTCTTACCCCTACTCTTTGAGCCAGTGTCCTGGCTTGTTTTAGAAATAAGACACTATCTCTTGAATCTGGCTAATCTCAGGTTAGCCCTGTGCTTATAATGCCCTCTCCTCTGTTCTTATGCCCGATGTTCCTGGCTTCCTTTGAGCTCCAATTAAAACCCTTCTACAGGAAGCTTTCTCTTCCTTCTCTTAATTATTTCCTATTTATCCTGACTGCCTTCTTTTATCACTCCCATTAGATTAGAAACTCCTTGAGGACAAGAGCTGTCTTTTACCTTTATTTTGCACCGTCAATTCTTAGTACAGCTCTTTGATGCTGGATGGATGCTTCTTAAATATTTATTGCTTGATCATTTGATTTAGACGTGTTCAATGGTATAATGAAATAATAGAGGACAAACTTTGGAGTCAGAAAATCCCGAATCTATACCCTACCACTGGTACATGTTTTTTGATCAAAAGATAAATCTTTATGAACCCCACACATCTCTCTATGACTAAGTTACTTATAAATTGCTAACCTGCAGCCACAGATGGGATTTTTATAATGGGGTTTCTCTAAACCAATGATATCATGCACACACACACACACACACACACACACATATATATGTATATGTATGGCTGAAAATATACATACAACACAAAACCATTTCTGGAATAGCTGTGTTTTTTTTTTCCTTATAGGGCTCAATATTCAGTTGCAATAGTCAGTTAGATGGCAGACAGTGGGCTGGAATGAGGAAGACAAATTCAAATTCAGCCTCAGATTCTTAAGATTGTTTCATACTGGGCATGTCACTTAACATCTCAACCTCAGTTTTCTTCTCTGTAAATTAAGGATAATAAGAACACCTATCTCCTGTGATTTTTAGGGGGCTAAAATTAGATAGTTCTTAAAAAGCATTTTACAAATACTAAATGTTATAGAAATACTATTATTATTTAAAGTATTATATTAGTTTCTCTTAAATAAATCTATATATGCAAAATACATATATACAAATATATCCTTATTTGTATATATATATGCATATTTTTATGTACATATATAATTTCAATGTTTATATGCTAAATACTATAGATGGCTAAACTAAAAATAAACTCAAATTAAATATATATATATATATACACATACATATAAATATATCTATACATGTATGTATTAACAAAGTTAGGTATAATATTTTTCCCTCCATGTAAAGGGAATCTATATGATTTTTTTCTAGGTTTCTGCAAGGCAAATGGGGTTAAGTGGCTTGCCCAAGGCCACACAGCTAGGTAATTATTCAGTGTCTGAGACCAGATTTGAACCCAGGTACTCCTGACTCCAGGGCCGGTGCTTTATCCACTATGCCACCTAGCCGCCCCTGATTTTTTTAATACTCAATGAAAGCTCTAGTGATTTCTGAAAAGATCTAAAATCAGTGGAATCTATCTTCATGAAGTTCATTTTTTTTTTAGTTTTTTTGGTAAGGCCATGGAGTTAAGTGACTTGCCCAAGGTCACACAGCTTGGTAATTATTAAGTGTCTGAGGTTGGATTTGAACTCAGGTCCTCCTGACTCCAGGGTCGATGCTCTAACCACTGCACCACCTAGCTGCCCTATGATGTTCTAAGAAAGATACCTGAGGAAATCTTTAGTTTCAATGGGAATGTGAGCTCTTTAATGGCAATTTAAGGCAATTTACTGTACACTGTTTATACACTATTTAGCGTTATCCTCCTCAATCCTCTCCCCTAAAGTTTTAAATTCTTTCCTCTGATACTTTTGAATTTCCTGGAAAATTTTGTTTAGTCTGGGTTATACTCTTACAGGGGTCAACAAGGTTCCAGACTAATATATAGCTACTTATCTGGGGTTTCCAAAGCAAATAGCATGAACCATGTCCTTAAGAATAAATTATGTTTGTATTGGTTGTTGGGTTGTTAGTGTTCAGTTGTCTCAATTGTGTCTGACTAGTTGTGACCCATTTGAGGTTTTCTTGGCAAAGATATTGGAGTGGTTTGCCATTTCCTTCTCGAGCCCATTTTATAGAGGGGGGAATTGAGGCAAAGAGGATTAAGTGACTTGGCGAGAGTCACATAGAATGAGTATCTGAGACCAGGTTTGACCTCAGAAAGATGAGTATTCTTAACATCAAGGCTGGTATGCTATCCACTGTGCCACCTAGCTGCCACTGATTTTGAAAATGGGGAAATACAGTAAGTAATTAAAATCTTGACAAATGGAAAGGGAACTTAGATACTTTAGGAGCTCTTAGGTCGTTTTTATTAACATTTTGTTCTATCTCACAATTTCCTATTTCAATTAATAATTCTCTAATTAAGTGTGATTTTTAGTTGTTTCTATAATGATAAATATGTGTGTGCTCTCAACATGTAAATATTGACAAATTTAAAAATGAAACATATTTTACAATCATTTAATTTTTTTCAGCCCTTGGTCAAAAAGGTAATCATCTTATCTCAGTCATTGTTTTACTGGAGTGATTGTACAATTAACTGAAGGTTGCACAGGTAGCTAAGCAACAGAAACAGTATGAAAGCCCTTGACTCTAAACCCACTTCTACCCTCATTATCATTCCTTTATCTGATGTAGAGCTAAAGCGTGACTTGTTCATCTCCTCAACAACCTTAATAACCTTAAATTTATTGAATTTTAATTCTCATTTATTTCAAAAAAATAGTGAAGCTAAAATCTGCAATTATAATTTACTCCATCATCACAATGTCGGTCTAAAATCAAATGAAACACTATTCCCCCAAGGAAAAAAATAAACACACATGTTGACATGTGATTTTCTTTAATCAATCAGTACGCTTAAGAATAATTCTCTGATTTAAGAAATCAGAAACTGCAGATTCATAATTTTTAAAAATGACTTTGAGTTTATAATTCTAAAATATTTAGAAATGGATTCTGCCTTTGGGACAGAAATATCTGTGGCAGGCAGGTCTGTGTACCTTGATAATAATTATAACTCATATTCATATTATGTCTAATGATTGCAAATTTCTTCATATTTTATATTACAAAGAAGCAGGTATCTATATATTGATATTAAAATATGTTGACTTTGGCTATGTAGAATGTATAATCATATATACATATTATTTTAATTGATCCATATATATACATTCTTATAATTGATTCACATTATGAATAACATGATCACTAATAATAAATAATATTAATAACAATATCCGGGTGTCAGTGAGGAACTAGATGATCAGTGTATCCCATAAAAATGGAGGATGGTGAATTATAAGAAGATTGTGAACGTATGAAGGGACCAGGTCCTGAAGGACATCAAAAACTCAATAGAAGACTGTATATTGGATCCTGGAAGTAGCAGGGAGGTACTGGAGTTTGAGCTGAGGATGACATGTACAGATCAGAGCTTTGGTAAGATAACTTTGTCAGTTGAATGGAGAATGAATTGGAGAGAATTTAAGGCAGGCATACCATCCAGAAGGCTATTACAATAGTTCAGGTCCAAGTTGATGAGGACCTGCAACAGTCTGGCATCTATGAATAGAATGGAGGATATGCACACCAGAAATGTTCCATACATAGGAATGACCAGATAGATAAATGATTAGATGGATATAGTGAATGAAAATAAGGAGTTGAGGATGCACTGAGATAGTAAGCCTGAATGATTTGATACTGTGATAAAAGTTCAGAAGAGAGGAGGATTTGGAAGAAAAGATAGTGATTACTCTTTTGGACATGTTGAGTTTGGAGAGGTCTTTGAGATATCCAACTCATGATATTAGTGATATTAGAAGTAATGCTATATTGAATTCATAGAATGTGCATAATCACCAAAAAGATGAGGGTGAAAAAACATAAAAAAAGCACAGAACACATTATTATAAACATTTGAGGTTAGTGGGTAAGACCTAGATGAATACCTAGTAATAAAGGAAAATGAGAAAAAAGGAGCCAGAAAAGTAGAAGATGAATTAGGAAAAATAAATGTCATAAAAACCTAAAGATAAGAGAGGATAATTCATAACAGAGGTCAAGCAGGATGAGAACTGAAAAAAGACTATTTAACTGGTGATTAACAGATTATCGATAACTTCAATAAAAACAGTTTCAGTTAAATGATAAGGTTGGAAGCCAGACTTCAGAGGGTTTAAAAGAGACTGAGCAGGAAAGTGGACATTCTTATTGTAGATGACTTTCAAAGAGATTAACAAAAAGAGGCATAGGATGATAGTGGGAATGTTTAGGTAAAGCCAGATTTTGTTTATTTTTATTTGAAGATGGTAGAGACATAGATATATTTCTAAGGCAGCAGGAAATGTCAGTAGATAGAGAAACATTGGAGATTAGTGAGGGGAAAAATCTGTTGGAAAAGACAGGATGGAATGGAATCACTTGCACAAGTATAGAGGTTTAAAAAGGGCCAAGATTTCATGTAAGACAGAGGTGAAGGAGCAGTGGTTGTGGAATATATTGAAGTGAGATGAAATGAGAAAGAGGGGAGAAAAGGGAACTCTTGGTGAATGACTGTATGAGACAGCCTTCAGATGAGAGAGGGAGAGAAGCCTTGTGAGGCATAGGAAATATACACACACACACAGACATGTATATAGATGATACACAAATTTATATATATATATATATATATATGTAATATATAAATACATACATGTACTTATACATACACTTGCACACAGATTTACACATATACACACGTACATATATACACACAAACATATACATGATTTGTGCCCCATCTTTTATATTCATGTACTGATATATTTTTTCTTTTGATTCTTTAGATTTTTTTTTAAGGATTTGTGCTGGAAAATGGAACAATTGAACAATAAGAAATTACCTTGACTTCTCACTAGATGAGTATTTTATTGTCAATATTGTCAATGTATTTTATTGTCAATGACTTCTTGGCAAATCACTGAGAAAAGTGTGCCTCCTTTTCCTCATCTGGAAGGCGAGGGTCTTAGAATAAAGTCTAAAGTCTCTTCTAAAGTTCCTAACACTGTCAATTAATGCAAGGATAGGTAACCCTAGGTGAATGAGTCATGAATCTTCCTAATGATTGCCTGCCACAGATAGTGCTTAAGGGAACTTACCTGGCAGAAGAGAGAACGGTTCCTGGCCTAATGCACTACTTCTGCCCCCTGGTAATGAAGGAACTTTTCTAGGGCACTTGGGTAACAATTTCCCTTTGTGAGTCAGAGAGGGAAGGAAAGTCCTCCTGAATTACTGCTAAGAAGGAATCCTGTTCTTTCAACTCATGGGTTCACAGAGAGCCTTTCTCAGCATACTTCTCAGGTATTATATATTAAAGATCAGAGAGAACTGAGCCCTTTAGTAGTTACAACAGCTGCACTTAATAGAGGCAATCTTCCCTTGCCATTGAGCTAGGGAGAGGGGTAGGAATGCCTCTGTCTGAAAACTGCAGTGACTTATCTAAGGATACTGGTGGACTACTTACTGACTTAGAAAACATTTTGTTAATATGCCAGGATATTAAAATCAAATAGGAACTTAATTTTTATCTGATTGTACAGTGCCCTCAGTCTTGGGAGCTACATGCACCCAATTAATTCTCCAAGACTAGACTGCAGAAAAATCACCTTGTTATCTTTTAAGGAAAATCAACAACTTTAAACCTAGATCCCTAAGTTCCTTGTGACCTCCAACTCAAATCTGGCTTGCAATCCTTTCTATTCATAATATATTCAGCATTCTATTCTATTGTTTCTCCCATAGTTCACTTTAATCTCTGTAACTCCATTACTTAGGAAAAGGTCTGACACACACATTAGCACTTAAATAAATGCATGCTGAGTGATTGATTCATTAAACTACATCTGAGGCAGGGGTGTGACATGAGAAAATCCTTGTTTTTCACCTTATGTCCCCCTAGATCTATTAGAATCCTTGTCTTCATTCATAATCCGGACTGGACACCACCTACCACTAGAAGCCTTTCATGATCCCACCAGTTAGTAGGGCTCCACTTTCTTTCACATTATTTAGTATATATTTACATTGTGTTCAATTATCTGTATACAGTACATCCATATGACCAAGTTCCTCATTTTAAATACTTATAGAGATGTATGTATATATACATATATATATACATATATACACACACACATATATATATATATATATATATATATATATATATATATATATATATATATATATGGCCAACTAGGTGGCTTAGTTTATAGATTGCTGAACCTGAAGTCAGGAAGAGTCATCATCTTTCTTACTTTGAATATAGCCCCAAAGACTTACTAGTCTTCTGACCCTGGGTAGGTCCATTAACCCTATTTGTCTCAGTTTCCTCATCTATAAGATGAACTGGAAAAGCACAAGACAAATAAACTCCAAATGGAGTCACAAAACATTGAATGCAGTTGAACAACAATATAATAACACTGAGAATCAAATATCAGAGTTCTGTTGGAATAGTTTTACACACAATTGATTCCATGATTGGATATTTCTTTATCTGGTGTATACTACAGAATTTTGGTAATAATAATGTTTGTCCTTCATTTTTAAAGAAAACCATGACAAGCATGTAAACTGGATTTGAGTGAGGGGAGCTGTGCTAAGTCACCAGTCTCATATTCTCCTCCAGAGCCATCTAAGTCCAATGGCCAGATGTGAATCAGGATGACTGAAGATGGCCCGAGATGCAAGGCAATAAAGGGTGAAGTGACTTGCCCAAGGTCACACAGTTGAACTCCCATCCTACCGACTCCAAGGTCAGTGCTCTATCCACTGCACCACCTAGTGGCCCACAGAAGTTTGGTACTCAATGAAAAAATGTGCTGGAATTGACTTTCATAGCTGCCCTTCCAACTTAGAGAATAAACCTCAAATTACAAGGTTTCATATAAGCTAAAACTGTAGATGGGTTCCTGAAAATCTGCAAAAATAAAGGGCTATAGAGATGCTCCCTCTATGGCACTTGGAAAGACTCCAAAATCTAAGCTAAGTAAGTATTGCTTTGTGCCACTATGGAAATGATCTTCCTACACTAGGGTGAACATGGAATGAATGAGATAACATAATTGAACTCAGGGAAACATTGCCTTGGATGACAAGGATACTCATAATAGTTTTCATTTCTAAGGTATTTCTTTATTTTATGGTATGTTTTCTATAATCACAAGATGAGGTAAGATGGCACAACCATTATTCTCCCCATTTTGCAGCTGAGGATATGGAGATTTAGAGGGGTAATGTCACAAAATCATTTTATTTCTCTTGACCTGATATGATCTCCCTAGAGGGTATTTGATCTGGTTGGTGTGTGTGTGTGTGGGGGGGCAAAAACACTAGATATGCATCAAAAGAGTCTGCTCAGACAGAATCTGGGTTCTAATATATACCAATTGTGAAGCCAAGGGAAAGTCACTTTACTAATCAAAGACTCAGTTTACTCATCAGTAGAGGAGGTTAATAAATTTATAATTTCCCACCTAACAGGGCTTCTAGGTGGATGTGCTTTGTAAACTCTAAATCTTTAACAGATGATGAAAATGTGAGCTCTCATTATCTTAACTGTCAAGGTCACATTGCTAATCAGAATGAAGGTTAGGATCTGAACTTATGCCTTTTGACTCCAAGTTCAATGTTCTTATGAAACTCATATATAACTTGCCAAGATAAAATTATTTGGAAAAATAAGACCTATTTATAGATGCTAGGCTAATGGTTATTATGTAGGATTAGGACTTCAAATACTGTCATAAGCAAATTTTTGTTCTTAAATAAATAGGATGTATTCTCTTGGTCTATCTGTCTTCAAAAGTTGCTTATTCCAGTATCAATATTCCAACTGTGTGCCAAACTCAATTCTTAAACCCATTAATCAAAGAAATCAAGGTGATTATTGATAATTCCCTATGAATATGGAAAAAAAAAGTATCACAACTGCCTGGTAGTGTCCGGATGAATGATCTATAACCTTAGACCACACCATAAATGGTATTCTTCCATTTTGGACCATTAAATATGTTTACAAAAAAGTTCAGGAAATGATGCCTGGTTCCAAGCAATGACTTTAACTTTTCATATAACTTTTTGTCTCCCATAACTTCCCCACTTCTATTTTAATTATCACAATACTTCCATTCATTCAAATTCTTAATCTGGGCAATCATCCTTAGATTCTTTACTTTCCCTCACCGCAGTTCTAGTGTTAGGTCATCTTTCAAACTGGTCTCTTCTACTCATTGAATCATCACTCATCTAGGTTCTCACTTACCTCTGCCCCTAGACTACTGAAATAGTCTCCACTGGTCTGCCTGTCACAATCAGTTCCCTTTCCCTATCTATCTTCCACACAACAATGGCCTGCTAAGAATGAGAAACTGTGATTCTCAGACATGGAAAATATAATGGGGGTCAGTTATATAATATCTTCTTTAATCTGAAGCATGAATTCCCTCATCAAGAGGTCATCTAGAGTCTCTGGGTGCCTAGATACCACTAGTTATTCACTACCTTCAATGGAGTTTAATTCTATGAATAGATTCTATGTATATACTAAACTGTTCCAACTTATTATAATTCCATTCATTTCAACAAATCTAGTGGGTGCAAGATGAAAGGAAGCCTTGTGTGGAGGACAGAGAGCTAGACTGAGTGTTAGGAACACCTGGAATCAAAGTCTACCTGCTGACATATTGGTTATATGGCCATGACCAAATCTCTTAATTTTTCAAACATTATCTACACTTGCTAAACAGCTAGCTACAAATATCTGGCTACGTAATGCTGGCTGACTTGTTCCTAAGTTGTGGGATTCTACATCTCTAAAAATTTTGCACATAGGAAATTCCCTAAATGAATAAAAATCACAAGTCTGCATTACACCCCACACCTGCACATACCCCACAGTGTACAAGATGCTAAGGGTATAAAACAACATTCACACAGAGTCTCAGATAGCATGGAGCATACCACTCATTACAATTCAAGGCTATTACTAGAGTTTCTGACATTTGCCCAATTCCCTTAGAAATTATCCCTCAATATGACAGCCCCAGAAGTAATACAGAATATGAAGTGTTCTAGGAAACACAGGAAGACTCATATTTGGGAATGTGAATAGCAACAGAGAGTCAAAGGATAATACAAAAAATTGTAGCAGTTTACATAAAGACAACATTAGAGAAGGAACAAAAATAAATTTAATCACAGAGGTGAGTGTTAGCATCACATTGTTCAAATTAAAGATCATCCCCCTTCCTTTCGCTCAATTATTGAAATGCAGAGTAGAGAGATTTAACAAGTGTATGTTGCATAAAATGGAAAAAACCTAACCAATAGAAAATCGAGAAAAATACTTCTTTTTGAATGGAAGAGAAAAATAAAAGAAAAGAAAAAGAATTATCATTTTTCATCTTTTTTTTTAAATCAGTGAATTTGGGATAGGAAATATTGTTCCTCCTTCATTCTCAAAAAGGACCAATGACATTACAAGGGTGATGCCTTGATTTGTTACAAAATTAAGAGAACCAAAGTCTTACTCTTTTCTCTGGCGACATTGCAGTTCAGTGGGAACACAAATATCAGAACGACTGGTGATGGCCATTTGAAACAAGGAAATGTTCTGAGGAAGGGTCTTATCTATGCTCATTTTTTTTCCTGCAGAATTTCTACTTGTCAAAACTGCAGAGAATAAATCAAAGCTGTTGCTCATAAAAAATGGGGACAAGAGACTAAAACAATGTTTTCTTTGACTGCTGTCTGATTTTATATTTTAAATATAGGTTATTATCTTGTACCTGTGCCTTAAGACACTGGTGTTCTAAAGGGAGTTCATTAAAAAAAAATCATGAAACAAGAAGGATAAACAATTTACAAGATGCTAGAACTGACTTCCTAAGTGTCCTGCAGAAATTCAGATCCTAAGCCAATTTAGGATTTTTTTAATCGAACCGGCTAAATATGTCATCAGTGTCTCTAGAAGAAATGATAACCTAATTTCAGCTAACTTCCTAATTATAGAATATTATGGATGGCACACTTCAGATATATTTGCATTTTAGAGGTAATAGAAGAGAGAGAGAGAGAGAGAGAGAGAGAGAGAGAGAGAGAGAGAGAGAGAGAGAGAGAGAGAGAATCTAGAATTCTAAAAGGCACAGGATCAAAACCTAAACCTGTTCCTGACTAGTCATTGTCCTTTGGGATCTAAGAGGACTTATACTAACCAATCAAGTGATTGATAGTATGACCTATGCATTGTGTTTATTATGAGGGGATGTTGTGCAAAGACAGCTTCTCACTTGCCTTTACCAGAATTATTCCACTCCATGACCTGATTACTGAGAAACAGGGATAGTCTTGAAGTGGTTTCTCTTCCTCCTGGACAAGAACCAGTATATGATAGCAGGCAACAGAATATGTAACTCAAATATAAGATCCTGGGTGATTACATAACCTCTGAACCTCAGTTTTTGCATTTGTAAAATGTCATAATATTATTTATAATTCCTACCTTACAGAGTTGTTGTGAAGATCAAAGAAGACAATTGACCATACAGTTTTTAAGTGCTTTCTATTTGTCAAGTCAATATGGAAGGCTCTGGGAATACAAGATACCCATTCACAGCAAACATTTGAAAGTAGGAGATAGGTGAGGGAGGGTGAACAAGTATATATAAAATTATATATGGACAAAATATATACAAAGTAGGTAAACCTGAGGTGGTTTGGGAGGAAGGGCCAGGTGTGTGTGTGTGTGTGTGTGTGTGTGAATTAGGAAGGATTTCATGCAGAAGATCGTGCTAAGGATGAGTGAGAATCCATGAGGTAGAGATGAAAAAGGAGTATATTCCCCGCATGTGAGACATCCAGTGAAAAGTCACGGAAAGCAATAGAGTTTTGCGTGAGGAACAGAGTTCATTCAGGTTGGGTAATGGGAGGGAGATCCATTCACACTGATTCTAATAGATCAAGAACCACAGATTAGGCCTAATAGTAGAATGCTTTAAAAGTAAACTGAGTTTATAATTCATCCTAGAGACAACCGCAAATTGTAAAGTACCGTATAAATGCCAGCTACTGTTATCATGCTCATTATCCTGTTAAACCATCCTAGCCTAATGTGATATAATAAGTTTTGCCTTTGGAGGGGATTTGGGAGCTCCACTCACACAACCTGCATTTGAGGAATGGATCCCATTAACGACATTTATGAACCAACACAGGAAGATTCTCTGCACCAGTGGTGAAGGAGTTTGTTCTCTGTGGAGTTCAACCAATTCATATTGGCTTTGGACAGCTCTCATTTTCAGGCAATCCCTTCTTATAACTTCCTATTGCTCTTGATTTTGAATCGTCTTCCTCCCCTCCCCTTAATTTCTCTTTCATGTGTTAATCTTTCAAATAACTGAAGATGGCATTCTTATAGAACAGTGGTCAGCAAATCACAGGTCAAATCTGACTCATCATTTACTTTTGTATGACCTGTGGGCTAGAATGGTTTTTATATTTTTTAAAACAAGGTTAGAGAACTGCCTGAGAAACAAAAACAAAACAACTCCAGTGTGATTGTGTAAGCAATTCACACTATAGGTGACTCAGTTCTCAAACAGTAACCAAGTCATTGTTTTGTACTGGGTGCCAAGCACTTGGTTATGAATTAACAATTCAAAGAAAGGCAAAAAAAAACTCCCTGCCCTCCAGGTGGTCATATTTTCCTTACAAAGACAGCATGTGAATAATATGGATAAGATCTATATGGAGCAGATGGGAGAACATCTGGGAGGAGAGAGCACTCTGGTCGGGTGAGGGGGACCTTTCTGCAGAAGGCTGGATTTGAGCTGAGACTTGACGGAAACCAGGGAATAGCAAAGAGGTCAAAATGAGGAGGGGAATCATTTTAGGTAGAAAGGACAGTCAGTGCAATGGCACAAAAATGATATGTCAAAAAGTAGCAAAAAGCAACTGGGAGAAGCTATCTGCATCTTGAGTTATAAAGAGAAGAATAGCAATCAAGAAGCAAGGATGGGTTTACCTGGATAGCAAGATTTTATTTGAAATTGGTAAAAGGGAGCCACTGGAGTTTACTGAATGAGGGCAGTGGCATGATAAGATTTAAAGCTTTAGAAACAGGACTTTGGAAGTTGAAAGGAAAATGGATTAGAATGAAGAGTGACCAGTTAAGGGCACCAATGAGAAAGCAAAAAAAGCAGCACAGATGTTGGACTGGCAGTCTAGAAGGCAAGTAATCTAGTAAGCAGATGATTGCACCTTTGCTTTCACTATACTCCCAACATCCACACCCAAGATAAACATTATTATGTGCATATATATATGCATTATATATATATATATATATATATATATATGATTAGAGAATTGTGAGGAAAGTATTTTATAATCTTCCTCCTTTAGTCTTGATCCCAAATCACCCTTATTCTGGCCATCCAGAGTCAATGTTCACTAACAGATTGAATCCAAGTAAATGGATAGAAAAACCATATAAATAGTGATAGCAACACTCAACTACCACCAGAGACAATGACTACCCAAGTACTGAGCTCATGTCATTCTAGATAAGGGATAAATGACCTGAATCCCTTCCTGAGGGCATTCTTGCCTCAAGGATACTCCCAAAGAGAAGTTAGTTGAATCATCAATGAAATGTTAAACTATAAATCAATACATCCTGTTAAATTCGATATTGTTGAAAGAGATTCAGGGTCAAAACCAAACAGGTACCAGTTCCCACTATTGTCTCTCATTCTCTCACTGCCTATGAAGTTTCTTTCTTTGACTTTAAGGATCTATTTGAGCCAAGCATGGGCCTGGATTTATAAATCAAGAAAATAGATGCCGTTTATCATAGCTTACAGTGCAGATCCTAATGTCTGACATTTATGTTTGGTTGACAAATGGGCGTCCCTTGATATATAGCAGAGAGGCAGGAGGTTTAGATGCCCAATGGCCACTGAACTCCTCAAGCATTTTAACTAGTGCTAAGACGTGGCATAAACCTGACCTGCAAGCACAAGGCACAAGCTCCTTGCCACAAGCTGTAGTTGATGGATTAAAAATATGTATTCCCCAGTCTTGTCTGCTTCTCTACTAAAAAGGCAAAGGCAGGCAGAATTAGAATATAGATTTTGAAGAATGTCCTACTCGTATTCACCAAAGTCAGAATTTATCAGAAAACAGTGCTTGGCTCTAAAACTCTTAGATTCCAATGCCCACTGTCTATCTGCTAACATCTCCTTTTGTTGGTACCATCACTGCAAATGAAGAAACTGAGGTTTACAAAGGTAAGGAGATGTGTCTGGGCAAAGGAGATTGGATTTTGAGCTAGGTTCCAGGTGAATACAGGGTAATATCTTCAATCTCTGTACTATTTTTTTAATATATATTATTCTCTCAGTAGTGCAGAGCTTTGAAATCAATTAGCCAAGCACTTATCGAGTATCTTTTATCAGTCAGGACCTTTTAGTCCTGCAACTTAGCAGTCAATGCATCAATCTCATCATTGAGATTCATCAGTCATCACAAGGATTAAGCGCATGCCTTTCCTATGCTAGGAACTATGACAAAGGCCATAGATACAGAAAAGTAAATCAGTCCCTGCTCTCAAAGAAATTATTTTTAATTGAGGGAGACAATACAGACACAGATTGATGAACAATTGATATGAGTTAATTTTGGAATTATGGGCACTAGATTCCTGGAGGCCTGGGAGAGGCATCATGTAGAAGGTATCAGTTAATTTGAATCTTGAAGATGAGGTGGAAAGGAATTCAAAATATAAAAGACAACCTTGCTGCAAAGGCAGAGATGAAAAAATGGAGTGCCCCTGGGAGGAATGGGAAGGTCAGTTTTACTGGACCAAAGGATGCCATGGGGTGTGTGTGTGTGTGTGTGTGTGTGTGTGTGTGTGTGTGTGTGATAATTTAGGCTGAAAAATAATGGGGGGGTAGCTAGGTGGAACAGAGGACAGAACACTGACCCTGGAGTCAGGAGGACCTGAGTTCAAATCTGACCTCAGACACTTAATTACCTAGCTGTGTGATCTTGGGCAAATCACTTAACCCCATTGCCTTGCAAAGAAAAAATAATTTGGGGGCAGGAACTTAATAGAAAGACTTCCCATCACTCCCTCCTCCCCCTAATAGGAAGCAATCTATAATATAGGCTAAACAAGTATAACCATGCTAAATATACATCCTTATTAATCATGTTGTGAAAGAAGAATCAAATCTTAATGGGGGGGAAAAAGATTAGAGAGAAAAAAAAAGACAACGCATAAGACAACTTTTTTTTATGTTTGTAAGGCAATGGGATTAAGTGGCTTGCCCAAGGCAATACATCTAGGTAATTATTAACAACTTTTAAAAATTGAAAATAGTAAGTTTTGCTCAGCATTTGATTGACACATTCCTTCTCCAGATATGGATGGTATTTTTTTTTAGGTTTTTGCAAGGCAATGGGGTTAAGAGGCTTGCCCAAGGCCACACAGCTAGGCAATTACTAAGAATCTGAGGACAGATTTGAACTCAGGTATTCCAGACTCCAGGGCTGGTGCTCTATCCACTGTGCCACCTAGCTGCCCCTCATCACAATTTTTTCAGAATTGTCTTTGATTATTGTCCTGCTGAAATGAACAAGTCCCTCATATTTGATCATCCCCCATGTTGTTGTTAGTGTGTACAATGTACTTCTGGTTCTGCTACCTTCACTCAACATGTGTCCATGCAAGTTAGAGTGTATACTTGAAGCAGATATGATAGGGAACCACTGGGATTCACTAAGTGAATGAAATGATTCAACCTATATAAAGGTGTCCAACATCCAATCAATGACCGACAATACTCACTGGTGCTGACTAAGCTGGATCAAAATGGAGACTGCGAAAAACATACAAGATCTTAAGTAATTTTCATATGAGGCTTTGTAAGACAATAAATAGTAAGAGGGATGCTTAGGTATAGAAAATTTGACAGCTGTGAGTAAGAAGGAAATACGAGATGTTGAGTTCAATTAGACATTAACTGCTTTGAGCATGGGTGGAGGAATCTTTCTTTTTGATATGGCACAAAACAATACAAGACACATACCAAGTCCTCAATAAATATTTGATGATATCCATGGCAGACCATGGATAGTGTGCCCTCTGCTTTGTGCATACAGGTTTGGCAGCAATGAGTCTAAAGCTAATGATCTGGCCTTCATATCCAAACTAAATAAGCAAGGAAACATTAGGGGGAAAAGTAATTTCCTAGCTCTTCCCTTCATGCAAGATATTGCTGGTGCTAATTTTAAATTTTAGGATGTCATTTCCTTTCTTTCTTTTTTATTAAATATTTATTTATTTTTCAATAATCTTTTCCCCCAAGGTTTTGAATTTTACATTTTTCTTCCTCCCTTCTTTCCCTCCCTCCCTCCCCAACAGAAAGCACATTACATGTGAAAATAAATTGAAGTCTCTACATATATAACTATGCTAAACAAGGATCTATATTAATCATGTTGTGAAAGAATAAGATGCCATTTCTAACAACAATTTTATGTGACTAATGAAAAAATAAAGAAAAGCATAATCATTTATATATGGAAATAAGATCTTTGATGCACAAGAAAATAATAAAATGAGTTATTAGCATTGTTCATTTGAAATAAAACTGTCAATCAGCAAGTTTTTCTTAAATACCAACTTTGTAATAAGTCATTGTGTTAAGAGCTATAGTTACAAAGAAAAGCCAAGAAGCTCACTAATCTAATGGATAGTCAAAGATGACATGATAGAAACAACTGGAGTCTTGTAGAAATTATAAGTTCCCAGAAGACTGTGCAATACCTTTCTCAATGAGAATTCTTTTGACATCATCTCTGACATGTTCAAAGACTGTCTTCAATTTGTTTTTGTTTCCTCAGGGCTTAGCGAAAGGCCTTGGAACAAAGAACATACTTAGTAAAGGAATGCTATTTGTTTCCCTGATTGCTTCATGCATTCTACAGAGATATGAATTATCTCTCCAAATATTTTTTGTCACAAACCAGTCCAGAGGAGAGGTAATCACCAGAAGTTTAAAACAAGTTTAAAGAAGTTTAAATCAAGAATTTCAAAAAAAAGATCGCCTTTCCATATATGTGACAATTTGGAGGTGCAATAGATAATGCTGGAATTGGAGCCAGGAAGATCTGAATTCCAATCTGACCTCAGATACATATTAACTATGTGACCCCGGACAAGTCATTTAACCCTGTTCATCTGTAAAATGAATGGAAGGAATTGGCAAACCATGTGAAATGTATTTGCCAAGAAAACCCCAAATGTGCTCATGAAGAGTCAGATACAACTGAAATGGCTAAACACCAACTAAAAAAAAATCATTCCCAGTACTTGTTTAATGATTTTAAATTCCCTTTTTATCTTTTGCTTTTAATTTTAAATCAATTGCCCTCTGTGATCTAAAGTGCTTCACAACAGAACTACCTCATTGTCTGATGATTCAGAAGAAAATGACTTAAACATCCACAGTTTGACCCTATTTTTATTTATTTGACCTATTCATGTCTTACCTTGGTCATAGTTTCTAGTTTTCGTATGGTGACCTTAGCTTTGATGAGTTGAGCTTCATCAGTACCATGTTCAGAGTCTTCTACATAACTATCTTTCCCAACATCTGGAAAAACAAACAAACAAAAGGTCAAAATAATTTTTCTGCAATTATCGTACCTAATTATTTGGGACAAGAGGTGTCTGGTTGGGGGTGGAGCTGCTTAGTATCTTACAAAGTCTTTTTGTATTTTTCCCCAAATATCCTCTTTTAATTAGTGGTATAGAAAAAAAAAATCATTCTTGGGACAGAGCCAAGATGATGAAACAAAGAAAGAAACCAGTCTGAATTTTCCTAACATTTCCCTCCTAGCAAATATTTTTGTTTTAGGTTTTTGCTAGGCAATGGGGTTAAGTGGCTTGCCCAAGGCCACACAGCTAGGTAGTTATTAAGTGTCTGAGACTGGATTTGAACCCCAGGTACTCCTGACTCCAGGGCTGGTGCTTTATCCATTGTGCCACCTAGCTGCTCCTCTCCTAGCAAACTTAAAATAACTTTTAAATCAAATTTTGGAATGGCAGAATCAACAAAAGTTCAGAGTGAGACATTTTTTTTTCCAATCTAAGAAATGGGAGGTCAGCATGTAAGATCTGTAATCCTAGGGGCAGGACTAGTCTGGAGTGTCCATGGAAGCAACAGTAGCATGAAAAAGTATGAGGCTTTGGAAAGTAATTTTCCATCCTGAAATGAGTAGAGACCAACTTTAAAATAAAATTTCAAGTAAAGAAATAATATGGAAAAATGAACAAACAACAACTAAAGAACTTGGTCATATGAAACTATTATGATGGTAGGGGAAGACAAAGATATGAACTCAGAAGATGACTACAACATGAAACCAGCCACAAGCAAAGGTACAAAGGAAAAATGTTAATTGGCCTAGGCCTACTGAGAATGTCTGGAATAGGTCAAGAAAGAGATGAGTGGTAAAGGAAAAAATTGAGAAAAGAAATAAGAATGCTGCAAGCAAATTAAGAAAAGAGAATTAACAGTTGGGTAAAGGAGGCGCGTGCGTGCGCGCACACACACACACACACACACACACACAATAAAGGAAAATATTACCTTAAAACATAGCACAGGTTTAATAGAAAAAGAGGTTGAAAAGTTCGCTAAAGAAAACAATTCTTTAAAAACTAGAATTTGGCAAATGAAAGCTGATGACTTTATGAGACATCAATAAACAATAAAGTTAAGTCAAAAACTGAAAATTGAAGAAAATATGTGTTATCTCATTATAAAAACAACTGACCTGGAAATTAGATCAAGGAGCAATTATTTAAGAATTATTGGACTACCTGAAAGTCATGATCAGAGAGACTTTAGACATTATATTTTAAGAAATTATTAATGACAATTACCCCAATATCTTAGATTCAGAGGCTAAAATAGAAAGTAAAATAGTCCACTAGTTTCCTCTTGAAAAAAATACAAAATGAAAACTTCTAGGAATGTTAAAACCAAATCCTAGAGTTTATGGGTCAAAGACAAAATATTACAAGCAGCTGGAAGAAACAGTTTAAAAATTTTGAATTACAGTCAAGATCACATGAAATTTAGTAGCCTTCAAATTAAAGCATTAGAAAGCTTGGAATATGATATTCTGGGAGGCAATAAAAGCAAGAATTGCAACCAAGAATGAAAGAAAACAGTATAATCATTCTTAAATGTCTACTTTGAGGAAATAGAGAACTGTCATTTTACTGATGAAAGAACCAGAGCTTATAGAAAATGTGACACTCAAATATAAGACTCAAGAGAAGTATAAAAAGGAAAATATGAAAAAACTTGAATATGTCAATTAGAGATTCAGTAAAGTTAAACTATTTCACTCCTCTATGGGAAGATTTTATGTGGAATACCTAGGAACTTTGTTATTATAAAAATGGGAAGAGTCTTCATAGACAGAAAGCATGATTATGAGTGTATTATGTTGGGATGATCTTCTTCCAAAAGATGAGGGGGGTGAAAATAGGAATGCTCTGGGGAAAGGGGGAAGAAAGAAGAAAAATGGGGGAAATTATGTAACAAAAGAAAAATTAAGGAAGAACTTTTAAAGTGGAGGGAAAAATGTCAGGGGTGTGTGGTGTTGGCAGGCTATGCTCCAACCTAACTCCCATTCCATTGGATAGAGAAATCTCTAACCCAATAGGAAAGTAAGAGGATAATTAATATGGGAGGGCAAATATCAAGGAAGGGAACAGTCAGAAGCAAAGCAGACTTTTAAGGAGGGACAGGATAAAAAGAGAGAAAAAAATATACCAAAGAAAACAGGATGGCAGGAAATACATATTTAGCAGTCATAATTTTAAAAGTCAATGGAATGAGTTCATTATAAAATGGAAGTGGACTGTAAAATGGAATAGAAACCAGAATCCAATAATAGGTTGCTCACAAGAGACATTTTTTATATAGAAAGACACACAGACACACACATATAGAGTTAAAATAAAGGATTGGAGCAGAATCCATCATATTTCAGGTGAAATAAAAAATATAGGTAGAAGTAGCAATCATAATCACAGACAAAACAAAAGCAATGAGATCTGATAAAAAGTCAGAGAAACTACATTTTGCTTAAAGATACTATAGAAAATGAAGTAATATAAAAATTCATACTGTTTCTCTGAAAAAGTCTCAGTTTTAAGTACAAATATATTTTATTTTTTTAATTTTGTTTAGGTTTTTGCAAGGAAATGGGGTTAAATGGCTTGTCCAAGGCCACACAGATAGGTAATCATTAAGTGTCTGAGGCCGGATTTGAACTCAGGTGCTCCTGACTCCAGGGCTGGCGCTGTATCTATTACACCACCTAGCCACCCCACAAATATATTTTATAAAAGCAAAAGCCTTCACCAGTTGATAAAGATACTAATAGACAATTTTCAGAAAAAACAATTGAAGCTATTTATAATCATATAAAATGCTTTAAATCATTTTTGATTAGAGAAATGCAAATTAAAACAACTCTGAGGTACTATCTCATATTTATCTGAAATGAAAAATGCTGAACATGATTAGGGAAAAAAGGTGTATTAAACTGTTGATCCAACCATGCTAGAAATTAGTTTAAAAATATATTGTAAGTGATTAACATAATATACACACCCTTTGATCCAAAAATGACACTCCTAGGGCTGAAAACCAAGAAGATTTTAAAGAAAAAAGGAAGGATCTATATGTTCAAAAAAAATCATGGCAACTTCTTTCTTTGGTGGTAAAGAATTAGAAAGTGAAGGGATGATCATCAAATTGGAAATGGTGCAGTATATAATTTTGATAGAGCAGTACTTTGATATGAGAAATGATGAGGGTAGTGGTGTTAGAGAAAAAAACGACAACATGGTAAGATCTAGATGAACTGATGTAAAGTGAAGTGAGAAAAACGAGGAAAGCATAGAGTCTAATAACTGCAATATATAATAATGATAAAATATAGAAAATTGGTTCCTCTAATGAATACAAGAAGACAATTCCCAAAGCACTTATGATGGAAAAAAAAATGCTATCCACTTCCAGAGAGAGAGAATGGAGGAACTTTGAGATCAAACTGAACCATAATTGTCTTTATTTTTTATTTTATTTTAGTTTTTTTATGTGATAAACCAATATGGAAATATGTTTTGCATTTTAAAGGTATAATTGATATAATTTCACCTGCCTTCCCAGTGAGCAGGAATATAGAGTGAGAAAGGACTGAACCAATTTGAAATGCAAAATTTAAAAAGAAAAGAATGTTTAAAAATAAATATTTTAAAAAGAAATAGTCATACTCTTTTAAAATATGTCATATGATGTTATAGTTAAAGTTACAATGTATTCTGGAGATCTTCCAGGCCATCTGCTTCATTTTTTAAATGAGGAAACTTGGTCCCACTTATTTTCTTGAACTTGATAGTCATTGCGCTGAAATATGCCAAACAACTAAAATGAATAAAATAAGATAATGACCTATATCTATAATTCACAATCCTCTTAGAAAGAAAACACTTTTTAGTATTTACTACTGCCTCAGGGTATATATATATATTACATAATATATACACATATACCTGTTTTATATATATATATATATATACATACATACACATATATAGGCTAAAATGTCACATAGGCTAAAATGTCCTTGAGAAATCTGGCACCTGAAAATCTTCCCACTAACCTTAGATAGCATGGAACAGTTGGTCCAGGGCTTGACCTCATTTGGAGGACATTTTTATGGATATATGTCAAGTACAGAATCAAATTGGAGTTTGATTTAGGAGACTTCAGCTGCTGTCCTGACTAGGAGAAGAAAGTGAGGCTGGTAACTTAGTACAGCACCCCCTCACTCATATCCAATTCATTTGTTTGCCATGGTATCACCTCCCTGATGTCGTAGTCTTCTTTGAGAATGAAGGACAAAAGAAAACATCATTACTTACTAGCCATGTGACCTTGCATAATGATTTCTTATCTCTCAGCCTTAGTTTTCTTACCTGTGAAATGAGGAAACTAAAATAGATGATTTCTAAGATCCTTTTTTATGCCTAAAATTTTCTGAAACTTCAGTTTCTATGCCATTTATTAAGTCTAATTTGAAAATCTGTTTTTTGCTTTTTCATGAATTTCCCTCCACAGAGGAAAATAAACTAAGCATTTGTCTGAAATCAAAAAAGACAAAATGATCTATATAAATCTCACAACAAAAAGATAATAAAAAAAAAGTCTAACACCAGTGGTCCTGTACTTGCTTGGTACTCTAATCCCACCTCTCAAATCTATCACCCATCCATTGCCATGACAGGTCCTTTATGAAGGAAATTCTTCATGCCTCACGCTTCTGCCAAATAGCACCTTCCCTATCTCTGAACTACTTTTAAATGTAGTGTCTGTGTATTTGTATTGTATGTACTTAATGTAGTGTTTGATGTAAGTATATTTTATTTTATGTGTGTATGTTCGTGTGTATGTGTAAGGAGAGTGTGTGTTTGTGTAAGGAGAGTGTGTGTTTAACTCTGCATATAAACTTTTTTTTTTAGATTTTCTAAGGCAATGGGGTTAAGTAGCCTGCCCAAAGCCACATGGCTAGGTAATTATTAAATGTCTGAGGCCGGATTTGAACTCAGGTACTCCTGACTCCAGGGCCAGTACTCTATCCACTGTGCAACCTAGCCACCCCAAGAAATAATGAAACACACTTTCAGTTTTTTTTAAGGTTTTTTCCAAGGCAAATGGGGTTAAGTGGCTTGCCCAGGGTCACACAGCTAGGTAATTATTAAGTGTCTGAGGCCGGATTTGAGCCCAGGTACGCCTGACTCCAGGGCCAGTGCTTTATCCACTGCACCACCTAGCCGCCCCTGCATATAAACTTCTTGAGGGCAGGGATAGTTTCCTTTTTGTCTTTTTTATTTTAAGCACCTAGAACAGTAGCTAACAGCCAGTAGGTACTAAATAAATACTTTTCCCACTTATCAAATTGCACTAACTGTGCCCCTTGCTTGGAAAATACTCCCTGCTTCTTTGAAGCCCTGATTTGCTTAAGGAAAGGCTCAATTCTTTTATCTTCTCCTCTGAGAATCATTTTCCTCATCCCCTTAGCTGTTAGTGTTCCCTTGTTCTCAAATTATGGACCATACACTTGTTATATTTCACCAGTTTTATTTTTAATTCTCTCTCTCTCTCTCTCTCTCTCTCTCACACGCACACACAATACAGTAAAGAAACAAAATCAGACAATCACAGATTGGGAGATAGACCTTAAAAGCCTGAAAGTCTAATTCCCCTTTCTAAAATGGATGAAGCATAGTGAAGTTAAATGATTGGTCCAGGAACTCACATATAGTAAATATCTTAGACCAGTTTGAACTCAATTTCCTGACTTTCAGTCTTGTGTTTTATTCACTTTTTCATATTGCCCTTTGTGAATGATAAAGTTTATCTTTCACCTCAAACCCACCCCTGATCTGACTTTCTCTCTTACTGAATGTTTCTATTATCAGCTTCCTCTCCCAGAAACAACCCCCATTTACTCCACATATGTGATAAGTTGACAGATCTACTTAATTCTAGGCCTAAACATCTTTCTCATATGCCCCCACTTTGAGATTCACTTAGCCTCCTTCATAATTTAGATACTCACTACCTTTCACCTCAACTAGAGGCAATTAGATGGTAAAATGTATGGAGTTCTGGACCTGGAATCAAGACCAGAGTTCAAATTCAAGTAGGTATGTGATCCTGGGCAATTCATATAACTTCTGATTGAGGCAATCTCCTCAGCTGAATATTGCGATGCAGGTACTACATAAATACTTTCTCCCTTCCTCCATGGTCTACTGTAAAAGTTTTTTTATTTTGCTACCATTTTCCTATCTTCCCTTTTGACATCCACTAACCTATCAAAATTTTTTCCTTAAAGTGTAGACCAGAACACATCACAACTTGACTAAACTTCCATTCACTCCCTATTATCAATGAGAGATTCATTATAGATATTCCTTTCTGCCTTTCCAGTCTCCTTACATATTAATTCTCTCCACAAATTCTAAGGTTAAAACATTCTGATGCAGTCATATTTAACCTTTTATCTTTGTGCTTTCAAAGTGTTTATTTCCTTTGCTTAGAACAGGGTTCTATCTTTTGAAATCTGAGATTTCCTTCAAGACTCCTCTCAAACCCAACCTACTGTATGAATCCTTTCCTCATTTCCCAATTTCCTTTCTCCAGCCATTGTTGATGTATATTTTATATCTCTTATATTTATACATAAATTACCTCCCTTATTAAAATATGCGATATTTAAGGAGAGGAGTTATTTCATGTTTGTTTTTGTAATACCAGTGATAGGTTAAAGTTCCTGGTACAAATTAGGTATATAACATTTGTTGGACATGGAGATAAATATTGATTCTTTTTCTTTTTCAGAGTAGGACGTAAATAATAATAATAATAGCTATCAGGTATGTAGTACTTTAAAATTTGCAAAGTATTTCATAAGAATCATCTTATTTTATCCCACCAATGACTTTCAGAAACAGACACTGTTACTATTCCCATGTTCCAGTTGAGGAAACTGAGGCAGACAGAAATTAAGTACCCATTGTCACTTAGTTATTAAGTATTTGAGACTTGATTTGAGCTCAGGTTTTCCTGACTAGTCACAATGTGTCATCTACTTAGACACTCTAAGTATTCAATAATCAAACATAAATAAATAAATAATATGTTAAGTAACCTTCTATAAGTACTTAATAAGCATTTTTGTTAGTGCTCATGTCATCATTGACATAGTTTTATAGAGAAGATACTAGCATATAGTTTTATCATTAATACCTCATTTTTTTTACCATGACATTGGTATAGTCATTTTTTAAAAACAAATCTAGTTTTAGTTGCATTTAGCAGGGGGTTCATAAAATCTTCCCACATTTCTCTTTCTATTCCCAATGTTCATTATTTCTCATAACAAAGTAGTATTCTATTACATTCATATACCATATTTTTATTTTGTTTTGCTTTTTAGTTTTTGCAAGGCAATGGAGTTAAGTGGCTTGCCCAGGGCCACACATCTAGGTAATTATTAAGTATCTGAACCCAGACTTGAACTCAGGTACTCCTGACTCCAGGGCTGGTGCTCTATCCCCTGCGCCACCTAGCCGCCCCCAATATACCATATTTTTTTTATAAAAAATAATATTATCCAACCAATGGTAATTTAATTTTTTTAATTAAGAAACACAGTTAAAACTCACATAAATTAGGTAATTTTTTGGTATTGATCTTCTTAGGCTATATTCCTAGCAGTGAGAAATATGAATCAAAGGATAGGACCATTATTTATTTTATGTATTTCTAAAATACTTTCCAGAATAGTATGACCAATTAGCAACTCCAGGTACAATATATTAGAGTCATATGTGGGGGAGTGTTTACAAGGAAATGGGATTAAGTGAGTTTCTCAAGGTCACACAGCTAGGTATTAGTGCCATTCTTTCATAAACCTTCCAGATCCTGAATATCACAATCTTTAGTCATCCTTATTTAGTTGTAAGGTATAGAGATTAAAACAGGGTTATTTTGAATTATATATATCTATTATTGATGATGTGATACTTCATTTTATGTGATCAATACTAGTTTACATGTCTTTTCTTTTATATACCTAGACCAGTTAACAATTGAGAAAGACTCAATATCACCAAGAGTATTCATCTATTAGAAATTATTCCTATTACATATATTTAGCAATATATTTCTGTTAGGTATCTTTATATTTTGGAAATCAGACTTACAATCAACTACTTTCCTTCTGATGAAGTTGCATTAATTGCAACAATTTAAAACCTTTTCCATTTCATGTAATACTGTAAAATAGAAAGGAATGAAAAAAAGGAATAAAAAAAGAATATTAAGGATATAAACCCAAAATGACAAAAAAATTATTTCAGAATAGAAAAGAAGAAAAGAGAATCAGTGAAGAAAAGAAAAAAAATCTTTTCCTCATAGGAGGGGAAACAACCAAAATGTTGCTACAGAATAAAAGAGAGAAAATGTTTAATTAACTGCTTAGATGAAAAATGGGAAAAAGAATAGAGGAGAGAATGGAAAAATAATAATTAAAATGCAACTCCTGAACTAGGAAGAGGGCAGACTAACACAATAGAAAGTCTCTGGGAATAGGCTTACTCCAAAGTACTTTTAAAGAAGTTGAATACACAGTCAAAATATTGATTTAAAAGAGAAGGGCAAAATATTCAAACCTAATTAATAACTTTAAATGTTAATGACTTAAACAAATGAACCAAATGACACATAAGGAAAAAAAATCATTATCCCAGTCCTAGGAGAAGAAAAAATCTGAAAAGGAAAAACAGAATTAAAACTTTATCTCAGGGTGGCTAGGTGACACAGTGGATAGAGCACCAGCCCTTGAGTCAGGAGCACCTGAGTTCAAATCTGACCTCACACTTAATAATTACCTAGCTGTGTAGCCTTGGGCAAGCCACTTAACCCCATTTGCCTTGTAAAAACCTAAAAAAAAAAATTTATCTCAAGCAAAGAAAAACAAACCACAACATAAGAAGTTGATTTCATTATGCTTAAGGGAACCATAAACAACAAAAATATATCAATATTAAGAATTCATGCATCTAAATTTATAAAAGAAAAATTTCCTGATTTGAAAAAAGACAACCAAAACTAATATGTAAACAAAAGAGAAAAAATATTTGAAATGGACAAAATTATTGGAGCATTTTGAACCAAATTTCTTTTGGCATCTTTTTAATATTTTTTTAATTTTTTTTCATCCATTTGTGTATGTAATTTTTTAAGTTACAAAATGTCCTTCCACCATCCCTTCCCAACCCCCTCCCCTCCGTGGCAAACAGACAGGTTAGCATTGTACATACATTCTTGAAAAACATGTTTACAGATTAGTCATTTATAGTATGAGGAATTAGGATAAAGGGAAAGAGATACAGGAGATAATTCTGCTTTAGTGCTCATCAGATTCTGAAGGGTTTTTTTTTGTCTGTTTATCTTCCTCTGCTTGGGGATAACGTTGTCCACAGCCAGTCTAATACAGTTATCCTAGCTCTCTGACCTGCTGAGAGGAGCTGCTTCCATCGAGGTTGTTCATCTCAGTGTTGTTGATGTGTACATTGTTCTCGTGGTTCTGCTCCCTTCTCTCAGTATCGGCTCCTTTAAGTCATTCCATGCTAAAGTCCAACCATTTATGGTTTCTTATAGAACAATAATATTCCATAGTATTCATGTACCATAACTTGTTTAGCCATTCCCCAATGGATGGGCATCCCCTCAATTTTCAATTCTTTGCTCTACAAAAAGAACTGCTATGAATATATTAAATCATGTGGACTTTTTCCATTTTTGATGATGATTACTTCCAGATATAGGCCTAGAATTGGAATTGCTGGCTCAAAGGAAATGAACATTTTTATTGCTCTTTGGACATAGTTCCATATTGCTCTCCGGAATGGTTGGATCTGTTCAACTGGTATCTTTTGAATGATATCACTAAAAAAATACTATATATCACTTAAAACATACATTAAGATTGAAAAAGGAAGTAATGAGCTGATTAAGCAACTAAAACTTAGAAAACTAAGGGATCAGTAAATCCAAAATTAACTCCAAAAGGAAAATATTAAAAATTTGGAGGGAAATAGATCAAATAGAAAGAAGAAAAGCACTATAAAATGATTTAAAAATCTAAATCTACTAATTTGAAATAAGACGACTAAATTGATAGATATTTTTAGCTCACTTAAAAAAAGTTGAAGGAACCTAATAAAATTAACCAAATTAAAATGAATGAAGGGTGAAATCACAACAGAAAACAGAATCTACCACAATAAAACCTAAATTTTGTGGAATAGATAATATTTATGGAACAGATAAATTGTGAAAAACATAAAATATCACCATTATTTAAACACCAAATAGACATTTTAAAAGATTGAGTTTTAGAAAAGGAAATTAAAATTACAATAAATGAATTACCAAAATCAATGGGGAGCTTGGGAAGGACAACGATCAATTATCCTGGTCTATGTAGATGGATTTATAGAACTCTGTCAACCATTTTTGGAATACTATTTCATTTTCCCCCAATTACTTGTAAATACAATATTTAACTTTCATTTTTAGAAATCTTGAGTTTCAAATTTGTTCTTTCCCTTCCTTCCTCTCTCTGAGATGGTAAACAATTTGTCTATCAAAGTTTTAAAGCAAATTTTTAAAGAAGTATTGTTGTATTTCCAATACTATATACATTATTTTTTTTAAAAGACAAAGATGAGAAAGAATTCACTTTATTAACTTCTTTATTTTTTGAGGAAAATATATTCATAATGATTAGTTAAAAATTATCTCTTTTCTTGATTCTAAAAAGTATTTCTAAGTCATTGTTATTCAGTAAATCCTATTATGTGATTTTTCCCATAGAAAGTATGGATAATTTATTCATATTTATCTAGGAATTCAGAACTTAATTTTTTTCCCTCAAAAAATTTAAAATTGTTAAAGAATTCTACATTCTACATTAAAAAGCTTCAAAAATCTCATTCAGTCCATTCAATCCAATCTGACAAACACTGATAAGCACTATGCTAGCGGAAAGCTCATTGGCACAGTGGATAAAACTGGGCTTAAAAATTTGAAGATTCATTTTCAAGCATTTTAATGTGATCTCAGACACTTAATAACTTTGTGACCCTGGACAAGTCACTTAACCCTGCTTGCCTCATTTTCCTCATTAGTAAAATGAGCTGGAGAATTACTCCAGGAGAGTTGGACATGACTAAAACTCACACTAAAACAACAAACTATTAAAAAATGCTTACAAAGACAAAATGAAAACCAATTTCTGTTCTCTAGCAGCTAACTTCTTCCTGAATAATGTCTGAGGTAATCTTGGGTAAGATATTTCAATGTCCTAATTCTCTATACTCTGTCATATAATTCATAGTACTTAATTGAATGGAGTCATATTCATGAAGACATTGACCTAAGGATGGCTTTCTACTTTTGGAATTTTCCTTAATCCAACTTTTCAGAGCATTTAAAAATATTTCTTTTTCCTTCATCTTAATAATACTAATCAATTTTTTTGGAGCAAGACCAGACTAGGGATTCCTAGTTTATGATGAAGATGCTTGTATTTTGTCCTCAGTTGCTGGATGCTCCTTCAATGATTTTTGAACTTGAAATCAAATATTTAGAGTAACAATGGGGAAGTTTTATTGTTACTTTTTCATGTCCCTTTTCTCCCAGGGGCCATTTGATATTTATGACATTGTTTATGGTCCTTACAAAATTATCAGTTTAAAAATTAGCCTGCTGTATTTTGTCATTTAAGTAATCCACCACTAAAAACTACCTAGATTTATTGACTCCTTTGTTCTACCTTCAGAGACAAAATGATTTCCCAGGTCTTATATAGCCTAGGGGTCAGACATTCCCCATCCCTGATCAAGATCTAAAAGAGATCTCAGAGGACAGAGCTTCTAACCTCTTTATTGTACAGATGAGAGAACATTTTACATATGGGGAAAATAACTGTGGAAGGTGAAGTGATTTTTCTAGAATTCTACACATATTAAGCATCTGAGGAAGGATTCAAAATTAAGTTTCCAAATTTCTGGAACTACAAGCCCTTAAGTTTATTTACCGTGAAACTGAAAGTTTTACATAGTAGCAGTAAACCCTAGATCAAGTATGAATGAAACCAGGATTTCAAAAAATAATGAATCCAATCTCCATTACTATAGCATGGTTAGGAAGTATCAAGCTACTAGCTATTAAATTGAAAGTTTCAAATCATATCAACTAATGTCATCATATTTATCCCCTATGTGATCTACTGAAAATGACACTTAGATCTGAGAGGAGATTTAGGTCCAAACTTTATCACTTGCATTGGGTTACCTGGAGTAAGTCACCTGATTAATCTGAGTCAAAGTTCCTTAATATGTTCACTTTTCTTACAGTTACTTGCAGTATGTCTCCTAGTGTTACTGAGAGCCTTATGAGATAATGCATTGAAAATGTTTTGCAAGTCTAAAACACTTTTTAAGTATCAGCTATTATATTCTGCTAATAATAACCTCTCAGAAATGATGATCGCTTCTGATTTATCTTTGTATTTCCCCATAGTGCTTAGTATAGAATTCAGCAAATTGATTCTAAAGAACTGTTTGATGAATGGATGGACAGATGTGTCAAAAGGCTTATATTTGTGACCTGCAAAACATTCTGGGACCATAGCATGAATGTCAGAGTTAAAAAGCAATCCTGATTTTTAAACATTAAATCAACTGAGAAGCTATGACAAAATGTGGGTGTATGCCAAATGGAACATTTCACATCCAACCCAGAGAGGATCTTCATACTCATAGTAATGTAATTTATGACAAAATCTTTTTTGTTGCCTTCTCTTTTCAGCTGTTTCAGTTCATGTCCCACTCTTCATCACCCCATTTGGGATTTTCTTGGCAGAGACACTGGAGAGGTTTGTCATTTCCTTCTCCAGTTCATTTTAAAGATGAGGAAAATGAGGTAAACAGGGTTACGTGACTTGTCCAGAATTACACAGCTAATGTCTGAGGATAGAGTTGAACTTAGGAAGAGGAGCCTTGCATACATCAGGACCAGCACTCAAAATCTTAATATCATAGATATAAAGTTTGCAGAAACTATCAAATGCAATTCCTTCATTTTGCAAATGGAGAAACTAGATAAAGAGACAAATGAAGTGATTTGTCCAGGGTAAAAGTTAATAAGTATTTGAGGTCAAATTTGGGGAACCTGAACTTCCAAAATCAAAGTTTAGTGCTTTATCCTTAAGGACAGATAGGGAAATGCTAAAGATGAGGGAAACCTATTAAGAGGTCCACTCCACATCTCCTTGAATTAGGTCATTGAACATTGCTCTATGAGCTGTATTCTTTTTTTTTTTTAGGTTTTTTTTTTGTATGAGCTGTATTCTTTTCAGATTAAGTTGAAACAACACTGCTGGTGCCTTAAAAAATCAGGAATAACTAATGATCTCAGAATTATGTTTTTTTTTTCTCTTAATTAGTGACTCTAGAGGATTGACAATTGAATATTGCTACTGACATGCTACTCTGAGATCCTGTAGCACTAGTCCGATCATTTTGGAAATGTGGGTCATTGTTCATAATTCAGATTAGAAGAAAACACATTCCACCCCACTACCAAACCAATCAACCGTGAAACAAACTATTTTATTTAATAAGATGGAGACTTTTTGGGTGTGAGGATTTTTCATTTTTGTCTTTGTATCTTGGAGTTCATCTTAAAAACCATTCTTCCATCCATTCAAAGCAAGCAATTTTGCATTCCTTTCTGTTTTTATGCTACAAAAAGATCAGTCTGTATCCTTGTTACAGAGTTGATAAAACAGATGGTTCTGTTTATTGGCTAGATGATGTTTTGTATCAAGGCTAAAGCACAGATAATCCATCTATAAGGTTAATAAAAATAGAGTCTAGCTACTTTTCTTATGGTTTAAAAAAATTCCTTCAAACTTCATAAGGGTAGGGAAGTGTAGATTTCTTAAGTCGTTTCACAGCTACTATGTTTGGTGGTCTCTGTGCTCCTAATAAAAATTTCTAATTAATTGATTTCAAATTAATTTATGGCATAGATACCATTTTGCCATAGCAACTCCCAGTTTTTAAATGCTAGTGAATCAAATGGAACTGAATCCTGGTATAGCATCTTAACACTCAGAAATACATAGGATGCTTTTGTGAACATTATTATGTAGACAAAATGTCAGTAGACTATATACCTATTGAGTCCTTCCAGTTCTGTGGTGCCCTAATGAGTTTTCTTTGTACTGCTATTCATTGGTATTCATACCTCACACTTTGTCTTATGATTTATGAGCGCCATACAGTCACAAAATGTGGACTTGGGCCTTAAATTCAAGAGTGCTTGATTTGTCATTTGAAGGTGTGAATTTAACCCTTCATCATGACACTAATAGATTGGCTGCTGCTAAAATTTTTTCATCTGCAAATCTATGATCTAATCCTTATAGACATATGACCTTAAGTCAAGTCTTTAAACCTCTCAGCATCAATTTTCTCCTCTGTCAAACAAAATGCTACATGAAGTTTCTACGATTCCTTTAGAATAAAAAAAAAATTGGAATCAAGAAAACTCAAAATACTGCATGGGAGATTATAATTTAAAGTAACTTGGCATTTCACACTTAATTTAAAATATCTTAATACCAATGGATGTCACCCGTATAATATTACTCTTGATGTGCTTCTAATCTTTCTAGATAATTGGGAAGAAGCTATATCATCTATCTGGAACCTGAAATTCTTTTTTAGCAGACAATGAATGGTGAAGACATTACTATCACTAAAATTCTGTTTTAGCTCCTAGAAATACAAAAACAAAATCAAGGGTAGACAGTAGAAAAAGAAGTTACTTTTTTTAGGTTTTTTTTTTCTTGGCAAGGCAAATGTGACTTGCCCAAAGCCACACAGCTAAGTAATTCTCTGAGGTCAGATTTTGAACTTGCGTCCTCCTGACTCCAGGGTTGGTGCTTTATCCACTATGCTGCCGCCTATCTGCCCCTAAAAAAAAGTTACTTTTGAGGCCTCTTTCAGATCTATATATGCCAAACCCAGGAGGACCATTCAGCTAGATCAGCTATGTACCAATTCTACATACCTGTATGAACCACAGAAAGAAAGATGAATTTTAATTGTACATTCAGAGTTGGAGCTTCAGTAGGATTTCAGGAAGATCATTTAATCTTTCTGATTCCCATAGTTCTCTATTTTGAAAATAGGACTCAAGATTGGATGGATTCTAAAATTCTTTTCATTTTCTACACATATGATTATAAGATTCCACTCCACAGTAGATGTCATTGACCCTGATCTCCAAGGAGATCCTGGATATAAAGTGATCTGTCTCTAGTTCGGATAGAGTTCCTAGATACAAATGGAGTAGGGCTGGGCAAGTTAAGGTAGAGTTGAGGAGCACCATCTCTCTATCCTTAACAATAAGTGTTTATCATCCTTAGCAATAAATGATATTAGCATCGTTAACATTAGATAAGACCAAAAACTTGGTCATAGATTTTGAGTACCAAAAGCATTATGGGAAAGGATAAATAGGTCCGAACCAAATCTTTTACCTAAAGTAGGAAGGGATCTGGGGTGAACAAACCCTTTTATTTGTCATTCCCTACTACCAAAGCCAGGTGGATTTCCAGAGTGGTTTGATTTAAAGTGTGTCCTACATCCCTTCCATCCTGCAAGGATGTCTCCAACAACTTCTGAAATTCCACTAATTAATGAATTATTAAGATAAGATTTGGAGGGGCAGCATGGTGATGCAGTAGATATAAACACAATGTCAAGACTACTCGAGTTCAAAACTAGTCTTAGACACTTACCATATATTTGACCCTGGGTAAATCACACAAAACCATGTTTGCCTCAGTTTCCTCATCTGCAAAATTAACTGTAGAAGGAAATGGCAAACCATTCTTTTATCTCTGCCAAGAAGACCCCAAATGGAGTCATGAAAAGTCAGACACACAGCGAAATAACTGAACAACAAACAACAAAACCTAAGCTTTTAAGGAAGAAAAGTTTAGAGAGAAACTTTAGTTTAATGTATTTTAACTGCATCAATCTATTTTCCTCTCACTTAGGTAATAAGAACCAAAGAGAATGTGAGAAACTTTGGTAGAGTGGGGAAAGAGGTGAGAGGTACTTAGTAGAATTCAGCACATGGAAAGGCTAAGTAAGAATAGGTAATAAAATGTCAGTAGGAACTCCAGTATGAGAGATCTAGGCACCTAATGAGATGGAGAGTCCTAAGATAGAAGGTCAACATAGGAATATATTTGAATGGGGTCAATGGCAATCTTAGATTACATAAGAGAGTTCACTGAAGTCAATCCTACCCATATGAGCAATGAGCTCTACCCACCAATCACAAATTTCATTTAGTTCCTCAGTTCTCTTCTCCTTCCCTGACTTCCCCATATATTTTTCAGTCCCAGATAAAACTACAAATGCCTTGTTTTATATGAAGAGAGGCTAACCCAGGGGTTAAAAAAACAACAAATTCTTTAGGTCTAGGATTTGAGTTCTAAGAACTAAACTTGGTACCCCAGTCCCTGCCCATCAATTGTTTGAACCCTCTTCTCACTTTGAGAAACACTCAAAACTGGGAAACCCTCTATAAAAGAAGTGAAAATGTCCAGAAAAAAATTATACCAAGATAACATTATGGAGAAAAGCTTAGTAGATTAATCAATACAATGATTAACCATGAATCCAAAAGAATGAAGATGAAAGGTAAGATGAATTAAAAAACTGCCTAAAGAAATATGCGTTTTCAGACATGGGTAATGAGTCAATTTGTTTTACAAGGTCTGTTCAGGGATATTTTTTAAAAATTTGCTCATCGTGTTTGTGGGTCACCAAGGGAAAGACAGAATGATTTTTAAAAATTTTTAAAGAAATTAGGAATATTTTCAATCCTGCTATTTCAATAATATAACACTAATTTCTCTGACATCTAGTAAAAGGAAGCAATCAGAGCTATAAAACCCATTCATCCTTTAGCAAGTTTTTGACTTCTACATTATTATACTACCCTCCCTTTCTCCTTTCCTCCCTCCCCACCGTGGAAGCAAACAATCTAATATAGGTTGTCCATGTAAAGTCATGTTTAACAAAGTGCATATTGTTAAAAAAAAAAAAGAATTAGGATAAAGCAGAAAAAGATTATGAGAGAATGAAACAGAAAAAAAATTAAGAAGTGAACATAATATGCTTTCCTCTCCATCCAGACTCCATAGTTTTTCCTCTGGATGTAGTTGGCATTTTCCATAACAAGTCCCTCAGGAATGTCCTTGATCACTGAACTGCTGAGAACAGCTGCATTCATCAAAGTAAATCATCTCACAATGTTGCTGCTAATGTATACAATGTTCTGGTTCTCTTCACTTCACTCAGCATCAGTTTATGCAAATCTTTCTAGCTTTTTAAAAACTCTGGTTGCTAATGATTTATTGCAGAACAATAGTATTCCATATGCATAACAATGGATATGAATTGGATATGATATCCCCAACTGACCAGCATTTTCTCAATTTCCAATTCATTGCCACTACAAAAAGAACTACTATAAACATTTTTGAACATGTGGGTCTTTCCCCCTTTTAATGATCTCTTGGGAACATAGACCTAGAAGTGGTATTGCTGGATCAAAAATATGCTCAGCTTTATTGCATTTTATAGATCTAAATTGCTCTACAGAATGGTTGGATCAGTTCACAACTCCACCAGCACTGCATTAGTGTCTCAGCTTTCCCACATTCTCTCCAATATTGATCATTTTTTTTTGTCATTTTATCCAATCCAATAGATGTGAGATGGTACCTCAAAGATGTTTTAACTTGCATTTTTCTGATCACTAATGATTTGGAAAACTTTTTTCATGTAACAATAGAAAGCTTCAACTGAGAATTGCCTGTTCATATCCTTTGAATATTGATCAACTAGAGAATGATTTATATTCTTAGAAATTCAATTCAGTTTTCTATATATTTTAGAAATGAGTACTTTAGCAGAAATATTAACTGTGAAAATTATTTCTGAGCTTTTTGCATTCCTTCTAATGTTCTATTTATAACTTTCTTCCTCCTTTTCTCTTATCCCTCCTCACCAACATTTTGCTTCTGATTGCTTCCTGCCTCACACTGTCCTTTTCCTTACTACTTCCCTTAAGGTAGGATAAATTTCTAGTCTCAATTGAGGATGTATATCATTTCCTCTTTGAGCCAAATCTGTTGGAGTAAGATTCACTCAATAAGATTTCATACTCGCCCTTCTTTCCCTCTACTATAATAGGATCTTTGTGCCTTTTGAAGTGATATTAATTATCCTCTAATGCCTCTGTCCTCACAGTATAATACTTTTTTTTTACATATCTTAATTATTTTGTACCTCTCATACTCCCATCCTCTGTCAAAGTATATTCTTTTCAACTATCCTGATAGGACAGTTCTCTTATTTTTAGGTTTTTGCAAGGTATATGGGGTTAAGTGACTTGCCCAAGGCCACATGGCTAGGTAATTATTAAGTGCCTGAGGTTGGATTTGAACTCAGGTAATCCTGACTCCAGGGCTGGTGCTCTTATCCACTGCGTCCCCTAGCCACCCCCGATAGGACAGTTCTTAAGAGTCATAAGCATTAATACTATCATGATCAATTTATACCCATACTCTCTAATTACATTCTTTTCAAGTATCCTAAAAGAAATACAATTCTCAAAGGTTACAGGTATTATCTTATCACTTAATTTTATTGACTAACTTTTTTTTTGTCATACTTATTGACCCTACAGTTTTTTCTTTCTGTTCAACATTCTACATGTCTTCTTATTTTTGAGGATCAAATTTTCTATTTGGTTCTGGTCTCTTTTTTTAAGGTAAATTACAAAATTATCTACTTTGTTGAAAATTGATCTTTTCCCTGAAAGAATTTGCTGATTTTCTCAGGATAGTTCATACTTGTAATTCAAGTTCCTTTGTCTTCTGAAATATCATTTTCAGGGTCTCTGATGCTTTAATGTGGATGCTGCTAAATCCTACATAATCCTGACTATGGTTCCTTAGTAATTCAATTGCTTCTCTTTGTTAGTTTGTAGTATTTTCTCCTTTATCTGAGAATTCTGAAATTTGACTATAATATTCCTTGGAGATTTAAATTAGGGTTCTCATTCTGGGGATGATCAATGTGTTCTTTCAAGGTCTCTTGTCTTCTTGCTCTAAAATATTAGGGCAATTTTCTATGATAATTTACTGCAGAATATTGTTCCAACTCTTTTTCTGATCATGGCTTTCAGGTAAACAAATAATATATAAATGATCTTTTCTGGATCTGTTTTTTCCAGATCAGTCATTTTTTTTTTTCTAAGCAGTATCTTACATTTTCTTCTGTTTTTCAGCTTTTTGTTTTTATTTCTTGAAATCTTAGAGTCTCATAGCATCATTAGCTTCCATTTGTCCAATTCTAAGTTTTAGGTATTATTTTCTTCAGCTGGCTTTTGTGTTTCCTTTCCCCATCAGTTAATTTTATACATTTACAAGAAAAATACCATACCTTCTTTCTGCTTTGCAGTTTCATAGTATCATCTAGAGATTCAAAGGACTTCAGAAGTGACACTAAGGTCTTTTTTTTGTTCTTTGTTTTTCTTAAATGCTAAATACCCTCCAGGAAAATCAAAGTATTTTAGAAAAATAATCATGTAAAAAATTCCCACAAGCTATGGAAATCCTTATATTCATACAGCTTTCTAAGTTCTTTCACTCAGTTTCTAAAATGACCAAAAATTTTTGTGTCATCATTGGTCAGGAGCCCAGGATTGAGCCCCATACCCTCTACTATAAAGTTAACGAAGACAGCAGGAAGGATTTTTGCAAACATAACATGGGATAATTTCTGTGGCTGCATTACTGGTGAATCTGTTTCTAAGGAATCTATTCTAAGATATATCTGTGATCTTATCATATTGAACATTCCTTCCAGTGATACCACTTTAGCCAAGTCATTATTGGATATTTTATATAATTTTTGTCTATATCTAATTTTAAATTACAGCCTGATGGTTCAAATAAAACCTGAAGTTCTTCCCTTACTCTTCCAGTTATTCCAAGAATGTTAGTGAAGTATTATGCTTTCCATTAAAAAGTCTTACTTTGTGATGCAACTTCATGTTACTGATAAGGTTTAGATAAAGAGTCAGGAAGACTAGGTTTAAATTCCATTGCTGATGCTTAACAATATCTCTGACCACTGGTAAATCATTCAACCTCTTTGACACTTTAGCAATTTTCTTAAGACAGTAAATAATAGAATTTAATTACTAGAGGCAGGAACTTTTCATTTTGTCTTCCCAGTATGTAACATGATACTAGACATGTAGAAGGTATGTAATATATGCTTGATGGTTTCATATAATGCTGCTTATTATGCAAAGTTGTTATTCTAAAGGAGAATTAAGAACATTATTTGCTATGAATATGATATAACTTGTCTTAAACATGTAGTTCATTGGCTAGGCTGTCAGGGATGTTCTTGATTTCTTCAGTCACAAAGAAAAATCCTGGGGAGGACATGAGACTGATGCAGGTGCCTCCTGGTCCTTCTTAATTCACAAATTACAGACTAGACTGTACCTCTAATACTGACCCGTGTCTTGTATGTGTCACTGGTGCCATAAGGAGACAGAGAAAGTCTGACTGTATGGATGCTGAGCAACCTCAAGACATGAATTGGCTTGGTGTCTTCATTTTGTGCCCCTAAAAAGGATATAACTGGTATTGTGAAATAGACATAATGGATTATGATAAGCTAGTAAGAGCTCTGGCTAAGGCAAGAAACTTGGTTTTAAGTTTTAGACTTGATACTGGTAGATGACATCGGTTTTCTCCCCTCTAAAATGGGGGAGTTAGTACTATACTGCCTATTTCATTGGGCAGTAGGATAATTATATAATTAAATGAAAATGAGCAGACTTGTAAAATATAAGCATGCTTTTCTCAGTTCCTAGCAGCTTATCTAGGTCTTATTCTATGAACAATTTAACCATGACTAGAGCTTAACTCAAATCTTTACTACTCTATTTCTCCACTAACTGCCTGGTCACTGAAGGGACACCTACCTTTTTTTTCCAGTCCTTTGCCTCCTCATGTTATGTCATTTCCTAGAGAATGGAAACACTGAGAACAGGTACAAACTTGCATTCTTTCATTTGTATCACTAGACTTAGTAGTAGTATAATATATAGTATATAGTATACATTGGTATACCACTAGTATACTGTATGGAAGAATAAATACTGTATCTATCCATTCATCTTTCCAATGGATCCAAATCTGACCTAACTTGCCTAATCATGTAGCATTAGCATCTGAACAAAATGCATCTTATTTGCATCACTGACTGACGTACTTTGCATAGCCATGAGGTTAATAATTTCTATTCTGGCCTCACACTGTCCTTTTCCTTCCTACTTCCCTTAAGGTAGGATAAATTTCTATGACACTGAATTATGGAAAATGATTGCACCAATGCAAAACTTCTGATGATTAGGTCATGAAGGCTTAGGGTCTTGTGAACCCAGAAAAGGAGAAACCACCTGGCATCTCCCTCCTTTCAAGTTAAGTTCCAAGGTCTTATATTTCAATGTTGTTGAAGGACTGCATATACTTTTTTTCATATTTGTCCTTCATTCTCGAAAAAAACCATGACATTATGGAAGTGATGCCATGACAAGCAAGTAAATTGGATTTGAGTGGGGGGGGGGCTGTGCTAAGTCACCAGCCTCATTTTCTCCTTAAGAGTCATCTGGGTCCAGTGACCAGAAATGAATCAGGATGACTAGAGATGACCCTGGATGTGAGGTAGTCAGGGTGAAGTGACTTGCCCAAGGTTACACAGCTAGGAAAAGTCTGAGGCTGTATTCAAACAACTCCTGACTCCAAGGCCAGTTCTCCATCTACCGTGTCACCTAGTTGCCCCAACACTTTGTAACAAATTGCTGATCATCATACCCTAATTATGACTGAGCAAATGATCAATTAAGTTCCTTTCCCAGTTTAACTGTTTCCTCTTTAGGAGACATTTTCTCCTATTTTTCTTAATATTTTGTAATCTCTTCCATACTCAGCCCCATCTCTTTTCAAAATGAAAGGAAGGAACATTCATGATATAAAGTGAACTAATACAACCCAGTCATATCTTACTTATATTCTTTACTATCATAACACTATGTCAAAAACAGCTTTATAGTAATCCAATATGTTTCTCCTACCAGAATACACAATGAGAATGGAAAAATTATTTTCCATGGATATAAGTAAAGATAATTTTATGGTTTGGCAGAGTTCAGAATAATATTTTTGTAACTTGAGTATCATCAGAACCCTACAGATCTAATAAAGCACTCCTTTTTGTGTTGATCATAAAGGATTAACATTTTTCCCCCTTGTGAAATCTGCAACATTTTTTTAATAGTTCCAAATGCAATAACTTTAAAAAAACAAAAATATAGTGTAAAGCACCTTCTCATTAAATGCAAACTTTCTTTTCATGATGCATGGCATTAATCTTGATGCAAAAATAATTTTATATTGCCTCCTGGAACTTTGAAATTGTATACACTGAAATAGAATGACTATTGCCAACTAGCTGCTTGAACTTCAATAGAGGAACATCCCCCCCTTAACAAAACTGAATATTTTCTATGTTTACTAAAAGTCAGTACTCAAGAGTTTCAATTTAGTTGTAGTGAATCTAAATTTGTATTTTTTTTAGGTATTTTTTCAAATGGGGTTAAGTGGCTTGCCCAAGGCCACACAGCTAGGTAATTATTAAGTGTCTGGGACCGGATTTGACTCCAGGGCTGGTACTCTATCTATTGTGCCACCTAGCGTCCCCTAAATTTGTATTTTTTAAAAAGAAAACTTTAGGCTGAAAAATAATATGGAAGCATTATGACAAAATTTTGAACCCTCAGCACATTCTTGGCACCACAAGACTTTAAAACTCACATAAAATTACCCTTTCTTTCTACGAGTATCACAACATTTAGCTTCAAGTTGGTCATGAGTATGAAACAAGATTTCAGTTTACCCTGTTTATTATCTCTTTTTTTCCTATTTGACAAGTTTACAAATTGTTCTCTTTTAGAGAAGTCTCTCATTTTTCCATTGTATTTAGTGAATAAACTCAATAATTTACAGATGTTAACTTTCCTGTTGAGATGTCCAACCAGGGAGATTCAATGTCAAATTTTTATAAAATATGATTTAAGGGTAAATCTCAGGTCTATGGCCAGTCTAGACAATGCCTATGACCTGAATGCAAAGCTTCAAGTCCCATAATCCATCATGTTGTCTAGCCATTGCTTCAACTATTTCCCTTTGTATTTCCTTCATTTGATAAAAACTTAAAAAAGTAAGATTTTTATAGTAGATATTCTCCCCCAAGGTTACTATGACAACAAGTCAGCATGGTATTGGAAAAAGAATATTGGTTTTGAAATAAGAGGACTGGAACTAACATTTCCATATTGTAATTGTTGCCTTGATCAAGATCTTATCCTCAATGGACCTCCATTTACTCATATGTTAAATCCTCTCACTGGAGTAGACGTCTTTTGGGGTTCCTACAGCTCTAGGTCCACAATCCTAAGATTCCTGGATCTAAATTCTTTTCCTATGTGGAAAAGTCATGATTCAATATATCTATGACATTGGTATGCTTATTTAGGCAACATAAAGTGGGGAGGATGGAAGAAATTAAGTCTTTGGGCAATATTATCCAATTAACTCCAAGCTTCATTTAATCATGTTGGAGTAAGGAATGGATAAAAGGAGAAATGGTTACAAATATCTTCAAATAAGAACAGAGATATTATCTATCAAATGATCACTACCACACTTGCAGTTTTGTACACAAATCATTTTCTTCTGCATCTTTTTTTGAGTAACTGGGTACTGAGGGAATTGTATCAACCAAGGTAACTCTATCTTAGGACTAAATTCTGAAGTTAGTTCAGTTCCCTTCCTATTCAGTTATGGGTTCACTCTACTTTGAGAAAACCTTATTCAATCAGAAGATTTGTGGGGAAAAACGCTTTATGGTACTGTTTAAACTTAGCCCTTTGTGGCTGAGAAGTTGGACCACTTATCTGTTGCTTAGATACCCCTTAACTAAGGGCCATGAAACCCATCATGCTGACCAGAAACCCATTCAGACCTGAAGACTGATTCAAGAAATTTGCACAATTATACATCTCAAACAACCCCATACATCTTATCTGAAAAATGACCTTGTACTGGTCAATTATTATTTCCATGTTTTCTTTTTTTTTCTTTTTTTACTTGAGGAGAGTGGGACTTCTCTTTTTCTAGTTTCAAGAAATTGTCCCTATTTATTCTCCCCAGCTAGAACAGTCCCTCCAAGTACAAACCATATTACCTAATTATAATCTTGTTTTGTATCTCAATTATTATCTTTTAATGCATAAAAATATGTCCCCCTTTTTGTGCAATCCAGTGCTAAACTGAGGACTCCTGGTCCTAATTTGATATGCATTTGGCACATTTACTAAATCCATAGGCTTGAAGTCTGAACCTTTGTTTCCCCAGGTATTTCATCCTTCACCCATCTCAAGTTCAGCAAGTCAACCAGGAGAACTACTTCAAGTACTAAGCTTTATTAATCTTCCTCAACTCTGTGGCTACAGCTTTTTTTTTGCAATGTTTCTGGATGACTGCATTTACCCCTTTAGAAATCTTTCAAGATAGAAGAATCCATGAAAAAAAATGGAAAAAAAGAAGAAAAATAAGCACTAATGACATGAGATTGATTTTTTTCTGAGTGTTTTTTCAGTGCTGTTTCAGTGATGTCCAACTTTGTGACCCCATTTGGGGATTTCTTGGCAAAGATACTGGAGAGGTTTGCCAATTCCTTCTCTAGTTTATTTGACACACAAGGAACAGAGATAAAAAAGGGTTAAGTGACTTGATCAGGGTCATGCAGTTAGTCAGAGTCTGAGGCCAGATTCGAACTTAGGAAGATGAGTCTTTCACACTTCAGGGTCAATACTCTCTCCACTGTAGCTGCCCTCTGAGCATTTTTTTAAAGGATTTTTGCAAGGCAAATGGGGTTAAGTGGCTTGCCCAAGGCCACACAGCTAGGTAATTATTAAGTGTCTGAGACCAGATTTGAACCCAGGTACTCCTGACTCCAAGGCCAGTGCTTTATCCACTATGCCACCTAGCCGCCCCCCTCTGAGCATTTTTTTAAATATTTATTTATTCTCTTGCACTTTGGGTCTTTTTTTCCCCCTTTTTTTGGTTTTTGCAGGGCAGTGGGGTTGGGGTGGCTTGCATGTCACACGGCTGGGTGATTGTTGGGTGTATGGGGCCAGATATGGGCTCAGGTGCTCCTGGATCCAGGGCTGGGGCTCCCTCTGAGCATTTTACAAAGACATCAAAACACCAACAAAGCAATAAGATACACAGATAGTTGCTGGGCTTCTTATCTCCTTCTGAAAGTTAAATACCACAGTCTTTAATTTGTCACAATTAAAAGTCTCCTCTTTAGGCCAAATTTGGTATATTTGGATTTGGTGCACATTTGGGGATATAGCGTAGCCTAATTTGAGAGTTCTATGCTTTAGTCTTTCCCCTTCCACTCCTAGAAGTGATGTCCATCCAATAAGTTGCCCTAAGGGGGGGTGTCATTTTTGACAGTGTACTCAACCCTTGCTCTCATGTCAATTTTTCCAATAGAAATCCTTCAGTAGTTTATTATTACCAAAACCCACCATTTTATTACAAGAGTATCTATTTGTTTTTTAATTTCACTCTTACCAGAACTCATTGTTTCTTTAAAGAGAGTCTCTTTTAACTTATCATTCCTTTCAAGGAAAGGATCTCTTCCCCAGAAGGGTTAGATTAAACCATTGCCAGAAAAGTAGGGAGTAAACTTTACCTTAACTGGGAAGACCAAGAAGTTGAGGAAGGCCTGACCTCCAGAGCAGTCTTCCATAAAGAATTCCCTTGATCAAATATTAAGCAGCATGATTTTTGTTTTTTGGAAAATCTGTGTTTATGACCAAAACCCTATCTCTCAATTTGGTTCACTGCATCACAACACAATCTTCCATTACAATACAATGAAAATTAAAAGACCATCTTGAAAATTTCTTCAAGAATTCATATTTTGAGGGTTGACTGCAACAGCAAAACACTCAACATTTTCCATAATTGGAAATATATACACATTTATAAATATATACATACATATACACATACATACATGTATACAGTGTCTAACAGATACAAAAATGAAATCTAGTGGATAATCTAGAGATGATCAAGGTATTAAGAGATTTGCCCCATTTACATCAGGGTGAATGGACCTGTTAAATCAAAGACCTTTTGCTAAAATAAATCACTTAACTAACTCAAAGATCTATCCTCCAAGGGACAGTTAAAACTAGAGCATGAAAGACAAATGGTTAGAAATTGACATTCAAGTGTTAAAATTTGACACTTCAATGTCAAATCCCTGAAAGTCAATTGTGGATCACTGAAAATGAAAAACAATCAAGATTTTCAAAACACAGACAACACAGAAAGGGGAACAGGAGATAGCATTTCAGAAATGAACTTACCTAAGCATGAATCACTAAATGCTGAAGAGGAAAGCTTGTACAAATTGCTTTCTACCTTATCCATCTTCCTACCTGAAAAGGACAGATACAGTCTTCTTTAGATCTTGGGAAAACAAGAATCAATTAAAAAACCAGAAAAAATGGGCTACTTTATTCCAGGCCTTGTGCTAGTTGCAGTTGAAATTAATATGAATCAGTCAACTAGCATTTATTAAGCACCTACTGTGTGCCAATTACTATGCTAAATACTGAGGTTACAAAGAACAAAAGACAATATAAGAAGGGAACAAACATATAATGACAACATACAAATGAAACAATCATTACTGGCAAGAAACTCCTCGTCTTCTAATGGGAAAGATGGAAAACATATAAACGTAAGTATATATAGAATGAACATAAAGAAAATAAATACAAAGAAGAATATTGTAGTTTGGGATGGAAGGCACAGCTATTGCAGAGATCGGGAAAGACTCCTTGAATGAAGAAATGCTTAGGCTTCATTTTGAAGGAAGAGAGGGATTCTAAGGAACAAAAGTAAGGAAGGAACCCAAATTAGCCTTGGAGAAGGCCAGTGTAAATGTGAGGAGAGGATCATTAGAGGGTCAGAATCAGAGAGAAAAATCAGTTTCAGTGGATCCGTGTGAAAGAGTAAGTATAATGACAATTGTGGCTGCAAAATTAGTTTCAAACTTTCACAGAGCTAAACAAAGGAGTAAATAATTAATGAAGAAGCATTAGGGAGTTATGAGAGTTTATAAAGCAGAGTTTTACATTTTATTGAGGGAAATCAAAATATACTCATAATGTACAGAAAAAATAAAAAAACTCCAAGTCATTATAGATACTACTCTAATAATGCAGACTATGGGAAAGATTTTGTCAGAAAATTACTAAGAGTTAAATGCTCAATAAAAGAGGAAGGGTTACATGTTATAATAAAATAGCTTTACCATAATCAACTATTGATGGCCTCACTTATGAGCAGGGAAGTGTCCTAAATTAAACTTGAATGTAATGGTTCTCAGTTACCCTATTCACCAATTCCTTATTGTCCTTAGAATCAACCCACTCACTGCTCCAGTGGCTCATTTGCTAGACTAAACTCTCAAACTTGCAGTCTGACAAAGCTGCCAACTCATGCCTCTGCAGTGGGGGCTGTCTCCAAGAACAGGCAGCTTACCAACTAGAGAAAAAGAGGAGTGTTGGGGCCTATGAGGTGAGGTGAATGTTCTCATGCATGGCAAGGAGGTACATGAAGTGAAGCAAACAACACTTCTGATATTAAAAATGTACCTGTGGGCCACCATTTCTATACTCAATAGCAAAATGTGGTATTCTAGGAATAACCAAAGGAGGATTGTCCCTTAGAGACCGAGTTAGAGACCCATTAGAGACTCAGAACTGCCAGGAAACTTGAATTTGATTTCCACCCACCAAACTCCCAACAAATACTCAGATGCCTGACAATTGGCTTGCTTTCCCACTTTCTCTCTCTCTCTCTCTCAGAAAGAGGTATGGAGTTATGGTTAGAAATAACTAATATAAACGATGATGTCACACCTGCATTTTTAGTCTCAATCTCATTGACTATTAGACAAGCATAATCAAGGTCTTTTAAAAAAAATTATTTAATGCAATGGGGTTAAGAGTGACTTGCCCAAGGTCACACAACTAGGCAATTATTAAGCATCTGAAATCAAATTTAAACTCAGGTCCTCCTGACTCCAGGGCCAGTGCTCTATCCACTGTGCCACCTAGCTACCCCTAAGGTCTTAAAATTAAAAACATACAGTAGACCTATTATTTCCCTGGTATAGGGAATTTTTAGTGATTGATACTTTATGTGAATGAAAATGTGCCTACTCCTTAACTCAGTCATGAAAGGCAGCTTGGGGGCAGAGAGGAGATGAATGATTGATGCAGGATTACAAAGTCAGCATTTAGGTGTAAGATGTGGGACCTTATCCCAAATTTATCTAGTTCCAAAGCTAGCTCTATATATTATAACAGGAGGATCTTTCAACTTTCGCTTAAAATTTGTACTGATCAATTAACAAATGTTTAGTACATATTTTCAGACGATGTATCTTGTGCTAGAGATGCAAAAAATTAAGCAAAAACCAACCTCTGCCCTTAAAAACCCGATAGAATCAAATTGGAACAATGGAGGAACTGAAGGGAGAGGAGAACTTTCTACTCTACTGAAAGGATATACTCTATGGATTAGTATATCTCCCCCTCCCCCAGAAAAAGAAAACCAAATATTACAAAGGAATACTAAAAGAGAACTGAGAAAATTACTAAATAATCACCACAGAATCATTGTGTTGGGAGGGATATAACAAGTTTTTTTTTAATCTATCTTTTAGAATCAACATTAGAGGATTGTCATTCATCCTCTGAATCCTACTTTCAGGAATTTTTATTTCCATGATATAACTACCGTTGTCAGAAATCCCTTATTATAAGAAAGAAAGAACTCCCTTTTGCTGTATAACAAAGGAAAGAGTGTTGAGGACCTCAATTTGAAGCCCAATTCTGATTTCATACCATGGGAATCACAAAACAATTAAGTAGAAATTATAAGTCACTTTAATTTTCCTAGGGAGTTGGATTAGATTGCTTCTAGGGTCTTTCGCATCAACAAGATCTTATAATGCTATGTTGAGCCATACTCTGTCCATGTATAAATTCCATTTAAAAATTAAGCAAAGTTTATGGTTCTTCCACCTAATAATCTTTCTACTATCTGTCATGGCTTTGAAACCTTTCACTTCTCCTATTACCTTCCCCTTTACATGTTTCATCAGGGATTTTAACTTGGAGGCTAGATTTCCAAGAGGCCCCATAAACAGAGCATGAATTAAAATTAGAAGGGGAAAACATAACATCTTTATGTTCACTAAACTTAAATTTAATATTTTAATATCTTATGAACATTGAATAAAAACATTTCCTTCACTTATGAGCATAAAATAATGAATCAACACTATTCTGTGAAGGATTCCAAGACTTCATCAGAATCCCAAAAGGATTCATGTTTTTTTTTTAATTTAGGAACCCATGCTCTACACCATGGATCTGTGATTTCAATCCCTATTATACTGCAAGGATCTATGATTTCATCATTGTGAGTACTCCATATAGGTAGCAATTCTTCTACATCTTAGCAGATAATACCAGAATGCTCATGTATACATTATTAGGTTGGTACTCAGGGAATAAGCATATAATTTATTTATGACCCCATCTTTTTGAGACTTTCTATCTCTGTATAATCATACAGAATTCTGATTCTACTGGTCCAGATTTCAAAAATGCATGGTCACTTCTGGGTAATCATAGAGTTTTCAGAAGTCTTTATTGTACAAGATTCTCAATATTCCTCTGAACATATGGTACCTCCAATTGAGTCCAGGACTACTACTAACATTCCCTTAACTTGAATTTTCTCTTTCACCCTTCCAAGCCAAAAATAAATAGCTTACCATGCTCTGCTATTTTATGAGCAGCTGATGGTCCCGGATTTAAAGGCTGTGGTTGTATAGGATTTGGGAAATTAAATGAAGAATGTTTACTCAGATTCTGAGGATGAGTCTGACTCCTGGAAGGTTTTAAAGGTTGTTCTTTCTGTATTTCATTCTTGTTTGTGTTCATACCTGAAAAGTCCAAATGGAAAATATGAGTAGCAAGAAATGTAAAAAGGAAACAAAACAGCTGATTTAAAAATTAAAACAATATAAAGTTTAGGAATAAATGGAGTTTTCCTTAAAATAATAAAAAAATCTATTTAAAAGCATCAACAAATATTATACATAATGGAAATAAACTTGGAGAATTTCCAGTAAAATAGGGGTGAAACAAGGATACCTTTTATCACCATTACTATTCATTATAGTATTAGAAATGCTAGCAGTAGCACTAAGAGAAGAAAAAGAAATTGATGGAATCAGAATAGGCAATGAGGAAGCAAAACTTTCACTCTTTGCAGATGACATGATGGTATACTTAGAGAACCTGAGAAACTCATCTAAAAAACTTGAAACAATTAAAAAATTCAGCAAAGTAGCAGGATATAAAATAAACCCACATAAATCATCAGCATTTCTATTATATGACCAACCAAGCCCAAGATCAAGACACAGAGAAATTTCATTTAAAGTAACTATAAATATTAAATATTATAATATAGATAACATTAAATATTTGGGAATCTACTTCCTAAGATAAACCCAGACACTGTATGAACACAATTATAAAGCACTTCTCACTCAAATAAAGTCAATCTAAATAATTGGAAAAATGTCAGTTGCTCATGGTGAGGCCAAATTAATACAATAAAAATGACAATTCTATTCAAATTAAATTACTTTTTCAGTGCCATAACAATAAAACTACCAAATAACTATTTTACTGTGCTAGAAAAAAATAATTTAAAAAATTCCTCTGGAGCAATAAAAGGTCAAGAATAGCAATGAAATTGATGGAAAAAAAAAGTAAAGGAAGGTGGCCTAGCTCTAACAGATCTAAAACTATATTATAAAGAGGCAGCCATCAAAACTGCCTGGTACTGTTTAAGAAATAAATAGATTAGTGGATTAGGAGAGGTTCAAAGGAAACCACATTAAATGAGTAAGCAATCTACTATTTGACAAACCCAAAGACATCAACTCCTAGGATAAGAACTCAGTATTTGACAAAAATTATTGAGAAAACTGGAAAACAGTATGGCAAAGACGAGGCATAGATCCACATCTCACTCCCTATACCAAAATAAAGTCAAAGTTTTGACAGGATTTAGAAATAAAGATCAACACCATAGATAAATTAATAGACTAAAAATATTCTATCAGATCTATAGAAAGGGGGATAAATTTATGACAAAACAAGAATTAGAATGTACTATAAACTGCAAAATGAATGATTTTGACTATATTAAATTTAAAGAAGTTTTCGCACTAATAAAATCATTGCTACCAAAATTAGAAGGAAAGCACAAAGCTTGGAAACAATCTTCACAGCTAGGAGTTCTAATAAAACTCTCATTTCTACAATATATAGAGAATTGCATCAAATTTATAAGGTCACAGCTCATTCCCCAGTTGATAAATGGTCAAAGGATATGAATAGACAGTTTTCAAGTGAAGAAATTAAAGCTATAAAAAATCATATGAAATAAATGCTCCAAATGATTTTTGATTAGAGAAATGCAAATTAAAAAAGAACAATAAAGTATCATCTCACACATATCAGATTGGCCAAAATGAGAAAAAGGGAAAATGATCAGTTTTAAGAGGTTGTAGGAAGATTAGGACATTGATACATTGCTAGTGGAGTTCTGAATGAATCCAACCATTCTGTGGAGTAATATGGAACTATGTCCAAAGAGCAATAAAAATGCTTACTCCCTTTGACCCAGCAATTACAATTCTAGGCCTATAGCCAAAAGAAATAAAAAAATGGGAAAAATCCCACATGTTCCAAAATATTAATAGTAGCTCCTTTTGTAGTGGCAAAGAATTGAAAATTGAGGGGATGCCCATCAATTGGGGAATGGCTAAACAAGTTATGGTACATGAATAACATAGACTATTATTGCTCTATAAGAACTATAAATGGTTGGACTCTAGAGAAGCATGGAATGAGTTATATGATATGGTGCTGAGTGAAGGGAGTAAAACCTAGAAAACAATGTATACATTAACAACAATATCGTGAGATGATCAACCTTGATGAAAGCAGCTCCTCCCAGCAGTTCAGAGAGCTAGGACAATCTTACTAGACCTGCTATGGACAATATTATCCCCATCCAAAGGAAGAAAAACAAAACAAAACAAAAAGATCCTTCAGAATCTGATGAACACTTTGTAAAGATTCTCTCTTTTGTATCTCTTTCCCTTAATTCTAAGACTTCATAGTGAAAATGACTAATCCGTAAGCATATTTATCAAAATATGTTTGTATAATGCTAACCTGTTTGCTGCTGAGGGGAGGTTAGGAAGGGAGTGTAGAAGGAAATTTTGTAACAAAAATAGACATGTCCATATAGATGAAAAAAAATAAAGATGCTTTAAAAAAAAGTCTAGGCAAGTCTGTACCAGAAATTTTCTTTCTTTAATAAAAACACAGGAATGGATCAAAACAGTTCAACCAAAAAACAACAACAAAAAAACCTAATCCAAGGCTTGAACACTACTTCAGACTTCACTTTGGAGATTTCTTTCCAGTTCTAGCAATGCTCTCATGTGAGAACATGGCCATTCCATGCATTGGTTCATTGGATTAATGATTTACTTTAGCAAGAAATAGTCAAAACTTTGTGACTAGCATCTCCACACTTCAGGTGATCTTTTAAATTAAAAAAAAAATATTTTCACTTTCAAATTCTCTTTTTCCTTCCACCTCCCCACTTCCAATCATGGAAAAGGGAAAACATGTGATATCTATTATATATATATATGAAGTCATACAAAACTGATTTCCTTCTGAGTCTAGTCTCCATCTGTAAGTAGATAATATTTCATGCCAGTGGTCCTTGGAATTGTTTTGACTCACTGTACTTAAGCTCCAACCAGAGGGGAATAATCATGGTAAAGACAGAGGTAAGAGATAGACCTTTGGATGGTAATCTAGGATAGAAAGTAGTTCAGTAACAGGAACCTTACAATATCAACATTCTTAAGAGAGAACTTTCTTTGACTTCCTTTTTTTCTTTCCTCTTTCCTAATTTTATTATTTTCCAAGAGTCACCAAGTATTTCACAGCTGATTATTTCTACATTACTATTATTGTGCAGAGGATTCTTCTGATTTTACTCATATCATTTAGCATGAGTTTATGCAAGGCTTTTGGGGTTTTATGGAAACCATTCATTTCCTATAGGAAAATAGTATTCCATTGCATTCAATTTGTTCAGCCATTACTTAATTGATGGGTAGGTATGCCTTCAGTTTCCAATTTTTTGCCACCACCAAAAGAGTAGTTAGAAGTGTTTTTTTTTTTGTTGTTTTTTTGTCTTCTGTTTTCAACATATAGTCTCTTTTCTATTCCTTTGATCTCATTGGGTTTAGTCCTAGGTAGCAGTATTGTTGGTTCATAGTTTTATAGATCTTTAGGCAAAGTTGAAATTACTCTCATAAATGTTCAAGGCAGTCCCTCAGAGTTGGCTTAATCTGCCTTTTCTAATGGTGATTTAGAAGATTTTTTTTTTCTTAAGACTACTGATAAAATAAAATAAAATAAAAGACTACTGATAGGTTTGATTTTTTTTCCCCCTCTAAAAACTAGCTAGGCTGGTCTTAAGATGAACATAAATCCTATCAGTGAATTCTTATTCAAAGCCTTTCCAGATCTGTCTGACCTAGAAAAACTTGCATTCATTGGGCAAAAACATTGAGATCCACCCTATTCCTATAAAGTACCAGAATAGAACATCAGTAGAGGTACAGACCAATGTTTTGTGGGGTTTTTTTTTAATTAAAAAACATAGAACCAGATTTAGTTTGAATCTTTTTTTCTAGTTTATTTGGTTTCATTTACATGGAACATTTGTAAATCTAAAAGATTTATCAAACATCTATTTCATATACCCTGTAAGGCAAGCGCTGCAAACCACCAAATAATTCAATTTGTTCTCTAAAGGAGCCTAGGTTCTATCAAAGGAGATCATTTTTAAACAACCAGTAAATGCAAAATATGCCCTCTCTGTGTATATTTATGTGTATGTATATATACTATATGTATGCATGTATATATGTGAGATATATATATATATTCATATGCCTATATTCCATATGTATATAAACACATCTATGCATTTTCTATTTGCCTGTGTATGTGAGAGATGGGACAGAGAGCGGGGGAAACAGAGAGAGAGTAAACTGGGGTGAAAGAGCCAGCATAAAAGTACAGAGATGAAAAAAATTTTTTTAAAACAAAGAGATTACAGATGAACCTTTGAATGGGAGTGAAGGATAGGAAGCAATTCAGTCTAGGCAACAGGGAATTCAGATGAAAAACAGACTATTTTATTCTTGGACGTTTTTCTTTGACTCCTTCCTTTCTTGTTCTTTCCCATATGCTCCATTTTATTAGTTTCCAAGTCTTATTGCTTTTACTTCACCAGTATCTTTCCTATATGTTCCCTTATCATTCTCTAAGATACCACCTAATCTGGGCCTCATCATTTCTCATTTAAACCATTGTAATGATCTACTTTTTCCTTAATGAAAATGTTTCCTCTTTTAATTCATTGATAATACAAAGCCTAGGTCATCATCCTGAGACAAAAAGTCTGACCATACTATTCCCTTTCTCAAGAACCTTCTGAGACTTTTTTTTATCTCTTAAGTAAAATATTAGCTTCCTGGTCTGGCATTTGATGCATTCATTATCTATTTTGATAGACATTTCATATTGTTCTCCATTACATCTTCTATTTTCTAGCTGAACTATTCTACGTGGACTAACTCCTATACTCATTTCCATTTCTTAGTATCTGAAGTATCTATCCATTCAGGGAAAGAGAGGCCAACACTAGAAATATTGGATGACCTAAAGTTATTCATTGTCTTTCCCACTTGCAAAGATGTATTGGCTTCTGTTTTACTTGTCTCCTTCAGAACAATATAAACATTAATGACAGGGAATGCTATCACTAGTGTCTATCAAAGTCCTTTGAAGAAAGTAGGCATTTAATAATTGATAATTATAGTATTAGAAAGATTTTTTAAAAATTAAAACAATATAAACCACAAATTGATCTTAGTACTCCTTTTTGAGGTTACAGAGAATTTTAATCTCTTTACCACTATACTGTGGTTCTTAACATAGAGTTCATTGAGTTTGAATCCTTCCTCGGATACTTACTAGCTAAACAGGTAACCCCCTTTTTTTTTAAACACCGAGAATCCTTTCATCTCTCTGTGCTGAATTTTCCTCACTCTAAAACTGTGACCCTAAAAAATTTGTGTGAAATGGTAGTCATATTGACCTTTTATCTTCAATTCCCAAGACTTGATATTTCTAATTACTTCAAGAAATCTTCATTTGAGATGGTTCTGAGTCTTCTCATTAAGTGCTCTATCTCCATTTACTCACAGAGATGTCAATTTAATTTTGAGAGATTAACTGTGAGCAAAGGTCATTTTCAAAGGACAAGTATTTTATGGCACAATGCCTCCAAAATGGCATATTTGTACTTATCTTTAGAGATGCAAGAAAATCTCAATACTGGAATTTAGAAATAGAAAATAACTTTTAGCTTTAGTCATTTCAATTTTATCTCTTTAGAGTGTATATATGTGTGTACAGATTTTTGCTTTCATTAGTATATAAATCCCCTTGATCAATCATAGCATCAAAGATTTCGAGTTGGAAGGACCCCAAAGACCTTCTAGTCCAATCTCTTCATTTTATGTATGGGCTAACTAAGGCACAGAAAGTTTTAATGATTTTCCTAAAGTTAAACATATATCAAGGGTCACAGTTGGGATCTGAAAATAGGTTGTTTGCTTTCAAACCTAGAGTGAGGAATGTGTTCCTGGGAATATTCTGTCATTTGTGGTCTTCAAGTTGCCTAAAGGTAGCTAACACATTAATGATTTTCACATGGTCACATGAGTCCACATCTTCCTAATTTCTAAGTCACTCCCATTTCAAATGCTCTTTAATTCAAGTAAGAAGTTTGGGGCATCATATAAAAATCAGGTTCATCAGAGGGTTCACAACTCTACAACTTACTTTTGAATACAATAAAACTGAAATTGTAAATACTGTAGAAATAAACACACAGAGAAATAAAGAGGCAACAGGAGGAGGGGAAAAAATCATTATCCTTTCTCTTAAATAGAAATATCCTTGGAAACAAAACAGTAAAATTCTCAAGAAATAAGATATAAGAAAAAAAGAAATAAATATAGATATATGAAAAAAGTTATTAAAATTCAAATCTATGTCTACCCAAACACATTACTGATAATGGAAAGTAATGTAAAAGACATCATCAAGGTTATATATGATTGAAAAAGAGGCATGGATACAGCCTGAGGGTATCAGTTCAAAGACTATTAAAGAAATATGTAAGAACCATTAAAATAACCACAAAAAAGCCACCAACGTGTTGCATTGTTGAGTTAGATTTATCTATAGGTTGATGGATAGATACAGAAATTATAAAAGACAATATTAGAAGGAGTGACTGTGGTCTTTACGACACAGAATACCTTGATCAATGAGACTCGATGTAAAGTCTTTACCACTTTAAAAACCAATCACCAAAGACTTCTAGAAAGGCTTATGGACACTTCCAGGAAAAAACTGACTTTGTTTCTCTATTCTTGACTAGTGGTTTTTTTGCTTGCACAATACATTTTTAATTTCTAATCAAAATTGACTGTTTTATTTCTTGTGATTTTCTCTGTCTTATTTGGACAAAAACACTTCTATAACTCATAGATTTTGCAGGCACATTTTTTCTATGCTCCCATAAGTGTCTTATGATGTCACCTGTTAAAACTAAATCAAAAATCCATTTTGGCCTTATTGTGCTATATAGTAAGAGATTTTGGATGCTTTAGAACTGCTTTTCAATTTTTCATAGCAATTTTTGTCAGAGTTCTTAACCCCCCTCCCCAAACTTTCATGTTTCACCTCTTACTGTTGTCATTTACTACTGTGTATTATGTACCTATCTATTCCATTGTTTCATCACAATATTTGGATGATCACCTCTTTGTTTGAATATAGTTCAAAATTTGGTACTGCTTAGCTACCTTCTTTTTTCTTCGATTTTCCTCCTGTTTTCCCTTGATATTTTTGACCTTTTGCTCTTCCAGATGAATTTTATTATTTTTCTAGCTCTATAAAATAATTTTGTGGAATTTTGGTTTGTATGACACTGAATAAGTAAATTAAGTTAAGTAGAATGGTCGTTTTTAGTAGGAGCACTTGATATTCTCCATTTGTTTAGATCTGTCTCTTTACTTGAGTGAAAAGTGTGTTATAATTTTATTCACTTAGTCCCTGGGTTTGTTTGGAAGATAGACTCCTAGGTATTTATACTCTCTACAGTTATTTCACTTTCTATTTCTTTCTACTCAGTTTTCGTGGTAGCATGTAGAAATGCTAAAAGGTTTATGAGAATATATTTCTTTATCCTTTGCCTTTGCTAGAGTAAATTTCCAACTATTTTTTTTTAAATGGAATTCTCTGAGATCTCTAATTTACCCTATATATGTATATATTTAAATACAAATATATATTACTATTTATATGTTCTTTTCCATAAGACTATAAACTTTTTGAAAGCAAGGAATCCTTTGTCTTTGTATATGCCCACATCTTACCCTAAGTTTCACTAATAAATGCTAGATACCAGACTAATAGGGATAACTTCTCAATCCTATTCATGGGTTGAAAAAAAATAAAGAATTGGAACAGAATAGAGAGAGATGGTCACATATTATATATCAAAGAACTATGACTTTCAGAAGATGGAAAATTCAGTGTGAGTAAAGAGTATGTCATCACAGAAGTATAAAAGTAAACCTAGATTAATTAAAAATATAATATCTAGAAGGAGAGTTCGTTTAACCCTGTCCTATCCAAATACTTCTGGAGTCCTGAACTCCTCTCTCATCACATTTTAAGAATGAGATTGACAAGCTAGAAGCTACAGAGAAGATGAGCAAGAAAGAAAGGAACCTTAAAACCCTTTCATTCCAGAATCAGTTGAAAGATGTAGGGATATTGATCCAGAAGAAAGTTCCTAGGGAAGATGTGAAAACTTTATTCAAATAAATTTGGCACATTATATGAATGAGTTTACATTCATACATACATTATGTTCATTTTATATTCAGTACAAATACACATTACATTCATAGAGGAGAGAATTAGAAGCAGTCTAGCAAATGACATGATAGCTACCCTCATTACTGAAACTCAAGTAAGGCACATAATTAGGAAGGGTTTTTTTTTTGTTAGAATGAAAATTAGAGGAAGAAAATTTGGGCTCTAGATATACAAAATTTCTAATACATAGAGAGAGAAAGGACATGAATATACTTTTATAGAAAGCCTATGATGTGACTGGCACTGTACTAAGCACTTTATGAATATTATCCCATTTCATCTAAGTAGAAATATCCAAATGATAAAACAGAGTCTCATATGGTAAAAAGTCCTCAAACAGTGATTAGATACCCACTTTTGAGGTATGTAATCAAAAGGAATCCTGGTCACTCTGAGAATGATCTAGCTGCTTTGAAAGTTATACCATCTTTTTTTTTATTCTAATAGCTGAAGGACATGTAGCACTATTTACTGAAATATGATCCATTGAAATAAAAGCTTGAGACCTTTATGTCACAGCTGATAGGCAAGGGCAATGACTGCTTGGAATACAAGCATTATATTACTCATCAGTTTTTTAAATATACTTTCTTCTTCTTTTTATTGATGTTTTACTTTTTCCAAATACATTCTATAAAAGTTTTTCTAACATTCACCCATAAGCCTATGCATATTTCTAAGTTACAAAATTTCCTTCCACCCTCTCTTCTCACCCCCTTCCACTCAGCGGCAAACAGTGAGATTAATATTGTCCTTACACATTTGTGTTAAGTATGTTTACAAATTAGTCATTTTTGGTACGAGAAATTAGAATTAAGGGAAGGAAACACCTAAGAGACTTTTTTTTAAAAAAAAGTCAACGTAGTGTTTCTCAGATTCTGAAGGATTTTTTTCTTTTGTTTTTCTTCCTCTGGATGGAGATAGCATTGTCCATAGCTAGTCTAATATGATTGTCCTACTCTCTGGACTATGGAGAGGAGCCATATCCATCAAGGATGATCATCTCACAATGTTGTTATTGTTGTGCACATTGTTCTCTTGGTTCTGCTCCCTTTGCTCACTATCAGATTCTGTAATTCCTTCCATGCTTCTCTAGAGTCTGACCATTCATAGTTTCTTACAGAACAAAAGTATTTCATAACATTCATATACTGTAACTTGTTTAGCTATTCCCCAGTTGATGGGCATTTCCTTAATTTTCAATTCTTTGTCTCTACAAAAAAGAATGAATATTTTGGAACATGTGGGACTTTTCCCATTTTTTACAATTTCTTCTGCATATAGTCCGAGAATTGGAATTGCTGGGTCAAAGGGTATGAACAGTTTTATTGCTTTTTTGGGTATAGGTCCATATTGTTCTCCCAATACACTTTTCTAAGTGAAACTCAACCACTAAGTACTCATTGACTGCTGACCCTATACTCAGCATTTCTGTCGAATGCTAGAGAGCTATTAGGAATATATTAAGATAGAGGGCTCCATCATTCCCTGTAATCGAGGGGTTTATCTTGTAGCTGGAGAGGCAAGTCTAAGACACACAAAACAACAGGAAACCAAATAACTCCACCACTCCAGAACTATGCCATTGGGCCATACACAACCTTTATGGACCTCATTTACTTTATCTATAATATGAGAAAGTTGGACAAGTTGACTTCCAAGTTCTTTTCTGGTTCTGATTCCTAAATACTTCTGTGCTATTATCTAACCAGGAAATAAAAGATCACTATAAAAGCCATAAGAATTTTATGGAAAAGAATAATTGATGAGGATTCAGGGAACCCTTGGAAAATTTTGTGGAAAAAGGTCTTATTAATGGGAAGATATGGAGATTTTGGAAACATACTAGAATGTAAACCATTTGTGAAATGGGATGGAGTTATTGGCCATATCTCTATCCCTCAAGTCTAGCTCATTGACCGACATGTTTAAAAACCCTTGCTGATTGATTGACTCAAATGAAGTCAGCTAGGCAACTTATATGCATACAATACACATACATGCACATATAGCATGCATCTTACATAAGTCCATATGCATATATAGTAACCTGCAGATAATCATATATGATTACATGCCATTTGCATGTATATCTATGCATACATGCCATGTCTGTTTACATGTAAATTATACCTGTATAAACACACACATTATAATGCATGGTTTGAACATGTATTCCCAGTTTATGTTTGCTTATTTATCAATTATGCGATGTATCATTTAATAATAATGCAAATTTTTTGTTTTATACAAGCACAAAATAGAATGTTCAAGATGAGATAACGATGCCATATTTGGTCCTAGAGTCTTTAGGAGTTTGAAACTTGGATGCAAAAGTGATGAACTTTTGGAAGCTGGGTGGAGAAAGGATTGGAAGGGAATAAAACAAGTAAAGGACATCAACTAGGAACATGTTGTAGAAATCTGAACTAGATATGATGACATTCTAGAATAAGGAACTGGTTGTGTGAGTGGAGAGATGGGGAAGAGAGAAACAAGATGCTCTATATCAGATGTTGTGAAGCTAGAAGCATTGAGATTTATGAACTCCATGGATATGTGAGGGAAAGTGAGTAGTGAAGGGTGACAGAGATTTTCAACATGTGGAACTAGAGGAGTAGCAATCTTGATTGGCACTAATTGGAAAGTAAGTTTTGAGAGGGAGAGAATGCAATGAGATTTATGATGCAAATGGTAATTGATTCCTACTTATTGACCTTGTATTGATAACTATCAGTCCAAAAGACAATTATGGAAGGGGGGAAGGATCTTACTCATTGACTAGTATTCCAGAGTCCAGAATCCATTTGCTGGGTGGCATCCAAAATAGGCATAAAATGATACAGAAGTTTGTGAGTTGGAATGGAAAAACAGGAATGCGGGGGTGTGTGTGGGGTGTGGGGAGGAGATAGAGTTCATCTACTCAGCTGTAGAAACCTTGATCCAGGGTACATTACAACCACTATAAAGGGTTGACATTTCCTCAGACATGAGGGAATGGTAGGAGGAGGCTAAATAGGTGAATAGAGGGGTATAGTCCTGAGGAGAAGAGGATATGATCTATCTTTTAACTTCAACATTAGGTGAAGTCAGCCCTTTTGGCTCCTTTTGGAGATCACAGAATTCTATGAAATCTTTTCTTTTTCCCCACTCTACTAATGACTCCCCATTACCTTTTATTGTGTAAAGTTTTCTATATGCTTTGTTTTCAGTCTTATTTGAGTGTATGTGTATGTAATCTATTCCTGTGTGTGTGTGCGCGTGTGTGTGTGTACACACACACACACACACACACACACACACACACACACAAACACTTCATCTTCTTCTATAGTACTGTTCCCTAAAGGCAGGTACTACTTCATCATTCTTTCATTCACAATGGAACCTAACTGATAAGGTAGGGAAAACACATCCATAAGGTCAAGGACTCCCATAGCAACCAGACTTCAGCAGAAGTGTTTTCTATCAATCAGGCTGATGAAGAGAATTATGAATGTAGTAAAAAATAAAATCTGTAATCTTTTAATGCTATAAAATCAGGAAATCTTGTTAAGAGTGTGGAAGGATAGATGTATTATTTCATTGTTTTATTATTTAATGTAAAATGTGTTTTATTGTTTCATTGTTTAATGTAAAATTTGTAAGCTGTCTCCTCTTTTCCAATCCCAGTCTTCAAACCTCCACTTGGTCTCAGTCATGTAGGGAGGGAGGGATTTCCCTTTTTGCCTTCAGGACCCAGATAAGGCACGAGGCTATAAAACCCTTTGTGGATCTCTGCTCAGCTGGCTCTCTTTCTCTCTCTCTTTGGCTGTCTCTTCTTATCTCCCTCTCTACCAAGCAACCACACCTAGGTCTTTTGTTATTCATTCTGCCTTAAGTGCCTGTCCTCCCTTAAGGAGGAAAAGTTTCTTTAACCTGCTTACTTTGTTATATTTCATAATAAAATCCTGAGCAATTTTAACATCCCAGAGAGAATATGCAAATTATTTTGCTTTTCAAGGGGCCCCCAATTTCATATGCTTATCTGGTGACCCTCGAAATCCCCAAAAGCAACAAGGCTAAGGAATTCTAGGAAAGGCAAATGAGAAGGATGCTTTTGAACAACACCCCTCCTTGCTATAATAAACATAATGTACAGGTCTTGTTATCAAGTATATGTTGACATAGTTTTCTTCAAGCACAGACAACAATTATTATCATTAGCGCAAATTCTCACCCTTAAGCAAATTAGTTGGAAAAAATAAAAACAAAAACAAAAAATCACATTAATTTGTAGCTTATAATACTATAGATTTAAAGCTGGATTAAACCTTAGTGATCATTTAATTTAACACCATCATTTCACAGATAGAAAAGCTAAGGTCCAGAAAAGTGAAATGGCTTCCCTGAGCTCATAACGTAAGGGGAAGGGTTAGGATTTGAATCATCGTCTGAATCCAAAACCAGTTTTCTTTCTACTCTACCACTGTTAGTTCTTGATGTTTAAAATATATACAAAAAAATATGAGGATAAATGAAATAAGAGACTGGATCAGGGATGCTATTTTGTTAAAATTATCCAGGCATCAGGTGATGAAATTCTGAACTACAGAGGATGGCTATTAGACTGAGGACTATAAATACTAGGAATTCATGAGCTAATAAAAAAGAATTCAATTTGATGGGCAAATGAGTTGAATTATTGTGGAAATGTCTGAAAAGAAATCAGTGAATCATAGTCTACTTGAAATCAACCTTTCAAAATGAAGAATTAACTAAGAGATGAGCTCACAAAATACAAATGTGGGAATTTCCTTCAAAAAGCATTTGGCAGATAGTTGCCAAACACTGAAGAATGCTTTTCTTTAGCATCCGCCTTATTAACAAGGCTCCTAAAGATGTACAGATACATCTGTCAGCTAGACCTAGGTCTATGACTTAAGATGCACTGCCAGATCAGGGAAGCAGATGGAAAATTCAAGGAGTCCTTTCTTATGGATGCTCAAAAGACAAAGTGCTTTCAAGATTTTAAATTCAAGAATCTCTCTCAGCTGTTCCTTCCAGTCTCTGTCTTCTTTCTGCTTCCCCTCACAACTTACCAACTAACCAGTCTATGAATTCTCTGCTCATTGGTACTCTCCCCATTTCAACCTTTTCTCTTTTTTAGCACTTAGCCAATCAGTTGCCATGTTTGGAACAGAAACTATCCCAAGACTATCCTTAACCCACGTGATCAGGAGTAGTCTACATCAATAGGGGAAAATGGAACCATTAGGTGAAGGCCCAAGAACTGTGTCTAGCATGAAAAAGACTAGATGAAATTAATTCCTGTATTTACATGAAGATGGCAAAATCTGATAAGTCAAACTCTAAGGGAAAAAAAAACCCATGCAGATGTTTTTTTTTAAATTGTCTTGAACATAATTGGTGAATGCATTAGTTCAAAAAAAATCTACAGTGTTAATGATTTGAAATGTTATTTTATTCCATTTTTGACCAAAGATTTTTAAGGGCATTTTATCTAAATCATTTACTAGAAAGATATATAAAAATACAGAAAATAAAAGAAAAAAAGATTTAAAATCCTATAATCTGATTCTCCATTTTTTGATTATAATGTCTATCCTTCATTATGTCTTCCTGAATTTATATCAAAGGGAGAGGATTCCATAACAAGCACATGGATTGGATTTGAGTGGGGGGGGGGGCTGTGCTAAGTAATCAGCCTCATTTTCTTCTCCAGAACCATCTGGGTCCAGTGGCCAGATATGAATCAGGGTGATGAGAGATGGCCCTGGATGCCAGGCAATCAAGGTTGAGTGACTTTTCCAAGGTCACACAGCTAGTGTTCAAACTTTTGTCCTCCTGACTCCAAGGTCAATCTATGGCAGCTCAATCACTCAAGATCAAGTAAGTTCTTATGGAGACCTTTTTTTTAAAAAGCCTAGTCTTAGAAGCTCCCCCCCACCTTGCTGCGTCTTTTGGTCAGACATTCCTATTTTGTATGGAAATGACAGAAAGTTTTTCCTTGTAGAAAGGGTTTTACAGTTTCTATGGGAACCATAATTTCAGGTTTTCCTGCATCTTGTTCATTTAGGTTGTCAAATTTGAACATAAACCTAAAAATTCTTACAAATACAGACCAAATGAAGTTTTCTTACAAAAATTAATTATTTATTTCAACCTGTCTAGGAATTGAAGATTTCTGAAAGTACTGATATATCTGGTTTAGAAAACATTTTTTTCTAAATGTGAATAAATGGAAACAAAAGTGAGGTGTTAATGCAAACTCAGTACTCTAGTCTAGAGGCATAATACTAGATTTTTTTAGGTTTTTGCAAGGCAAATGGGGTTAAGTGGCTTGCCCAAGACCACACAGCTAGGTAATTATTAAATGTCTGAGACTGGATTTGAACCCAGGTACTCCTGACTCCAGGGCCAATGCTCTATCCACTGCGCCACCTAGCTGCCCCCATAAAACTAGATTTATGAAATGAACTAGCTTCATATTCAACATTCAACATCAAGAAGCAAAAGCTAGACATGGGGGGTATAAGAGAGGGACTTAAGAGCAACTTTTAAAAATTTTATATGTTGACAGCGGAAGAAGAATCAGACTTTTGGTCCTTTCAGTCCCAGAGGACAAAACAAAGTTTTGTTTTTTTTAAGAAAGAAACTTTTATTATTTAATTATAATGATCAAGTTTGGTCCCAGAGAAGGCATGAGAAAATCCATTCCTCTCATTTTTCAAGGAGACTACAGATGTAGAATACTGCACTATTTCAGTCTGTTAATATTGACTTATTTTACTTTGTTTCTCCCCACTTATTTCATTTGTTCTTTTCTGAGGGGAAAATTAAAGAATGGAGAATTCAGAAACCAAGGTAACAGAAAAAAGTTATTAATAAAATTTCAAATAAAAAGCCAAAGATAACAAAGGAATGCCTCATTTTCTCCATTTTCACTGAAATTGAAAAAAACTTATTCACTAAGCAGTGAATTATTTATCCTGATGTATACAGTACAAAATAAAAGCAAGAAAAAAATAATCACATTTAATAGAAAATGGACTGAGAAATTTACCCCATTACAAATCACAGCTAAAGTTCCTAACCATGAGAAACATGATTAAGAGAGAGCCTTTTTTTTCTTTCTTCTCACCACTCCATCAACTCAATAGATAACAAACAAAATATAAGTAGTTTTTTTCTACCCCCCCCTTCCCTTACACACATATATTTACATGGTATATTTCTAAATGTCATTTCCTGGTATAAACCTTCTCTACTCTTTGTATAAAGACCCACATTTCTATACTTTGTAAATAACCTTCTTCACCATGATCTTTTGAGCTTTACTATTATTTCAGTTTTACAAGTGAGCAAACTGAGGGCTAAGAAAGAGAAGTGACTTACTGAAGGTGGCTGAGCTATGGAGTGGCAGAACCAGGGTGGGAACTCACATGTGATGCAAAATCTAATGAGCTTTCCTTTAGAAAACTATCTCAGGGTAAGATGGAAATGGCAGAGCCATCACTAAGAATTCCTCCATATTTTACAAGACACTGTATGAACAATTTGCACAACCGAGACAGCCTTGTAGTTACACTGCAGCTTTCTCCCTGCCCCCCCCCCCCCATTACTGGGACAATGATAATGGACTTAATATATCATTCTTATTGAGGAATATTCTATATGGACCGGAGCTCACTCATTCAACAAGGACCAGAGTTCCTTTTATGTGTGATGCAAGAGGAGGGAGGAGAAAAGAAGTATAATAAAAAGAATATTTAAACAATCCCCATCTTCTAGGATGTTTGCAGTTTAGTCAAGGAAACCAAGATAAACATTCACAAGAATATACAACATTCATAGAAAATACATACAAGGAAATTGGGAAAGGGATCAGGAAAGTGCTGACCACTGAACTGGGGGCGGGGGCGGGGAAGGACCAACAAATAATGCATGAGCTGAGTTGTCAAGAAATCTAAACATTTTAAGCAACAGAGGCGAGGAGAGGCTGCATTTCATTATTCAGGTTCAGAAACTCAAAAGTGAGGTTGGCTGCATATGTGTAGCAATACAACTAGACTGGCCACAAGATTCAAGGATGGAGTTTTCTTGTTCTAAGATATTTTACCAGGTTGGAAGCAATAGCACCAGGCTTTCCAGAAGGAGTAGTGCTTCAAATATGCTCTGGCAGATTGGAATTGACAGAAGAATACTCCCTCAGTTTAGTTCTTTCTTGTTATCTGAGAACACCCTTTGAGACATTGTAAGGATACACCAAAATTCTCAAGACTGGGTCTAAGAAGAAGATAATGGCTATATTCCTTTTTTAAAATGCAAACTCCTTAACAAAAAAAGGCTTTACTTGTCTCAAAAAAATAAACAAAAAAAATTGGAGTGCCTACTACACACTTGAACTTTTTAAATTTAATTTAATTTTTTTTGCAAGGCAAACAGGGTTAAGTGGCTTGCCCAAGGCCACACAGCTAGGTAATTATTAAGTGTCTGAGGTCGGATTTGAACTCAGGTATTCCTGACTCCAAGGCTGGTGCTCTTACACACTTCTCCACCTAGCTGCCCCTTGAACTTTTTAAAAAAAAAAAAACCTTTCCCTTAAGAAGGCTGTCTTTTGAAAACTTCTATAAAATACATATTATAAATATATAAGTATACATATATATATATAAACAAATTATACATAAGATATATTTAGATATTATATATCTATGAAATATAACAAAATGATGTTATAGAATAAATTTGAAATGATAAGTATTAGTATCTGGGGTAATTGGGAAAAAGTACAGAGTAAAAAAGGAGATAGTCTCTTCCCATAAAAGTCTTACAATTCTACTCAATTAAAAAGATAACGACAGAAAGAATTCCATCCAACCCAGGACCATGTTGAAATGTTACCTGTTTAAGCTATTATATACTTAAAAAGAAATATGAATTAACTGAAGAGATACATTCCTTCACATGTAATCTTTTTTTCTCTCTACTAAGTGTGGAAAATATCATTTTATTTGGTGCTAAATTAAAAAAAGAAGATAGTGTCCTAATAAAAGTTGAATCCTAATTAAGAAATATTAAGGATTTGTCCAAGGTTACTATATTTTAGACTTGCTTAAGCATATGCATTCTGGACAATAACCATAACAATAATTCCTTAATTTTGCATTCAATTTTGAATAATGGGTAATTTAGGTGATCAAAGGCCAAGCCTGTCTACTTCTATAAAACAGCTGGTGAATAGTCATCTAGGATTCCTCTGGAAATCACTGTCAGTGAGAAAAAATGTGTTCAAGTTGTTACAAAGGTTGCCTTGGATCTGGGTTCACGTGTGTCTGACACTTAAGGCAGAAGATGCCAGTCTTCTTTGACAGAAGACTTTTTCCAATGAATGCTTTCCATCAATGATTCTGAGAAATTGTTGCTAAACCTTGAATAGCCAGTAATTATTTCAGTTAACTTCTATTGGGAAAAATTATTTGGTTACTGTCTGTGGATCCTTGGTAAAATGAAGAAAATTAAGAAATGTTTGTTGAACCAAATATTCATATTTACATACCACTTCATAGAGAGATCCCAATTAATGTGAATAATGAACTCCCTGAAGAGGTACGATGTATTTCAATTTGTTCTATTTGGAAATTAGAATTCTATAAAACATGGTAATTAATTCTAGACCCAAAGAAGTAACATAGCACAAATTAAAATAAAACAACCACTTCAGGAGATTCATTATTCTCACTAATTGGGATCTATATGATAAGAAAACACTTTTCCTTATATCATCATTTGATCTTCCCAATCCTATTAGGGAGGTTGAGTATTATGGTGGTCATTTTATAGATGTGTGAGAAATGCATCTCAGGAGCCATTTGAACTGCCTGAGTATATAAACATGAAATCTTGAAATTTAGAAGGGTTGTCCAATGTTAGCTCATTCAAACTAGAGCAGTATAACAATCCCCTCTATAATTTCCCCAAGAAGTGGTCCTCCCACCTCAAAGATTTCAAATGAAGGAAGGATCCTACTGCTTCCTGAGGCAGCTATTTTTATCTCTGGACAAATTTTTCCTTCTATGTACTTGATACTTGTCTCTCTTGAATTTCTACCACTTTTCTCTTAGTTCTGTAGATTGGAACCAAGTAGAAGTAAAGTCTAACGCAGGGGTTCTGAATTTTTTCATTTTTAATATCATATACATTAACAGTGTAGTAAAGGTTGTAAAATTCTTGGATTAATGCAACAATGTAAAGGAATAGAAAAGAAACAAATAATATTGAAATAGTTACCAAACTACTGATAGAGGGGGAAAGTAACCTCACAGATCACAAGTTAAGAATCCCCACCTATTATCTTTTCCATGAGATCACCCATAAGTCCAGAATCCATAGGTTTCAATGTAATACAATCATTAATATTCCTTCTTTTTATTTAAAAGTAAAACTGTGAGTTTCTGAAGGACAGGCAAGGGGATAATTATCTCCTCTTTTCTCACAGTCTTGGAAAGGAGACTGTGAATGTCATCTCTCAGATAACAAAACCAGTGCTTGCTATTGTGTATTTGATAATGACAAAGAGCCTCATAGAAGAAAACGATGAGACTTTCTAATGACAGTTAACATATTGGTTAACAAACGTGCTGTGCCAAGTATCAATCTGAATCAATCATTTCCTGAGAAATATATTTGAACTGCCTGTATATATAAATATAAATATAAATATATATATGTATATATACATATATATTTGTTTAGACATGAAATCTTGAGATTTACTAGGGTTGTTCAAAACAATTCTCCTTCCTTCTCCATAGTACTTAATTAATGTAAAGTTCACTTTATGAAGTTCCAAGACTTCCTCAATGCTTTTGATATGCTCATGTTTAAGACATTTCTGCAGATGGGGGAAAATAATCAGATTTTTTTAGCACTCCCACCCCTCCATGGAAATATATCTAGAGAGTGAAAATGTTAAAAAAATTTATAAGGAAAGGCAATCATGAAATAATCTTTTATCATTTACTTCAAAACATATGGCAAATTTGCTTTCACAAGAAATGTTATACAATTCAAATACTGGTATTTAATTTTGGGTCATATTTTTCAGAACTGAAAAATAAGTGTTTTTATGTGATAATCAAAAAAGGGCTTCAGGCATAAATAGTGAAGTGCCCAAGACAAATGTATTTGCAAAGTTATATATATATGACAAATGTCATTGAGCTACATCATACATCTCTTTCATGATAAGAACCAGTTTACCTGGCACCAGGACAATATGCATTATTGATGACCCTTCTAAAATAAAATACCATAACATTTAAAAAATAATAAAAAAAATGAGTGTTGGATCTGGAGTAAGGAATACCTGAGTTCAAATCTCATCTCAGACACTTATTACCTGTATGGCTTGGGGTAAATCCTTTAACCTTGCTTCCCCTCTATTTCCTCATCTGTAAAATGAACTGGAGAAAGAAATTTCAAACCACTCTAGAATTTGCTAAGAAAACACTGAATGGGGCCACAAAGAGTTGAACAATTTCACAACTCCAAGTGCTAATACCTATAGAATTCTCTGCAGTATTTGTGTTCCAAATAGGTCTGAATTCTAAAGATCTGTGGCATCATTTTGAAGGTAAAGCAGTGATCTTTCCTAATCCTACCCTAAAATATTCCGAGGCTATTTGGTATCCATGGTAGAGGATGGGATGGCCTTGTTCCATTCTACATTTTCCCAAATAAATGATCACCAGGGTCTTTTCAAGCTCATAAGAGTCAAGAATCTTTTATATGGATATGATGATTTCCCTCCCTCCATTCCCCAAATCTCTAACTATTTACTTGTTTGCCTACTGCCTCATAATGGCATATTTAAGTCCAAAGACTGAGGAAAGCTAAACTCTAAATGAACTAATGATGGACAGATTGTTGTCTCACCGTGAGAAGTGGATCTCCAAGATCATCAATTCTTCAAGATGATTTAAGGCTAAAAGAACCTTAACCATCACCAATTTTAGTTTCTTTATACTGACAAGGAAATAACTCCAGAGAAAGAGAGTACAAATTCACTTAGTAAGTAAACATCAACTGCTTAATTTCTCTAGTTCAATATCCATAGCATTGGAATGATAAGAAAAACTCAGTCTCTTTCCAGCTATAAAAGCAAACTTTTATATTTATCCAGACCCCAGTAGTTAACATAGGAAGTGAGAGATGAAACTATTTTCAAATAAATATTGAGTCACTTTAGCCCTACTGGCTGTTTCTTTTCTAAGACATCAAACATTAATAATGATTGAAAGAGGGGTGGCTAGGTGGCACAGTGGATAAAGCACCGGCCCTGGAGTCAGGAGTACCGGGGTTCAAATCTGGTCTCAAACACTTAATAATTACCTAGCTGTGTGGCCTTGGGCAAGCCACTTAACTCAATTTGCCTTGCAAAACCCTAAAAAAAATAATGATTGAAAGAAGGAATGAATGCATAGTGGCAAAGAATTGGAAATTGAGAAGATGCCCATCAATTGGGGAACGACTAAACTAGTATAGAACATACAATAGTATGGAATACTATCATTCCTTAAGAAATTGTAAATGGTTGGACTCTAGAGAAACATGAATGACTTATAGGATCTGATGCTGAGCAAAGGGAGCAGAACCAAGAGAACAATGTACACATTAATAACAACATCATGATATGAATAACCTTGATGGAAGCAGCTCCTCTCAGCAGTCCAGAAAGTTAGAACAATGGTATTTGACTGGTTATGGATTTTATTATCCCCATCCAGAGGAAGAAAAAACAAACAAAACACACAGGAAAAAAAGACCCTTCCGAATCTGATGAATGCAATTAAAAATTATCTCTTATGTATCTCTTTCCCTTAATCCTAATTCCTCATGAAAAAGTTGCTAATTTGTAAACATCTTTAACAAAACATATATAAAAAATGCAAATCTGAGAGGAGGGGGTGGAAGGAAATTTTTTAATGTGGAAATATGTATGGACATAAAGATGATTTAGTCATATAGATGAAATAAATAAATTTTAAAAAAGAAGAAATGAATGACAACAAAGAGCCTTGTTGAAGTGCTATGTCCACACAATCTAGTAATTACAACTACTCTGTAGTAGTAGTAATTACTGCTCTGCCACTGATGTACCCTCTCATCCCTCAAAACAAATAGCATTTTAATTTAAGGTAATTCCTTGCCCATCTCTCTGGAACTTTGGCGACTGTCAAAGGTCTTCTCAAAACTGTGATCATTCTTTGATTGTTCACTCATTGTTGAGTGATAACCAGCTTTCCTTGACCCACCTGGAGTTTTCTTGGCAAAGGTATTAGAATGATTTTGCTCTTTTCCTTCCCTAGATCATTTTACAGCTCAAGAAACTGCAGCAAGTAGGGTTAAGTGAACTTGCCAATGGCCACACAGCTTGTAAGTCTCTGAGGTCAAGACTTCAATTTATAAAGATGAATTTTCCAGATCACAGGTCAGGCACTATCCACTGAGCCCTGGGATCTTGATAAATAGAATTCATTTTAACAGAACTTTTCTGGTAAACCTTATCCTAACTTGAATTCTGAAAGTTTACTAGGAACCTTTCCTGAAGCTTAAATGGACCATAGGGACTTGTAGGAGAAGGAATGCCTATAAACCTACATATTTGGTCTTCAGTCTTTCATTTATTTCATTTTTCTGTAAAGGTCTCATGTCACCTGATACATTCAACATTCACACATTAAAAATATTGCTACTACAATCATGAGTTAACTTTGGTAGATGACATAGTAGTAGGGGGAAATTATTGCTAATATTTAATAGCAACTATAATAATCAAATATATTCTTATAATGTTTAATCATTTAATTTCATGTTAAATAAAAATTGATTATGCTCCTGTTGTATGCTATCATTGAAGATACTAAAATAAAATTTTTTTAAAAAAGACAGTCTTTGTCTTCCAAGAGTCTGCAATTGATGAGGATTTTTTTGTATATTGATCATAAAGCAGAAAGCAAAAGGATTATTGAAAATGTCCAAATGGAATTTTCTAAAAAATTTTGAGAAGAGCAAGGGGGGAGAGGGGGAGAAATGGAGACACAAAGAATCTGACATGACTGAACAGCAATAACATTCAGACATAAATTCCTTGAAAGCAAAAACTATTTTGCTTTTTTACATTTTTATTCCTAATATTTAGCAAAAAGCCTAAAATAATCTGATTATTAAATTTGTTATTCCTATATTTATTAATTCATCATAAATTTCGAACCTGAAGGAAACTTATTCATCTCGTTTTTCAGAGGGGAAACTGAGGCTCACACAAGTCACAAAGAAATAGTGAAAGGATACAAACTCTGACCTTGTGACTTCAATGTAAGGAGGTGGTATTTAAGAAAGAGATTTTCAATGAGGAGGATGATTTGTTCCCAGAATGAGAATAGGAAAGTAATGAAAAAGACAATAATGAGTTGATTAATTTGAATCTTGCCTCTAAGTTTCCTTCAGGTTCGAAGTTAGCTGGCCCGGATGTGCAATGTCTCAACTCTAGGATAAAAGTGCTTTCATTTTGGTATGAAGGATTGAACAACTGATGAGTTTTGATCAGAATGGTCAGGCATGAGCAAACAAAGTACACAGTATTTTCTGAAAGTTAGGGAGAACAGTGGAGAATGAATGAGACTTGGACTCAGGAAGATGCAATTTCATATTGTGCCTTAGATCCTCCCTAACTGTGGCTCTCTGCACATACTCTCAGCCCCAATTTTCTCATCTATAAAATGGAGGATAATTTTACCTATCTCATAGGGTTTTGGGGAAGATCCAGTGAGAAGATACATAAAATTCTTCAAACATTGATTCTATGTAAATACTCAGTGTGGGGCAGTAGGGTTGTTAATTCTTACAACATCATCATTATGATGGTACTTTTCTAAAGTAAGAAAACTGAAGTTGAGTGGGGTAAATGTTTATTTGTCTGGGGTCCTATAGCTAGTTAGGAATTCAACAAAAACCCCATCAGAAATTACTTTGTCACCCTATCTCGAAGGGAGTAGGCATCTTTCTGAGTAGACTCTTACTACTATGTTTCAATGTTAGGATTATCATGCCTACTTTGTGGACTTCTCCCTGGCTTTTTCTTATGTATTTTTTGGCACCCTGCTCTGTGCTTCATTAATTTCTTTTGTTTCCCTGCAAAGCTTCCACCCACAAGTTAATGATCCCTCCATATGCTCATTCCTATCTTTGCCTATGCAAAAACACTGGGCACATATGGGCTAAGTAACCTTCTTCTCTCCTACCTAATCGTGCTGAGGGCGATTAATGAAATTGGGCTTTCCAAGTGCCTTGTGATTCATAGAAGAAACATGTTACCCAAGTACAAATTCAGTTCTGTAATACTGTTTACAGTTACATAAAATTGCCTTCAAATGGGGAAAATGTTACTCTCTGTGTAATAAAGAGAAGCAAAAACATATCCCAGTCAACTGTCTCTCACATACAAACTTTTTCACTTTATTCTTGTCCCAAGGGTAATCTCCTTTGTTTTTATTATTCACATCATGAGCAATGGTGCTTTGTGCCTCTTTGTTAATCTCATCCAATTTTGACCAAGATTCAGTGTGCATTCTCAAACTAATATGTCTATAATAATCACTGACATCATAATATCCCATAAATCTGCTAACCTCTAGAAGTTTCAGTTTCCTTTTTTGTAAATTTGGCATAATCTCTCCTAGAAATGTTATATAATTTAAATGAGAATATATGAAAATCATTTAATGATTTGGGACAAAGATACAAAAAGAAATAGCCATACAACCATAGAGCTATAAAGCTAGAGGAGGAGGGAACCTCTGAATTCATCTTCTCCAAACCCAATGTTATTCATGACTTAGACTGTTATGTGATTTTCCCAAGTTCTCATAGTTAAAAAAAAAAAGAGTCTAGGACAGCAACCACATGATTTCTTAATATTAGTGGAAAGGGCAAAAATTTGGCAATGTAAAACATTGAGGTTTACTACCATTTCTTAGGTGCCTAAACTTTTTTCTTTAAAAAAATGAATTCAATTTGGTTTTTTGAATAATCCCATTTATAGTCTGCTTAAGTTGAGATATCTAATTGAGGACAAATAGAACCCAATAGGGCAGTTACAAGCCACCATGAGTTAAGGAAAAAGTCATAGAGATAATTTTATGCTCAATGACAAGGGCAAATCTTTGGCTTATGTCTTCAGCTTCTCTTTAGATACAATACCAACTCAATATTACTCCACAAGAAAACTCTGACTTTCCTTCCCTCCCCCAACTAGATATTAGATTCAATAGTAAAAATACATGTCATCCTCACTTAGAAAATCTATGACTAGCTGATAAAGTCAGAGAGCCTTCTTGTTTTAAGGTAGATTAAGAAGTTGATAAAACTGTGGTTCAGAAAACACATAGAGATGTATTATTAAGCAGTCACATGGACTCAACTAAGCACGTCTTGTTAAAAAAAAACAATAGCTCCCCAAATCCTTAAAGGACAAAAAGTTCCACTAGAATCATGCAAGCTGCCCTTTTTTTGATTTCTTTCCCAGCTAGCCTGCTGGAAATTAGAGGCTCAAAATAGATAAGATTCTTTGGAGGGGTTCTGCTGTTTGACATCAATCATGAGAAGCTATATGCTGTAGTGGAAACACACGGTATTGAGAGGTAGGAGATAATGCTCTTGGATCTTTAATCAATAATTCTCATTTTATACAGTGGTTTCCAGCCTGCTCTTTATATTTCATTGTGAAATGAAAGTGATGGTGGATTCTTAAAGGCTATGTCAGAAAGGTATATGTAGGTTTTATCAAATTAGAGAAAGTTCAAGAGTTAACTCAATGACAGCTTGTCTTCCAGTCTATGGCCTTATTGGTGTCATTCAGTCATGTTCAACTCTTCATGACCCTTCTTATGGTTTTCTCAGCAAAGATACTAGGACTCTTTACCAATTTCTTCTCCAACTTGTTTTACAGATGAGGCAAATGGGGTTAATTGACTTGGCCAGAGTCACTCAAACAATTAAGTGTCCATGGCTAAATCAAAATCTCTTGGACCCAACACTGTCCGAGAACAAAGCAGTTGATAATCATCTAGTACTATTAAGCAATGAAATCTTTGGCAAAGGCAAAGTATGAAACAAAGAAAAAAACCCAAAATGATCCACATTCTTTATTGCCCATCAAGCACTGCTGTAACAAAGCAAGTTTAACTAAAATAGTTGCAGAAATTTCTATGAATTGGGAATTTTTTAAATCTTCTCTGAATATTTACTGAATATGCTAAAATATATTTACCTGGTAATTTTAGTTACTATACTGAACTAGAACAATATATTTATTCATAATATCAATTAGTTCTTAACATATGGTCTATACTTATTTAATATTTTGCTTGTTAAATTTACATATAATTAATTTCTGTGTATCCTATATATTTTATACATTTAGGAACATTAATCTCAGCAAGTATCCATAAATTTCACCAGACAGGAAAGGGGGATCATGACATAAGAAGTTCTGTTATAAATGAAATTAAGAAGACACAAGGGACTGTCAATCAAATTGATGGGTTCATTTTATAGAAGCAAAAGAAAGAGCTTATATTGCTTTCATCATCTTTCCCTTCTGAGAGATGTCCAAGCAGAATCTAGAGGCCTACATGTTGACATTGGAGATCTGATTCACATTTGGCTTCATCTCAAAGTAAGCAGCCCATATCAATTCTGCCATTTTCCCTTGTGTTGTTCTTGATAAACTTAAGCAAAGTGTCACCATGAGCATAATTATTCCCCAATAGAAAGTGAAGATATAGAGAAATGCTACAAAGAGATCATAAAAATCCTTAAGACCAAGTCAACATATACTGTGAGAAGTGAATATTGCTTTCTTATTGCAATAACTAATTTTTGCATTAGAACAAAGGTTCCCCCACACACACTTTTTCTACTTTCTCATTCAGAAATCAACCAGTGTGGGAAATATCTCTCAGAGATTAACTAGGCCAAGGTCTTAAAAGTCAGTAAAAAAAAATTCTAAGTGTGATTTAATGGGTATAATACTGCTTATTGTATTTGCTCAGACAGGTCTGTGGAAAGGGTCATTCTTCCTACTGTCTATACAAGTGATAGGGAAATTGAGCTCTCTGACTCAAGTCAAGTTCCAAGTATTTCATTTAAATATAGCCCACACATCCCAATGTCTTAACCAGTCCTATTTGACTGCCACCTCTTGGTTACACCCTCTCTAAGAGCATATAAACCATGAGCCCACCATCATTAGAGAGACAGCTAAATAACCATCCTTTTATTAATCATCTGTTAAAATTATTTATAAAATTAAGATACCCAGAAATTATGTTTCTTTAACCTTTTTAATTATCATAATACTAAAATGTGATCACATAGGTACCTTGCATTTTTCAAAATTTGTTGAATCGGGTCTAGTCAACAAACCTCGTCAATGCTGATACAAATTGCTATTCAGTTGCTTCCAAATGAAAGTTTATACAGGGAAGGAAAAAAAAACCCTATAATACATAAGAAAATATGATTCAAGATCCAGAAAATTTTATGTCCAACGCTTTGAGTCTTCCCCTCCAAATCTCCAAAATACAGTTTATTAATTCTTTCTTTATGAAGAATAAGATGCTGGATATGGAGGGCATCATAGTGTAACTGGTGAGAAATCACCAGTTCCTGATCATACAAGTAAGATTTGGGGGGTACTTCAGAGGTCATCTGATCCAATCCTTCCTTCTTATAGAAAGGAAACTCAAGCCCAGGAAAGTTAAATGACTTGCCCAGTCACATAAATCTGGACGTAAGAAAAAGTATTTGAGATAAGTTTTCCTGCTTCTATATTTCATTTTGTTTTCACTGTACCTCCAAGTCATTTTAAAATCAGCTCTCCATGTTGATTCATTTCATAAACACATTTCAAGGTTAAAAAAATCAACATCAATTTAAAAGGAAGATAATCATGAGAAAATTGTAGATTTAATTCAATTTAACTTATTTGAAGAAGGTTAAAATTAGAAAATGGAGAAATATACATTGACCATTTTATCCTATAGAATTTAAACCAATGTAAAATAATAATTCATCCATCTAATATTATAGTCCTTTCAATAGTAGGGAAAGATAATCCTAATTTAGAGTATAAATTAATTCAGATTCTATTATACTATATCAAAATGAGTCCCAGATAACTTGCTATGAGACCTAAAGAAGACAAATCATTTTCAGGGTCAGTTGTAGGTGACACTAAAGGGAAGACAGAGTGACAAAAAAGAAACAAATTAGTCAAAACTTCCATCATAAACTATTTTCATAGTTGATAGGAGAACTAGCAATCAGATACGTTAAACCTTGACTAAGGAAATGAATAATGGTGTGAAGAAGGCAACAAATGAAGAGTATCTATGATACATTACAAAAACTCTCTCCCCAAGACAATCAGAGTTAGAATTATTAGAACTTAAAAAAAATAAAGAAAAAGATTGAACATATCCGGCTAGCTGAAAGAGGTGAAAATACTGAATGACAAAAAGCAGAAAAATAAAAAACACATGTTATTGATACAATAAAAACCAAGATTTTTGAAAGATTATCAATAATTAAGTGACTAAAATACCTAGTTGCCTATGTGATATCTATCTATTTATATGCTACATTTTTAATATACTAAATGTAGAGAGAGGAGCAGAAGGAGGGAAGAGGAGCCAGGGAGACAGAGGGAAGAAGATAGAACCTGGAGGAAGGGAGGGATGCAGGGAAGATGGGGGGGGGACAAATAAAAAATGAGCTTCACAATATTAAAAACATCCTGGATGAAAATATGAGATAGATACACTTTTTGCCAAAATTTTCTGAAATACATAAAATATAAGATTCATTATGCTTATTATTTTTCATGAACAATAATATTAATAATACATTAGTCTCAGCAGAACAAATTGTAGTATTAAAAATCCTCTCCAATAAAATATCTCCCACTTGTCTATTAAGATGATATAAGATTTATTCTGCCAGGCAAGTATAAATACAATTTGTTGCAACAAACCTTAGATAATTAATACCCAGAAAGCCAATAAAAAGAGGGGTAGCAGCTCACCAACATGTTCACTAGTATCATGGAAGAAGTTTTATTTAATGTCCAAAAATGACATGTTTTTTTTAAGAGAGCATACCAAGTTATCCATCTGGTGAGTTAAAGGATCCAAAATCACAGCCGAGGTTTTCCAACTGCAAGGCTCTGTGGGGATCTGGTTTTCTTTCAGTGGTTACAAACCTTAGGCATCAGATCTTCAGTTTCTCAAGGCCCCTGTTTGCCCATTTGAGGAGAGGATTGGAAACAATAATCAGAAACACCTGACTTCAATTCCTGTTTCTGTTGCTCCCCACCTGCAACTCACTTAATCTTTTAGGACTTCTTTATTTGTAAAATCAAAGTGGTACTTATTTCCCTTCTGGCCCTAAATCTACAATTCTATGATCTTTGAGGTCTCTTTGGAGAGACATTTCATCATTTCATCATTCATTTTAGGTTCTCAATATGTGAACTTTAATTTGCTTCTTTAATTGGCCTGAAAGTCTTGTAAGGAGTCTACTCAAGGCTAATTCTCTCCAAGGGCAATGCCTGGCCAAGCAGGCCAAATTCATTACCTGGAACAGTCTCTTACAGTCAATTCATTTATTAACATTGGAATACATGTCTTTCCCTCATTCTGAAGCTCACATGTAATCTCTAGATTCTATATTCCTCAAACTTTAATATGCAGACATTACTAAAAATGGCCCCAAAGCTCTTAAAATTCACTTTATATGATTGAAATGATTTTGCATATTTAAAAAAAGTCTTCTAAAATTCTGTGCTTTCTGATAAATGACTCTTTTTTTTCAGATTACATAGAGTGAATAAGATTAGGTTGGGAGCTATTGTGTTCAAAAATCAGATAGCATAAGGAAAATTAATGTTTTATAAGTGGAAAAAAGCACAATGAACAGAAGGAGAGTTTATAACATGATTTTCCAGAGTATAAAAGGGAAAATACAAAACACAAAGGGATTAACCCACAATTTATTAAAGATGAAAAGCTGGTTATTCAGAAAAAATCAGTGACTTTGTTGGAAATAGAATATGCACACAAAAGGTGGGGAGGGGGAAGGAAGCCACTCTTAAGGCCTAAAAAGCTGGCACTTGACTTAAACTACACTTGCCTCTGTCCTCTTATTTTTTTAGCCTTATCTTTGTTCTGCCTTCAGTCTGTTGTACCTTCCTATTTGTCCAATATCTTCATAAATTCTTCCAGATGCCCAGGATGCCTACTGAGTGATGATACATTACATTCAGTCCCAATTTCTCCTCTAACTTGTAACCACTCTAACATTATCCTCTGTGCCTACTGCCCTTTACCACCCTGTTCCCCCATGTTGATGATTTCATTATGTGAATCATACTAGATGATCAAGAGCTCCTAACAAAATTTTTCAGACATAAACCTCTTCGACAAATTAGTGAAACCTAGGGAGAGACTCCTTCTCACAGTATTTTTAATGCATTAAAAATGCTTAAAACTACAAAGGAAAAAAATTAGATTGAAGCAGTTATCTAGAGGAGTTATCTAAAATACATAGAAAACAGAGTCAAATTTAAAATAATACAATTCATTCCTCAATGGATAAATCATCTGGAAATTTCAACAAGGCAGTTTTCACATGAAGAAATTAAAACTATCTATAGCTTTATGAAAAAATGCTCTAAATCACTATTAATTAGAAGAATGTGATTTAAAACAATTCTGAGGTACCACTTTACACATATCAGATTGGCTAATAAGGCAGAAAAGGAAATAATAAATTTTGGAGGGATTATGAAAAACTGAGATACTGAAGAAAGCATTGTTTGTAAAATTGTGAACTGATCCAACCATTCTGGAGAGCAAATCTGGAACTATTTCCAAAGACACACACACACACACACACACACACACACATAGATATATCTCTATCTATCTATCTATCTATCTATCTATCTATCTGAATACCCTTTGCTCCAGCAATACTCCAATAGGTCTGTATCCCAAAGAGATCATAAAAAAAAAGAAAAGGATCTACATGTACAAAAATATTTGTAGCAATTCTTTTTTGTGGAGTCAAAGAATTGGAAATTGAGGGTTATGGTATACGAATGTGAGGAAAGACTATTTTTCTCCAAGAAATCACGAGCAGACAGATGTCAGAAAAACTGGGAAAGACAGACATGAACTGATGCTAACCGAAGTGGCCAGAACGAGGATTACGTTCCACTGATTAATCGCAACATTGTATTATGATTCACTAGGATAGACTGAGTTCTCAGCAATACAGTTCTCAAAGACAATTCTAAATGATTTGTGATAGAAAATGCCAACCACATCCAGGAAACGAACTAGGGAGTCTGAATGCAGATCGAAACATACTATTTTCACTTTTTCTTATTTTTTTCCTCATGATTTTTCTTTTTTGTTCTTTCTTAATAACACTAATATGAATGAAATTCAATATGTGTGTGATTGTATAACCAATATCAGGTTACTTACTATATTAGGAAGGGGGTGGTAAGGGTTGGAGAGAAAAAATTATGGAAGTGAATATTGCAAACTCTACATATAATTGGAAAAAATCCTCAAGATAAAAACAAAACAAAATAAAACAAAACATGACTACCAATTTTTTAAAGTCCAAGGATCCAGCCTAAGAACACTTAAAAAGGTAGAAAGGACTTGTCAGCTTCACCCACTCAGGTATACTTAATTCCTATGATCTCATTGAACCTCTAAAGGTAGAATTGCAAATAGTTGTAGCTCATGGCTGTATGAGGGAAAGCTTTGGTGAAGATGTGGGGGTGGTCCTTTTATAAGTCTTCAAATATAATCATTAGCAACCATGAACTGATCAGAGTTCTCAAGTCTTTGAATTTTTTTCATTATATCAGAAACACATAAAAAATACTGTACTTGCCTTCCAATAACCCTATCAGTTGGTGAGATTCATTTACTACCCACCCTCGCACTAGGATTATACTTGAATTCAATTTAATTCAGTACAACAAATACTAATTATGCCTCTGCCTCATGTTCAAGGAATTTTGCATGGACTGGTGATAGAAAATTGGGGGCTTGTCCTCAAAGTTTTCAAAATAAACTAAGACAGATTAAGTATATTTACAATTAGGGCAATGAGATATCCCATTAAAATTCTCCAAAAAATCTTTTTCTTTCCTTCTTTAAAAAAATGGTTCTAGTTATCTCTCCCCAAACTGATATCCCAAGAGCTTTGAACTGCTCAGTATTTCTATCTGGACAGATTTGTTCCTCCAGAGGCAATCTGGAGTGTACCATATTAAAACTGACAAGTGTAGACAGCTAATCAACCAATTGCAGATCACAACCCATAAACTCAATGGCAGACAGCCTCTTCTGTAACAGGGTTTCCAGCTATATACCTCATGGTCCCTAGAACTCCTAGGGGAAGTAAGAAGAATGAAAGATCACTTTTAGCTGAGGAATAAATATAGAATTGGAAAGAATGAAATAGAGAGCAATGGCCCCAGGAATAGAGAGAGCTCTTCTTAAATCTCTTTTGTATATTCTGATTAGGAAGATAACAAAGATATCTCATTTATGGTTATATAAGGACTCCCCACAAAATATGTGTAATGAAAGGTCACAGGACACTTTTTTCATCTCCATTCCTAACATACACACTTAAGGAAGACCAAAGAAGGAATACTGTATAATTGCAACTTCTGAAATGGGAGCCCTTGTAGACCAGAAATTAAGTATCTCCTTCAAATTTATGCAACTTAACTTTAGGTATTTCTTACCTAGGTAGGTAGACACATATTAGCACTGGAAGTAACCCATTGGATTCCTTGGTTTAAGAATTGGGAAGAACTCTAGTTAAGATCTATTCCAAATTTTTACTTTACAGATCAGGAAATGCAGACTTATTGAGGATCATAGAGTTATGCCTTGATGAAAAATAATGATAGAAAGATGCCTTGATGATATAAAAAAGAAAATTAGATCTGAAGAAGTCATTCAAGTTCTCCAAGGTCACAGAAATATGAATTGTCAGTGCTATGTCCACTCACTTTGACAGAAGGAGAAAGGAAAGGAGCAAAAGAAGAGAGAAGGGGAATGGCTCAGGGATAATGGAAATGAAAGTGAAATTAAAAAGGGATTGATCTAAGGATAGCAGGAGGGTCTTTTGGAGTAGAAAAACATTTAAAGGCCATTAAAACAAGAGCCTCCTCTGCCCAATAACAGTCTTTAAAAACTTATTTCATTGGATTAGCAGCCACCTGACACACGAGATATGTTATAGCCATAAATGTAATGCATTGTTCTGTACTCTTTGATTCTAGGGAACTTATACTTGCTGGTGAGCCAAGAGCTCAAGTCATTTTTTTTTCTGCCCATCCCAGAATCACTTCTTTCAGGCTCCCATAGTCAATAGGTATTTAATAAGAAACAAAGGCTTTCTACAGCTATATGGAATGGATAGGCTATTGATTAGGACACTTTTCTTTTGTTTACTCATATTCAGGAGTGGGATGAGTTCTCCTTCATTTCACCTCTCTGACTGATCTAAGGTGTCACCTACCTAGGGACCCACTTCTAAAATGTGGAAATTTTCAAGATATTTCATTATTATTTCTGTCTTGAATCAGATTGTGTAGGTGTAGATTACCGTACTTAATCATAATTTTTAAAAATATATCAAGCTCATTATAGATCTATTTTGAATGCAAAAGGTCTGTACAGTACCTGTAAAATTAGAATTTCAATACTCCTGCCAAACCTTGGATTCAAAAGGAAAAACAATACCCTTTCCAAGCCTTTACAAGGGAAAGATAGAGCTCTATAAAATGTAACCTGAGATATTCAGCTTTAAGGCAAAATGAACAAATGTGGCGTTTTCATAAATATTAATGCTTCATACTCACATGCTAAGACATCTGAAAGAGAAGATTTCTGAGCACTTCTGATGCTAATGAATATTTCTGTGTTCCCAGTAATACCAGTTGTATTCTTAAACTTCCCATATACAGGGAGGAAAAAAATAATACAAAGTTTCTGCCGGAAATGTGTAATATATCAGTTTAAGGGAAGTTGGAGATTATTAATACCCTCTCTTGCCATTTTTCAGAGAAAAAAATGGAAATAGATAGCTAGGAGAGTTCAATGATTGGTTAAAGTAAATATTGAATTGCTGAGAGAAAATTGTGAATAATGGAGAGAGCTCTGAACATGGAGTCAGGGAACCTAAGTTTGAACCCTTTCAGACAATTACTAGTTGTGTGCCTTTGGGTAAATCACTTAACCTCTCTCAGTCTTAGTCTCCTCACTTATAAAATGGGGATGATAACAGAATTTACTTGACAAGTTGCACTGAAGAGTAAAGTGTGACGGTATTAAGACTTTTGGGATATTCCTTATATGTGAAGCACATGACAAATACTAACTATAAATATATTTATTATTATTATTGTTATTGTTATTATTATTATCTTGCAATTATGGTGCAGAAAAAGTTAACCTTGGATTATAGCCTGTATAGATTTACTTTACCTCCACCGGTACAGCTATGGGACTGTTTTCTGCATCCTGGTACCTTTTGGATGGTAGCTCCTCTACAAACTGATTTGCCCCAGCATCATAATACATACACAACATCACTCAAATTCAGTGCTGAAATTAAATCTGCTCCCAAGAATTGGTAGGTAGATCAATAGCTTTACTATAGTATGATTTCATCCCTCACAAGCATCCTAAAAGGGACAGATGGCCACTCTTCCTCAAAGAGAGAGGGTAGTATGAAAGGCATTGAACCTGGACCTAAGTTTAATTCTTTCTCTGTCCCTATAGGATGGTGGATGAACCATTTAGGCTACCTAAGCTTTCATTTCCCCACCTTTAAACAGACAAGGTTAGACCATATAACCTTAATAAGTCCCTACCAGCTCTGTATCTAAGATTCTCATTTTATGGATAAGGAAATCAATGTTAAGAGCAGTGTCCTTGGCCATGATAAGACAGTGGATAAGAGCCTACGATGAAATGAAATTCAAACTCATCTTCTCATTCCAAGTCTCATATGACAAAACCCCCCAATCATTGCCTAGATAGTTCCAAATGGACTCACATGAACGAAGGGATTGATATCAATAACAGAATTATAGTATTTGAATTTTTCTGAAAATTCAAAATTATATTATGTGCATTTGCATCATATGCATACATATGACTGGCATACTCTAATACAAGAATAGGTGACAAATGAGTCAGCTAAAGAATAATAACTCACATTTATATAAATATATTTAAATTTTATTTACTTTAATTTATTAAAATCATTTCCATAACATAGTAGAATAGAAAAAGATGATAGCACATGAAACATGTGTAACTTGCTATTCCTTTTGAATATCTAATGAAGCTATTATCTAACTTCCTTTCTTCCCCCTCCCTAAAGATGACTACTTTTAGACACAAATGTTTATATATGTAAAATATGGTCATTGTTTATAAGATTTATTGTTTGCAAAATCAATTTCACCCTGGAATGTTGGTAGAGATGCTTTCCCAGGTTTCTATAGATGCACTTTCCTATTCACTTATAATCGGACAAGATCAGAGACTGGTTAACAGTCTCTGATGCAACACTAGATGAAAGATTTTTTGTATCCCTCTGAATTTTTCCCCTCCCTTGAGGATTAATCATTCCAGGCAAATGGATTCTGAGATACCTTCAAAGAGCCTAACATTACGAGCAAACCTAATTGTCCCATAGGTCTGCTTCATGCTCATAGGCATTTAATGAGATCAGCTCTTTCTTCCAAGACAATAACCATGTATTTCAACCCCCAAAATAAAGTACAGTTTTCAACAGCTTCAGATAAATTCATTGAAGGAAGGACTACAAAAGGAAAGTAGGCTGTATGGCAACAGAGGATAGATTTAATTTATTGTTCGATCTGAAATATGGTAACCAATACCAGAATCTAAGACCATTTGAGGACTTCCATGCAGTCCTCAAAGGATCACCAGATTTGAATATCTGTTCTTCATAAATCTTAGGGAAAAGGTTTTTCAATCATTGTTTGTGAGAAAGGATGCCTTTTTGCTGAAACCTTGTTCTAAAAGATGAGAAAACTGAGGTGAAGTGACTTGCCCAGGATCTTTCAACTAATAAAAATCTTGGATTAGATTTGAGCTCAGTTCTTTCAGACTTCAGGTTCAACCCTTAATCTCTAGCCTCCTACTTCCATTGACAAAGAAAATCTGTTGCAGGAACTTCTTCCAGATCATGCCCTTGGAACTAGTAGAGGAGTCCTTGGGATTGAATGAGTCACATAGAGTAATTAAGTGACTTGGCCAGAGGGGCAATTTGAAACCCACATCTAGGACTCTATACAGTAGGCCACACTTAATGTCTCTTAAGATAAAGATAAATTCAGTACCATAACGGAGCTATGATATCACAAATATGGGTGTTCCCTTACTGATATAAATTTTTAGCTTGATCATCTGAACCTCTTGGGCCACCCTTGTCCACCTACTACCAGAGATTTGTCATAAAATACTATTGATCATTCACGAGTTCTCTTGAAAGCTCAAGAGTTTCAGTGTCAGCTGGAGTATGTGTGTGTGTATGTGTGCAAATATATACATATATATATATATATATCTTTCGTTCTAGCTATGCAAAATACCTATATGCTTTTTAATAGCTAATTTTTATGATGATATATTATCATTTCTTCAAAGTTATTTTGTTGAAGAATTAATTTATTCCTCTGCATTTCTCATCTTGGGTAAGCATATTTTTTGTTATTGCCATGCAAAAGGAGATATTTCAATCATGGAAAAAAGGAGGCATTTCTTATAATCTCATTTTCTGAAATAGACTATAGATGGCAATTCAAAGTTTTAAAAACGTGTTGAAAACCCAAAGAATAATTTTGGGGGCATACAAAGTTGAAAGACAGAAGAGAAGCATTGTACAAGGGAAAATACAAAGTCAGGAAATAGAGGTCTAAGTTATTGGAAGAGTCTAGGAATAAGTACTAAAAACTTAGCAGATTCTTTCCAGTACCTTGATTAGATACAGAATTCTTTCTAATAGAACACATTTCCCTATGGTTTCCTTGTGCTAACAATAGCTACTGCATCATATGTATTGGTAGTGGTGCAGTGGATAGAATACTGGCCTTGAAGTCAAGGAGATGGGTGTCTGAAACCAGGCTCAGATAGTGGACACTAGCTGTGACCTCGGGGAAATCACTAATCCTGATTGCCTCCCATCCGGGGGGTCATCTCCAGTCATTCTGATTAATAACTGGTCATTGGACCTAGATGACCCTGAAGGAGAAAGTAAGGCTGGTGACTTGGCACAAACTCCCTCACTCAAATCCAGTTCACATGCCCGTCATGGCATCACCTTTCTGATGTCAAAATCTTCTTTGAGAAGCAAAGAAAAATATCACTATCAAGACATCAACCTCTAGAAACACAACTAAATTAAATAGTCCTATGCTCCAGTTTTCACATAACACTTATAGTGTGCCATGGTGTAGGTGCTCCAATCCACTACTCTTTGGAGGATCCTTACTCACCTCAAATGAGTTAGATATTAATATTTCAATCTAGCAGTAAGATTTGGAACAAGTAAATATGCTTTAGTCTCTACATTATATGGTTAAACTTACTTTCTTATTCTGGTCTAAACTGGAATCTATTTACTCTTATCACAGAGTTATAGAATTCTAAATATAGACAGGATTTTGGAGGCTACTGAATCCAGAACTTTATATGAGACATTAATATAATGTGCAAAATCCTTGACAAGTAAATGCCTAGTCTTTCCTTGAAGAAATTCAGGAGTGAAGAAGGCAATCCTTTCCATTTGGAAAGAGATCAGTGCTTAGGTAGTTTCTTCTTTTTTAACTCCCAACCTAGTTTAGGAACTGGCCTAGTTTCCCCCCCTGAGCACTCAAAAGAGTAAATCAAATCCTTCTTCCTCATGAGAGATTTTTCAAATACTTGAAAGCTGGAGGCAGCCAGATGGTATAAGTGATTAGTGAACTAGATTTAAAGTTAGGAAGTCCTGAATACAAAATACTGGTTCAGATATTTATTAAGTATACAACCTTGGCAAAGTCACTTAACCATTCTTGGTCTCAGTTTTCCCATCTGTAAAATGGAGGATATTAATAATACCCATTTTCAGGACAGTTTTGAGGATCAAATGAAATTATATATATATATATATATATATATGTCAAGTATTTTACAAATCTCAAAACCTTGTATGAATGCTAGTTCTTTTCACTATACAAATGTTTACAATTATGGGAGATGAGCATCATGATCCCATGAAGGAATCTATTCACCTGGCAAATAATCTTGATTTCCTTAATCAACTTGGATTTCATGAGGCTCCCTGATTACTCCTCTCTAAATCCATGGCAACTTCTTCATGTCCCTCCTAAAATGTAGCCTGGAGAACTGAACCCAATAAATGGAAAGTAGTCTGACCAAAGTAAACAATAGTGGAATTATTGCTATATTTAATGTGATCTCTTCTCAATGCAATTCAAAGATGAATTGATCAAAAATAAATGATTAATAATGAAAATGATAAATGAATATGATAATAAATAAATTATTTCTATGTTTATATATAGGAAATATCTCATTGTTTAATTATTGTCTTAATTGTTTATTTCATCATGGTGAAGAGATGATTCTTGATCCTCAAAGAAAAATACATCAGCTGACACTAGATCTAGCAGGTTCTTTCAAGTTGAAAATATTTCAACCGGAATGATAGATTATGTGTATCATGCCTACTAAAGATTTGAAAGTCTTATCCACAGGTGATTTACCATCAGCACATAAGTTCTGTTAACTATGGTCAATTAAATAAAGTCTGTTTAGGCAGGAGGTAAGGAAGGGATGGACCTTGAATGGGTGGAGGAAGACTGCAAAATGATACAGTTTTATATCTTTGAAAGTAATGAAAACATGTTCTATTACTGAATTCTAGTGAACTCAAAGGGTGACAAAACACAAAGAAATTTTTCACATGAATCTTCATTATCTGTGCTATATGGGACAAGTCACTTACCCTCCACAGACCTCAAGTGCCTCATCTTTGAAAAGAGAGTTTGGGACTAGCTGCTCAGAATGTTCTTTTTATAATCTAAACGTATCACCCAATTTCTGAAACCTATTGTATTCATGATAGACTCAATAATCAGTTTGTTAGCAAAATAGAACGAAGCTATCCTTAACATGAAATGCTGACACTCTAAAACTGAATTTTCATTTTAAATACTGTCTTCCAAAAGTCTTAGTGAAGATATAATATTTATTAGTGTAAATAACTTAAATAGTTGTAATAGTTTAAATGACCTTCAACGTGAATAACTTAAGGCTGTACCAAGAACATTAGGACATCCAGGACAGCATTTTTACTCTTATTTTTTTATTTTTCTGCTTAGAAGTATCATTTTTAACATAACCATTTGATGCCAAGGTTGAGACTATCAGTCCAAAGCAAAACAATATAGCAGGAAGGAAAAAGGAAAACCTTACTTGATGTTATTGCAGATTTGTGAGACCAAGTTGCCTAAAGGGTAACTGGATTGAAACAGAAGCTGAACTCTGAAGGAAGTTTAAATAAGCAGATAGTAGAACATAAGAGCAGTTAGTTACATAGAGCTTAAGAAAAACAGAATATTGGAACTTTCAGACCATGTGGTCAAAGCTTTGGTCCCTGTAAGTTTAACCATATAAGGTAGAGACTAAAGAAAGAAGTTAGTTTTTCCAGTTACAAAGGTCAAACTTGTAGCTCAAGGGAAGAATCCTCCTAGAGAAAGTACAATTCATCATGAGAGAAAGTAAAAATGGGGTTATGCTGGGCTAAACCCAAGACTTGGGAGTCCATGCCACAATCACAGAACTTTAGTAATACATTATCAGAGGCCAATCAATCCCTCAACAGACTTTCACACGATATGGCAGAATTTCAGACTTGGGAGGAACTCTAGTATCAAAACCACCTGTATTTCGAAAGGAACACCTGCTACAATATATCTGATGAATGGCTACCCAGGCTCTGTTTGAAGATGCTCAGTGAGGCTGAGGATGATGATGATAAACATATATAACATCTTGACCCAGACACTGTGCTAAAGACTTCAGCAGAATTATCTAATTTGATATTTACAACAATTCTGAGAAGTGGTTGCTATTATCATCCTCATTTTACAGATGAGGAAATTGAGACAAGCAGTTTAAGTGACTTGCTCACGTTCTCACAGTTAGGAGGAGTCTGAAGTAGCATTTGAACTCAGATCTTCCTAACTCCAAGTGCAGAGCTCTATCCATTACAGTGTGGACAGGAAAATTAAGTCCCATCTTTTTCCTACATTCAAAGGCTTGAAAAATAGCAATTATAGTGCCAGGAATTTTATTACCTTCATAGTCAATATTCCCAGTTCCTTCAATTGACCTCTGCTTGTCAACGCTCTCTCACCCTGCTTTTGACAGTCTTGAACTCACCATCATCTCTTTTGCTTCTTTAAATACTTGTGAGTTAGATACTATAAATAAAAATAGAACCTGTGATTTCATATACATACAATTAATCATAAATTAATATTTATCAAGTGCCTATTACTACGTCAGATACTGAACTGGAGACACACAGAGAGAGGTATAAGACAGTCCTTGCCTTCAAGGAGCTTAAAATCTAATGGGAGACATAATTTTCTCCACCTACTATACACTTAAGGAGGGTACCCAGGTCAGTCACATCTCATTCCTTTTCAAGCTATATTCTGGAATTTTGTACCATGCCCTGTCACTTCACCCTAGAATCTCCTAACTCCAGTCCTAAAATTTATAAATTGGAAGTACCCTCTGTCCTCATGGCCTTCCCTTATGAAAGTATAACCCACCCCAAGAACTTCCATTTATGAAGGGAGTACAAGGCAGTCATGTCTCATTCTTTGCCAGGTTTCACAGGACTTCTTCTACCAAGCACCCATGCCAAGTATCTTTGTCTACCTTCCCCCCTTTTTTTTCAATTTCCTTGTGTTGTTTTTACCTATTAGAAAGTAAGTTCCTTGCAGTCAAAAATTATTCTTTTTTTCTGTTTGTATTTATATCCCTAGCACTTCAATAAATGTTAGTTGACTACATGGCTAACTTTGGTTGGTTGGTTGATTGTTTCCTTCATTTTCTAAGAGAACCAAAATGATATACTGTGTTGGAGTAAAGCACAGTATCAAGACCAACACTATCTTGCATTTATCCAAAAACCAGTGACATGCAACTTTGCAGCAATCACTGGCATTTAACCAGCTATGTAATTGTAAAGAAAGGCAATAGATAGAATATGAGAGTGATGAAGATGATATGTGGCACAGGATGCTGGACTGATCATAGACTTATCCTCTTCATGCTAACTATTCAAATTCAACAAAAGTGACGACCTCAATTACTGGGAAATTCAGAAGTGGATAAATGAAAAACAGGAGCTCTGCTCATCTAGGAAGACTAATTCATAACACTGATGAGTAGAAAGTGTTGGTTTCTACTATTTACTACCTCTGTGACAGCTTGCAAGCAACAATCTCTATGAATCTTAATTTCTTCATCTGTAAAATGCTGGAATTTGGACTAGCTTAGGTCACTTCATTTCTAGATTTATGATCTTATGAGATTCAATGTGACATATTCAATGTCAAATATTTTTATTTTCCCCTACAGTCCATTACAACACGGTATACCTGAAAAAGAAGATAGTTTCAGAGTCCTATAAAAACTCCTTAATGAAAAAAGTAGTTTTGTATTAAGTTAAATACTCCATAGGCAGTTAACTGCCTGCTTTTTTTAAGGGCAGATACTTTCTAGGTTTTCTTTTGCCCTAACACACAGATCTTACTTTGCTACCATTGTACAGCAGCACAATTCACTTTCCCTGTAGAAATAGTAATAATAATAATAACATATTAATTTAATAATGAATATAATATTATATTATTTACATCAAATTTATTATTGTTAATACCAGTATAATAACTACTAAAACTAGAAGAAAAAGAACATTGTGCACAATTTACAAAAATAGCAGTGATTCCTACTCCTATCCCTAGTATAACTAACAGAAAAAGAAAATTTGTTTAATTCTCAATAATAATAGTATTTATTACTATTACTACAACTACCCAGCACTACTACTACTACTACTACTATATTACTACTCCTACTTCTACAACTATTCTTACTATTATAACCAGAGCTATCAGAAAAGGAAAATTGCATGTAATTCATTAATAATAATAATAATATTACTACTTACTACTCAACCATAAAGTCAGCAGAGGTCAAAATTGGAAGATGAACTAAGAACTTCTTGACCCTAATACTAGATCTCTATCTCTTATGCCATAACTGCCTTTTTAACAGAATATTGTAGCTCAGTTTAAAAATGACATATAATGAATTTTTAAAGATTGAAGATTTGTAAAAATGCAAAAGAATGAAATAAAAAAAGACAAAGATTGATCTCCATGATGACTACAGGATTAAAAATCTAAAGATCCCAAAGAAGAAGTCAAACTCTAAAGAAGAATGTTGACCAAGAAAGGTAATAAAATGTAGCTCATTCCTCATAGCACAGAGATAAGAGTACTGCTAAGACAAGGTTTTATATATATATATATATATATATATATATATATATATATATAAAATCAAATAAGGTTATTATTATTATGATTCTTTTCCCTCTTAATTTTCATTTAAGAGGAAGGATTCAGATTAGTGATTCTTGGGGGGGATAGGAACATCCCCTTCCAAGTAACTATGTTGAAAGATAAAATTTATCAATAAAAGTATTACAAATATATACAGAAATTGGTACATAGCTACATAAGTGTGTGTATATTATAGACATCCACTATATATATATATATATATATATATATATATATATATATATATATATATATACCCTACACACACATACACACAGGCATCTTGATACACACCAATAGTTACTCTCATGTTCATGCATATGTGAACTTTTTGATGGTAAGAAATACCTACTTAACACTAACCTTCTATATACAGTTATAAATTTTTCTGGTAATAGGAGATGCAGACCTAAAAAGAGTCATCAATGGAGAGAACATAACTTTAAAGCACTGAACAGGAACAGCACCAAACCTATTAGCTTGGAACACTGCAATCAGAATTGTTATTCAGTGGTCTCCTGAGGCTAACTGTGAATCGAAAATAGCAAATGGTGCCAGGATCCATAAAGGGCCCCTGGAGTATCAAGAATGAGTTTTATATATTTCTTGAATAGAGATAACAGTAAAATCTCACATTTTTCATAGCAGTTACAAGTTTACAAAAGACCCAGTGCAGCCATATGTAAATATTGCAATATTTATTGTAAGTGAGAATGTAACAATATTATTATTTCCATTTTACAAAAGAGGAAACTGAGGCTCAGAAAGATTAAAAAACAAGAATTCTCTCTACTATTCCACTATGGCTTTGAAAACATATCTTTTCTCAGTATGGAATCAAGACTTCACCTAAATTAATCCCAAATCAAGGCTTCTTTGAATTTAGGTAATCCTCTAGGCAGATGGAGGAATAGATATTCCATGTCTGTACCCCTCCAACCCATCCCATCCCCCATTTTATCTACTATAAAAGTAGGAAGCTTCTATGCAGATGTCTTAGATTACGATCCAATATTAAGAATGATGACAACTATTTCTGCAAAACATTTGGAACGTTCTTTTGTCAACTTCCCTACAACAACTTTCCCACTGCTACCCCATCTGAAAGTACTTAGTATATGAATTATTATCCCTTTTGCACAGTTAGAAAAACCAAAGTTTTCAATTAAGTAATTTGCTCATGATCCCACAGCTGTTGGAGCCAGGATTTGAACCTACTTCTTTTGGTGCCAAGTTCAGGATTTTTCCCTACTCTACTTGACTGTGCATCTGGTACAAAAAAGGCAGCAAGACCTATGAGTTGGCTGTTTAGTTATTTGCCTATTTGTTTATTTTTTTTTGATGGTCGTCTAGGTGGTGCAGTTAACAGAGCACTGGCCTTGCGAGTTCAAATTTGGCCTCAGACATTTATTGCTTACTTGCTGAGTGACCTTGGGCAAGTCACTTAACCCTGACTGCCTCCCATCTGGGGTCATCTCCAGGCATCCTGACTCACATCTGGCCACTGGAAGCAGATAGCTCTGGAGGAGAAATGAGGCTGTTGACTGAGCACAGCCCTCCTTCACTCAAATCTACTTCACATACTTGTCATGACATCACCTTCCTGATGTCATGGTCTTCTTTGAAAATGAAGGACAAATATTATTGTTTATTTTTGTATTTTGGAAGCTGAACACTGGATCAACTATAAGATATTACATTGTTCCTCTTTTTTCTTTCAAATTTCAGTTGCTTGCTTTTCAAACTCAATGAGGTCACATTTGCTTTAATATATGGAGGAATTTTAGTGCTACTGAATAAATAATAGTAATTTAACAATTACCATAAGTTTATTGTGTTGAATATACACATTTATTATATGAATGATCTAGTATATGCTGATATATGTACATGCAAGCTCCCTGAGTGCAGTATTTATTCCATCTTTGCTTTCAAATCTGTTCAGTTAACACAATACTTGCCCTCTGCTCAGTGTTTAATAAAGGTTTATTGATTAATTGAGAGGGCAGATGGATGGCATTGCTGATAGAGTACCAGGTCTGCAATCAGCAAGACTCATCTCTCTGAGCTTAGATCCAAACTCAGACACTTCCTTGCTGTGTGACTCTGGGAAAGTCACTTAATTCAGTTTGCCTCAGTTTCCTCATCTGTAAAATGAGGAGAAAGAAATGGCAAACCCCTCTAGTATCTTTGACAAGAAAATCCCAAATGATATCACAAAGAATCAGACATGATGAAATGACAGGACAGCTACTAATTGAGACTATAATTCCATCAAAACAACCTAATAACATATCATAATGCATTATTGACATATCAACTGGGTGTCTACTAAAGCCTTCCCCCTACCCCTCCCCTGGTTTTACATATGAACAATCATCTAGCCATTTTTTTGTTGGAAGAGGTCTGCTGAAAGCCAAGCAAAGAACAGGAAGCAATGTTACATGTAACCTTTTGTATTGAAGGCTGATATAAAAACCATTTGAAAAGCTTCCTGATTCAGTTGTAAAGTTAGTCACATTTGTAGCTCTATAAGGTCTTTTCAGCATCTTAGAGCAATCATTTTCCATCATAGGCTTTGATTTTATACTTAAATCAACTTTAATATTTAAAACTTTAGGCTCTAGAGTAAGCAAAGAAAAATCCATTCCTTTTCCAAAGGGGTAGCTCTATAGATAGTGTTGGGCATCCCTGAATTTACCAGTATTACATCAGGCATATTTTTGCCTGATGTCATTGAAAAGCATTATTGGAAAATATTTTGTATTTTCCAATGAATTCATCATACCCAAGATGAAGGGTAGAATAGGATCTCTTCTGTTCACAGAGTCCAATGAAATGTGATGCTTTCTTAAAATGCAAACTGGATAAGATTAAGGTTGAACAAGTGCCAATAATCTAATACCCAACATTCAGTTCTGATTACCAAGTATTACTTCTATGGAAGGAAGAAGAGCTGATGAAGCAGTATTTCCCCTGGACCTGGGCTTTGGGACCCAGCATGGGCATTTTGATGGATGCTTGCCATCACACTGCAATGAAGCTCAGCTAATGAATTTAAGATAGCTAATGATCATGCTGGCTGACACTTCTCTGGCATCTTAAAGATTTCACAGTGCTTTGGTAGGCATTCCTTTCCTAATATCCCCCTCCCATGCCTCGGTAGTGAGAGGTGGCCCTGAGATCAAAAGATATGTGAAAAGTGATCAGTTCAGTGATGGACCAGAGTTTCTGTTGTAGATGTTTAACACTAGAAGCTTGCCCATTGGGAGAGGAAGTTATTTTGGCCACAGTACTCATGAAGGTGACCTATGAAGGTAAGGATTAATTGTGATGTACAGGAGTGGAGAAAGTCACTAAAATTATGTTATTGATTTCCTTCGAAACATAGTTTAAGTACCATCTACTAATGATACCTTTCCTGATTCTTAATCATTCAGTCAATAAACACCAAGTGCCTACTCTGTCCCAGCACTGGCTGTGAATATGAAAGAAAAAGACACCCTCAAAAAGCATATAATATAATATGATCTGGCAATATTATAAAAAGAAAACTGAAAAGGGAAGGGGAGAAGGTATCCAGTGTGTGTGGGTATGTATGTGTGGGGATTGATGGACACAAGTCTAAGGACTTGAAAGCTGGAGGGAAATGAGGTGATGACTAACCTAAAACTCCTTTTTTGTATCTGTTGTACTTGATGTTGAGTCACTTTTTGGTTGTATCCAACTCTGCGATTCCATTTGGGTTTTTTGTTTGTTTGCTTTTTAAGGTTTTTGCAAGGCAAACAGGGTTAAGTGGCTTGCCCAAGGCTACATGGCTAGGTAATTATTAAGTGTCTGAGACCAGATTTGAACCCAGGTACTCCTGACTCCAGGGCTGGTGCTTTATCCACTGTGCCATCTAGCCGCCCCTGATTTGTTTTTTTATAGGCAAAGAGAATAATTGCCATTTTCTTATTGAGCTCATTTTACAAATGAGGAACTGAGGCAAACAGGCTAAGTGACAAGTTCAGGGTCACACAGCAAGTATCTGAGATCTGATTGAACTCAACAAGAACAAATATTGGTGTAAATGTTGGTTCATTCCAGGAGAAAGGGTATAGATATTGATTCATTTTTGTCTTGACATCCCTAACAATAGGCAAAGTCCTTTGTATTTTGGAGATATTTAAGATTACTTTCTGAATTCAATTGAATAGAAGAATGTAGTCTCCATCAGAATATGAATTTCTTGACATATTTCCCCCTTTCTTTGTATCTCCAGAGCTTTTCATATAAAAAGTACCTAAATGATGACTAGATGAAATATATTATGTTTGCTATATTTTTTCCACTAGATTTTAATGTATACCAATGGTTTTGCTGGGTAAAATCCTTCCTGTCAGATACGTATAATAAAGCCAAGAAGATCTGGTTTCCTTAGCTTTACCTCTTCGTTTTGGTTCATATTATTTGTAAGCTAGACACTGTCTAACTTTTGACCAGAGAGTAATAAGTGGCAGAGGAATTTGATATCCATGTAGTAAAGGGGATAAAAAATGATAGATCACATGTTAATCTGGAGATAATGTGCTATGTTTTGTTAGCTGGGCGTGCTGGCTTGGATAAAAGAGTTTCAACCCTGTTTAATTATGATAGATTCTCTGGAGCTTCTGTCAAGGAAGAGTGAAGTTGGAACCATTGAGGAAGCTCAGAAGATAATCACCAGGAATAATTTCCATTTTAATAAGGACTATATGCCTACCTGAACAAATGGAGACCAGTATGGAGTAACTGAGCTGTGGACTCTTCAGAGATGCCATGAGATTAACACTATGCCAATTGTATAAAGTAGTCATATAATACCATGAGGGACTAGCAAAACCCACTGGAGTCACAAATAAAGCAAAGATGTCATTCCTAATAAGCAACCATGCTATGAGAGCATCAAAATGACCTCACTATAAGAATTCATTAACCTGTGGCACTGGAAATATGAGTAGATTTTCAACACATATTTGCTACATTGAGGACCCTATATATTAATTCACCATCCTCATTGAAAGTATGTATGTAGGAGTAATGAAGGTGGTAGATATTCCTCAGATTTGTATCTTTACATTGAACTAATTGTATTTTGTTTGACTAGAGGAAAACAAGTAAGACTCCTGATTGGAGGTAAATGGCAGTTTGGGTATGAAATCTTTGCTCTATCCCTCTCATCAGAAAAGCAGAGGGTAATGATGAGGTGTGAGGACTCATATTAATTCATGTTAAAGGATAATGAGTTTTCTGATGATTAAGTTTCCTGGGAGCATGGAAGAATCTAGGCAAGATCTGTAAGCTGGTAGGAAATAAAGAATTTGAAAATTATCAGTATTTTTCATCAAAATTACTTTTAATATACTCTGTAATATGTTTAATATTTGGGAAGTTAGGTGATACCGCAATGGATAATAACATGCTGGGTTTGGTGTTAGGAAGACTCATCTTTCTGAGTTCAAATTTGACCTCAGACACTTATTAGCTCTGTCATGGTGGCCAAGTCATTAAACCCTGTTTGCCTCAGTTTTCTCATCTATATAATGAGCTGGAGAAAGAAATAGTAAGTCATTCCAGTATTTTTTCCAAGAAAGCATCAAATGAAATCATGAAGAGTCTGAAAATATCTGCAACTATAGATTTCAGAAAAGTCCTCAGGTCGAGTCATACTAGACCTGACTCTTGAAGGAAGATGGAAAATCTAAGGATAGAAGATGTGGATGGGGTACACTGCAGTCCTGAGGTACAGCAATGGCAAAAGGCCAAGAGGAGAAATGGAGTATGCTACATGAGGACCATCAATCAGGCCAACGTGACCATTACCACCACATTGCTGAGAACCACTGTCCTTTCCCATATGTAAATACACGAAAGAAAATGTTTTACTAGCATGGAAAACTTCACGAATGATGATTATTTTAATCAAAACAGAATATTGGTGTGCACACATCTGTAATTTGAGAGTTTGAACCTGGGGATTTTTCTAGAGGCACATAGAGGACGGACAAATTAATTGTTTCTGGTCCCAGAACTAGTAATTATCCTAGGTAGGGTCTAATGCCACTTGAATCCCAGTCCAAATGCTCTATCTATGAGAACACACTGTCATAATTCATTAATATTAGATTGTAAATAACTTCCACCCTCCCTGTAGTAGTACTCTCTGATCTATTCATTATTGCCATCTCCAAATTTGATCGCTCACTTATGAAGAAAAAAAAATAACAATACTGTGTGTGGTCTTTGAACTCTGTGATTTATAACGAAATATAATGGTATATAATGAAACCATGAAGACATTTCTTCTAATAGTTTTAAAATGCTTAACTGTAAGCCTCCTGAGGGAAAGGGCAGTGCCATCCTCTACATTCCTTGAGCACAAATATTGATCACATTCATAGATAAAGGAGTCTATGGATATATGAGTAAGATAATGTTTGATAGGAAGGATGGGGACTAATGAGCAAATAAATGCAAAGACAGGTGAGTAGGTAGATGAATGAGCTAATGAATGGATAGGTCAGTAGATATTGACTGGATAAATGGTAGAGTGGGTGGATAGGTGATTAAAAGATAAAGAGATGATTCAATATGTAGGCAGATCAGTAGATAGATGGACTTTATTTGATTTTTATAAGGTACAGTGGGCTCCATTGAATACAGTTTTCTAGGAAACATTAGAAAATGATACTACAAATACTAACAAAGCATAGTAGTTTAAACAATTACTATGATCATTTTAAATTTTGTTCAGAGAGATGATTAATCTCTAATGAGCCTATCAATTTTTAATTTGCTATATTAGGTGATATATAGCTATCTATAAGATATCTATAATCGTTAATATTTTTTCTCGAGTCTTATTTTAATCAATGAATCAACAAACTAGTGTTATATGCTTACCATTGCCAGGCATCAGATTTAGTACTAAGTATTTAAAAGGCAAAAAGAAATTCCTTTACTCTCAAACCTTATATGCTAATAGGGGAGATACTATGTAAAGAGATAGGTATATGCAAGATGCATAATGAATAGAGAACAGTGATCAGGTATCTACAAGGGAAGGATGTGGTAGCTGGGGAGAGTACTAGTAAGGGCCTCTTCAATGAGATATTGAGTTGAACACTGAAGTTTCTAAAGGTAGAAGACTATAAAGATGGTATTTCAGGTATGAGGGACATACCATGCAAAGGAATGAAAATGAGAAATGAGCAGCCTGATCCAGAGACTCCAAATCAGTTCAATATACAGATCTGGGACTCATTTACACAGAGACTCATCCATTGGAGTTGATTCAATTACCCAGTTGGATAGTATATAAGATAAAAGAAAATAAAACCTAAGACAGCCAGGATTAGTAGGTATGTCACAGATCACATTCCTGAAAAAGTAAGCTGGAAAGGAGTATTCACACAGGTAGAAGAAGAACAGGAGAGTGCAGGGTGAGGAAAAACCTCGAGAAGAAGTGGATTTAATATATCACTTTATATATTAGACATAGAATTTCACATATAGCATTTTGACACAGTAATGTCTACATAGAGGTCAAGAAAGATGAAGACTGAGGAAAAGATCATTAGCTTTGGCAATTAACAGACTGGAAACTTTGGGGAGAGATCATTAAAGTTTAATGATGAAGCTGGAAACCTGATTGTGGATGTTTCAAAGAAGCTCAAAGACCAATCTTGAAAATAGGTCATTTTCCCAGGTTTATAAATATTAAATTAAAAAGTGAAATTCTGAGAAATTGACATATCTTTTCTGATTCTCTTTTCTGATATAATAATGATTATCATATCAATAAATATTTTTTTTAACTTTAGAATCTAACAAACATGCTTAAGGAGCAAAAAACACGAAGTCCCTCTGACATTTCCACCATGTCAAACAGGAGGATAGTTTAAAATCACCCAAATATCAATTAGAAGCACTTACTAGCATTAGTGGTAATGGTTCATTTTCAAGAGAGGTTTAGATGTTTCTTCTCTCCCTCATAGAAACAAGCCTCTAAATGGTGTTACAATAACCCAATCAACCTACTTAAAAACCTGTCCCACACATAAGAGAATATAGACTGAAATTTGGAGTCAGGAAAGACAAGAGTGCAACCCATTTCAACACTTACTTGTGATATGAACCTAGGCAAATCACCTAACCTTTTTGAGCCTCAGTTTCTTCACCTGTAAAAATGAAGATAATAATGTTTATTATATTATGGGAATGCTCTGAAGATCAAATCATGTCAAGGGTTTTGCAAACCTGAAATCACCATGCAAATGTCGTCAGTGATGTTTACATTGGAAAGGCATAGAAAACAATACTATTGTAAAGAATAGTCATTCAGGGGTGGCTAGGTGGTACAGTGGATAGAGCACCAGCCCTGCAATCAGGAGGACCTGAGTTCAAATCTGGCCTCAGACACTTAATAATTACCTAGCTGTGTGGCCTGGGCAAGCCACTTAACCCCATTTGCCTTGCAAAGACTTAAAAAAAAAGAATAGTCATTCAACAGTGATTGAATTGTGACCAGGTACCTGCCACTGTGTTAAGTTCAGATGATGCAAAAAAGATATATAACAACAATAAAAGCAAAAAAAAGTAAGGTTTCTCTCAAGGAACTCACATTCTAATTGGAGAGATAATATTTAATAACTATATATACTGTAACTATATTTGTATATTTATGTCTATCCATACATCTATTTATCCATCTATCTAAGATAAATGAGAGATAATCTCAGTGGGGAGGGAGGGAGAAATGAAATGAAAGGTTTCCTTTGTGTCATCTCAATCTGTCTTCCTCGCATTCTTCATAATACAGGTTCATCTCTACCGCTATAAGGTAATCAAACCTTGTTTAGAATCTTCTTGTTTGGGATTGAGAGGGCAGGAGATTGGAGATGAATGGGGACAAGGGAAGGACCTTTCCTCAAAGCTATTTCCCACAATACCTCCTCAAAATACTGGGAAAATTTGAATAAGTAAATCTTGTCTGTTCTTTTATTCCCCTTTCCTCCCTTCCTGCCCTTCTCATTTCCCTTGCTCCCTTCCTTCATTCTTCTGTTCCTGGGAGCAAGAAGAATTGGAAGATATTATAGAGAAGCTACAGGTGGAGGGGAAGTAGGCCATCTCAGTTCCAGTCTTAGTCTTTCACTGATGTTTTCAGCTTCCTAGGAAACCCATTAAAAAGCTCACTCCACTTGCAGAGACTGTGCCGTCCCAGTCCTCCTCCCCAATGCTTCTCCAGGACATTATTTTCCATCTATTGTCTATGTACTCTCTTATATGTGTAGTTGATTTGCAAAATGGATTGTGAGCCCTTTCAGAGTAGAGTTTGTGTTTGTGTTTTTTTTTGTTTGTATCCCTGGTACTTAGCACAATGAGTCACTTAAAGACTTCTCAAGTGACTTTCATATCTATTAGGACTTTTAAAAAACATACTACTTTGGGGGGGTGGGGGGGAATTATACTCAAGAATTTTTGAGATTATTTTCAGTTACTTACAATTGACTTGGATGATTTTTTAACAGCTTTTTTTTAACAGCTTTACAGCTGTTACTTCTTTGAGTCAATTAGCATGGTGAAGCCCTAATTACCTACATTTAAGGTAACCATCAACTTTCCCAGGTTTTAAACTGGAGGGAGGCAAGAGCCAGATTAGTAAAAGCTATCAAAAATCTTCAAAATTTTAATCCATCTGAAAGAATTCAAAATTATCACTAAGTCATTTTCAGTTGTGTCCCCAGCTTTTATGACCCAATGTGGGATTTTCTTGGCAGAGATAGGGAGATACAGTGATTTGCTGTAACTCCAACTGAGGAAACTGTGGCAAACAGGGTTAAATAATTTGCCCAGGGTCATACAATTTATAAATGTTTGAGACCAGATCTGAATTCAGAAAATGAACTTTCCTGACTGCAGGTCTGGTATTCTATACAGTGTAAGACTCAACTACCCTTCAGAGTTTGTAGAATCCTTAGATATTAGTTGCTTGATCTGAATGGACCCAAATGCCTTTAAATTAGATCTCTCTTTAACTTCTGGAAAAAGTTAAAATCTAAAACTACAAGCTTTTTGGCTCTGTTCATATCCCCTACTCAAATAAAGGACAACTGGAAATTTGTCATTCTGAATTTCCAAAGGCCCAGGGTAGCTTCCATTACTCAGAATGCATGAGGTTAGGAAAACATGCTCCATGGTAAAAAATTAAGTTTAACATTTTAATTTTAAAAAATTATTTCATATTATGCCAGTAGTCCTATTTGGCCACATATTTCCATTGGTTTGCTTTTATGATTTCTTATCACTGTTTAGAATTTGTAAAAACGTGAGAGAAGGAAAAAGTTTCTCTAAAAACTCATCCCAAAGTTATTGTGATTTGGTACTTTTTTTTTTAGTTTGCACCCTGATGCTTGTAAACAAAAAAGAAAAAAAAATAATTTTTATCCACTAACATAAAGGAAAATGAATATTAAACAAAAATAGACTGGGATTGACTTGTTCTTAAACCATTTATAGCTGAAATCTATACAATTTTTTCAGATGGCATTTTTCATTTATAATATTTCTACGGAGTATTAAGAAGCCAAATAGTCTGAGAATGAAACTGTTTTATCACCTAACAACATAAACAAAAACCATCCTTCAGCAATAAGTATCACGGAACAGTTCGACTTCCAAGATAATCAGACAGCTAAAATCCTTTGTTTCTCTTTTTCCTCACTTGAATTACTTAAAATCCTGTAACTTTAGACAAAGGAGATGGTACTTAAAAGACTTAGTCATTTTCAAGTTCATAAAAAGAACTGATGAAAACAACTAGAGTGGGAGAAGAATGAGAGTGAGGGCAGAAACAGGGAAAGAAATGCCTTACAAGTTATTTTAGACTCTGAAAACCTGAAGTTATAAAATATAAATGGAAACAGAAAGATGAGTTATATACCCAAATCTGGCTAAGAGTAGAAATCTCTTCAAAGTATTTTGAGTATTTCTGTTCATACAACATTTACTTAATAAAAATATCAGGAAAAAACCGAGTCTTTGGCAATAACCATGAGTGCCCCAATACTAAAATTTAGATTAAGACAGGATACACTGAAAGGAACAGCAAGAAAAAGAAAGAGCAAGAGGAAAAGGAAAAAGGAAGAAAGGACAGAAAGAAGGAAGGAAGGAAGAAAGGAAGGTAGGTAGGTCTTCAAATTTGGTCTTCAAATTATTTTATACATCTTACAGATTTTAAGATTTTGGTATTCCAAAAAAATAAAAGAATCGTTCATTTTATTACTGTTAGACATTTGAAAGTTTGAAGTTGTGCCACATTTATATGCAAAATAATTTGATAATGTGATTTTTAAAATAGGCAGATGAACAAGGACTGGCTGACATCACATAGGACTCTTGCAACACAGAGAATCTATGGCTTACCCCTAGGTTTGGTGACTTAGCAGCTTGGTGAGACCAAACTAGTTTTGCTTTCAAGAAACCATGGTCATCTCTGGTGTAGGATGGGGCAATGGAGGAGCAAATTCAAAACGAATGAAGTGTTTTCTAGAACATCTCAGCATAATCATCTAGGACCGCAATGACTTTGTGAAGGGATTCAAGCAATGGATAAATATGTATGGATAAATGGATAAATATGTAAACCTATAAACCTTTATGTATGTATATACTATGTAAATAATATAAATACATAATTTAATTATATTATATAACATAAATGAAATAATATATGATATATGTCAAATATTACCTTATTTTCATTTGATTATTTATTGCACAACTATTTGGGATGGAAACTGCCCTCAATTTTGATTTTTCTATTTTGCCAGCACCATTTGCTGTGTTCAGCAGATGGGTTTGTGCCCACAGAAGCTTTGAGAAACAACTATTGTCTGGCAAGATTAAGGCTGAGGTTAGTGAGATCCTTCAGTTTAGGATCAAAGCAGTGAGACAGCAAAACTAGGCCCAGTTCTTCTTATCTGCCTTCTAATTCTTTGAATGAGTATGACTAAAAATAGGGGTCTTTTTATTCAGAGGAAGAAGGGGAAATTACTGTTGCTTCTGGCTATCTCTCTCACCACAGGAAAACATTAAGATAGAATTTTTTTCCCTACATGAGCAATGTCAGTGATTCTTCATGAAGAGTGTTTTACATGAACAAAAGCAGATGATTCTTTTGCTGCAGTGAATGAGCACATTTGGAATGTATTTCCAAATACAACTTCATGATTCTATTGATTCTAGTGTGGTTATCTTTCTGTTGTAAAGGGAAAGAGATTGATGAGAAAGGGAAGCTTTGTGTTTAGCACTGTTACCCCATTGGAAATCTGTCTGCCTGGGTCTGTCAGATCTCAGTTTCTTTTAAGAATCCATTGTGATGCCAGTATTTTTATCCATGTTATTCCAAAACTAGAGAAACATCACCATTTGCCAGAATGAAATATGTAAGATCCCAAAGATCATAATTCTTATCAGAGGAATCATGCCATTGGGTTCTATTCATTGCTTATCCAGTCTACTCTACCCCCATTCCCTCTACATCTTTCATATTACATTTGAGAACACTAATACCTAAAGATGTTAGGCAACTGGGGGGGGGGTGCAATGGACAGAACATTTGCCCTGGAGTCAGGTAGATTCATTTACATGAGTTCAAATCTGACTTCAGACACTGATTTGCTGTGTGATCCTAGGCAAGTCACTTAATCCTATTTACCTCAGTTTCCTCATCCATAAAATCAATTGGAGAAAAAAGAGCAAACAATTTCAGTATCTTTGCTAAGAAAATCCCAAATAGGTACGTGGTGAATCAGACAAGAATGAAATGACACATAATATAGATATTAAGTGAGTCAACCAGTATCAAAGCAGGTAGCAATTAGACTAGATGAGATTTGATCCTAAGTGCTCTCTATTGTCAGAACTCTCCATTGCACCACATCATTCCTCTCAATTCAGTCCCTCCACACCTTTGTAAATATTCTTTATGACAGCTGGCTTCATATCTTTTGACTATTTTATTCTTCAGGAAATTATTCTTGGTCTTACCTAAATGGGTCAGATTTTTACAAAAGCTATTTGATGCAATTTCCCCCTAATTAATAGCTTTTCTTATCATAACTGTACTTATTTTTCACTTTGCAAACTCTAAAAATATTTTTGTAACCAATTTCTCTATTTTATCTCCCTTAGACATTCTCCCCATGACCAAAGATCTGAAAAGTATTCCTTTGATTGTCCTCTTTTTATTTAGAATCATGATACCTCTACATACCTATATCCATTTGGAGTTTATTAAGCTATAAAGTATAAAAATGTGATAAAAGTACCTTCAGTGAAACTACTTGGTCCTTTGACAAGTAGCTATTGATGATTAGGGATTCTATCCTCTCTTCTCCAGTGCCTTATTGGCTTTATTAAAATCTTAATTAGTTTTGGGTATTGTCAAGTGGGTATTTCACTGATATCTTTAAAAAATTAGTCCTAAAATAATTTTAAAAGTTTTTACAAGAAATTCAAATGAGCAATAGCCATATGAAAGATTGCTCCAAATCCCTAAATAGTGGAGAAATAGAAACAAACAATCCTGAGGTTTCAAATGATAAAGAAAAAAATTGTGGAGAGAGTCAACAGTGCAGGGATCAACTGTCAATTGGCCAAACTTTTCTGGTAAACAATCTGGAATCATTTAAGGGAAGACATCAAACTGTTTATGTCCAAATTGAAGAAGAAAACTCACAACTGAGATCCTATGCCAAGGAGGCATAGATAGAATTAAAGGTTCCAAATACTGGAATAACATAATGGTAGTGGGAGTTCCCTGCCTCTGGTCTTTTTATTCCTATCCATCCTGTATGTGGTTTCCAAATGAATATTCCTGATGATGAATGTCATTTTCCTGATCAAGGACTCCCTATTGCCTCTAGCATAAGATACACACTTGTCTCTCTGTTATTTATAGTTAGTTCCATTTTTTCTTTTTAGAATGACGTCTCTTTATTCTGTTTTACATTTTAACTTTAAAACAAAAACAAAAAAACCCCAGCAAAATAGAATAGATATGCTGTGAGGATAACTGATCAAATTGTGTTATATTCATATATGTCCAATTACTGTACTTTTTTTGACTAAGTAAGAGAATATTCTTGATTTCATTTATTGTTACCTAGCCTAATCACTGAATTGGCATTGCCCCAGTCAATGTAAGACCTATTAAAGACCTTAGCTTAAAAAGTTCAAGTCTGCCACTGTATCCAACTCTGATCAAAACGATCAAAGTCACCCACTGTATCCAGGTCCACCTCCAATTATTCTGATCCATATTTGGCCACTAAACCCAAATGACTATGAAGGAGGAAGCAAGCTTGGTGACTTTGCACAGTTTCTCCTTCACTTAAATCCAATTCACTTGCATGTTATGGCATAATATCCCTGATGTCATGGTCCTCTTCAAGAACAAAGGACAAACAACATTGCTATACTCTTTAAAAGGATGAATATGAAAAACAAGAGATGGGGTGGCATAGTGGATAAAGCACTGGCCTTGGAGTCAGGAGTACCTGGGTTCAAATCCGGTCTCAGACACTTAATAATGACCTAGCCAATGTGGCCTTGGGCAAGCCACTTAACCCCATTTGCCTTGCAAAAACCTAAAAAATAAAAAAGAGAATAAACACCTAATGTGTGTTTTCCTGGTGGCGGATAACATACTGTGGTGGTTTGTTGATAAGTAAGGAAGGCAGCGAAACCAATTCAATGCCAAGAGACTCCCAGAGCAATCAGAATATCACCAATAGTCCTGTTTCCTATCAATCAGGCCATGAGATAGAAAGATTCCTTTATAGGCAAGTGAGAAGGTTGCCTTACACAGAACAGCACACCCCCCCCCCAAAATAAACGTAAGTGTACACTCATGCCACTAAGTCACTCTATGGTATGATACTCCACAATTCCAAAGATATGGTACTCTTCAATTCCAAAATGGATTAGTTGTAATGTGAGTCAAGGACTATACCAAGGACTTTTAAAATATCATCTTACTTGAAAAACTTGAGAGACATGATATTATTATCCACACTTTACAAATGAAAAGACTTAGGTAAACTGATTTAACCTGAGTTATGTCACTAGCAAGTATCTGAGGTGGGGGGTGAAGTGAGATCTTCCTGACTTCAGTCCCAGTACCTTATCTGTTGCATCACCTAGCTATCTAATATAAGGAATATAAAGAGATATAAGATGCCAAGTAGAGAAGGTAAAACCAAAGAATTAGATAACTTTTACTATTGTTCAATCTTTTTTCAGTCATGTCTGACTCTCTGTGACCTCATTTGGGGGCTTCTTGACAGATACTTTAGTTTTTTGACATTTTCCTTCCCCAGCTCATTTTACAGATGAGGAACTGAAGCAAACTGGGTTAAGAGACATTTTTCAGGATGACAAAGCTAAGTGTCTGAGGTTGGATTTGAACTCTGGACGATGAATCTTTCTGATTGTAATCCTGGCACTCTAGTCATTGTATCACCTAACAACCCCCCTCCCCCAAATAAGATGACTTCTGTAAATGCAAACCCTAGTATATAGTTGAACTTAAATTTGTTTGTAATGATAATGGTTCTGGAGAAAAGAGGATGTAACATATAGCATTTCTCCCAGAAATAGGTAGTGAATTTGAATCACTATGTGCATGTGCTCTCAGATTTGGTTTTTCTTTACATTGTTTTTGATTGTTTTTATTTCTTACATGAAATGAACTGATGACAAAGGTGAATCTAATGAGAAATAACAATAGTGTTGCTTCTCCTATCCATCCCTCTCTCTCTCTCTCTCTCTCTCTCTTCTCTTGAAGCCACTATACTAGTTAAGAACACCATTATTTACATCTCAACTATTTTACTGCCAAAGGCTCTTACTTGCTGTCCCTGCCTCTGCTCTTTTTCTTCTATCCATCCTGTATGTGGTTACAAATGGATATTCCTAATGATGAATGTCACTTCCCTGACCAAGGGCTCTCTATTGCGACTAGCATACAATATACACTTGTCTTGTCATTTATAGTTAGTTCCATTTTTTCTTTTTAGAATGACTTCTCTTTATTCTGTTTTGCATTCTAACTTCCAGACAATCTGGCTGACTCTTGCTCCCCATGAATAACATTCTTTTTTCATCTCTATGTCTTTGTAAGAAATTTCTTCCAAATTTAGGACGTTCATTTTCTTAATTGCCTCCTCTTGGAATCTCTAGTACCCTTCAAAATTTTGCCTAAGTGTCATCTCCTATATGAAACCTTTCTTTTTCTTCTGGCCATCAGTGATTCTTCCAATTTTAAATTTGTTTTGTATTTACTTTTTTTTGTCTCTCTAAACACATTTGTTTTTCCTGCTAGAATACAAACTCTCTGAGGGCAGGAATGGTTTTCATTTATATTTACATTCCCAGCACCAATTACAGTGGCTGACATGAAACAGATCCCTAATAACATCTTGATACAAATGATAAAATGGAAAAAGGGAGCAAAACTACAAATTTTAAAAACAAAAGAAAAGATGGTTAAAAAAGCAAACAAACGAATAACTTGACCAGGAATAAGTTAGGAGAATCTGGACTGAAATCATGGTTTATACTTAAAGTGTCTTGAAAGTATAAGCCAAGATCCCAGTACAGATCATAATTTTCTAAATTTAGCACCACTGTTATTTCACAAACATGAAAAATAAAGAGCCTATTGTTGTTCACTCATTTTAATTATGTCCAATACTGTATGAATGCATTTGGGGTTTCCTTGGCAAAGAGTGTTTTGTTATTTCCTTCTTCAACTCATTTTTACAGATGAGCCAACTGATGCAAACATGGTTAAGTGACTTGCTCAGGGTCACATAGCTAGGAAGTGTCTATGACCAGATTTGAACTCAGGTAGCTGAACCTTCCTGACTCCAGGCTCTATGCTCTATCCCAAAGAGCTTACAATGTTATAAAACTGAAGAATTGAAAGGGTCTAGATTTTATTTAACTTCCTTGGATAAAAGTATTTTTCAACAATTCATTACTTAAAAAAAAGAAAAATAAACAATTCATTGCTGATTAGAGCTCTTGTTTTCCTTAAAGATAGTCCATACAAAAGTAACTATCATGAATTAGGGCTTACATTATGCTATTCTTTTTAAGCTCTCCAGGGCTTACTACACAGCACATACTAGGTTGTTAAGAAATGCTTGCTGTTGGAGTTGTGAATTAATCCAACCATTCAGGAGAGCAATATGGAACTATGGCCAAAGAACAATCAAACTGATCATACATGTTAACCTAGCAATTCTAAAACTAGGTCTATATCCAGAAGAAACCATAAAAAATGGGAAAAGTCCCATATTGTCCAAAATATTTGTAGCACTTCTTTTCATAGTGACAAAGAATTGGAAACTGAGTGGATGTTCATCAATTGGGCAACTTATTGTATATGAATATTATGCAGTGCTATTGTTCTATAAGAAACCTTAAATGGTTAGAGTTTAGAGAAGTGTGGAAAGAATCACATGAACTGATGCTGAGCAAAGGGAGCACATTGTTCACAATGACAACAGCATTTTGAGTTGATTAGCTTCTAACTACATTTCAGAGAGCTAGCACAACCTGGGAGACCTATCATGGATAACATTATCTACATTCAGACAAAAACCAAAACCAAAAATCAAAAATCCTACTGAATCTGAAAGAACTTCCTCCACTTTTTAAAAATTTCTCTTCTGCTTTTCCTTCCTATCCTATGGTTTTCTTTCTTTTCCTTATACCTAATACTTCATTCATAAAATGACTAATATTCAAACATGCTATACACAGATGTAAATGTACAACATCACTAGACTAGTATTTGTTGAGGGGAGCGGGTTAGGGAAGGTGGAAGAGAAGTATATAACCTATAAATATACAAGTGGATGAATGTTGAAAAACTTTTATGTAATTGGATAGATAAAATAAAATATCAATCAAAAACATAAGAATTGTTTACTGCCTGGTTGACTATTCTTCAGTCCTCTATGTGTTTTTCTTCTAATGGAAATGCAGCAGGGTGAGGGCAGCTGAGACTAACATTGACTGACCAGACCACAGAAAATTAGTATACATTTGTGAGCAAGTAGTCTAAGAGGGGTTCATATTCTGGGGATCTGTGAACTCACTGCTGGTTTTGGCATTTTTTAGGAATTTTGCAAGGCAAATGGGGTTAAGTGGCTTGCCCAAGGCCACACAGCTAGGTCATTATTAAGTGTCTGAAGCCAGATTTGAACTCAGGTCCTCCTGACTCCAGGGCTGGTACTCTATCTACTGCACCATCTAGCCCCCCCTTACTTTGTTTTTAATATTTTGTTATTGCACTTTTATATCATTGAGATTCTTTTCATTGTTATTTTTATTTTTTTTTATTTTAGTTGTTATTTCTTGAATTTAAAAACTTTATAAGAGGTTTATCAGTTTCACCAGAAGCAACCTTCTGGACTCAGGAAAGGCAAGAATATTTCAACTGACCATCTCAGTACTGCTACAGGGGTGTGTGTGTGTGTGTGTGTGTGTGTGTGTGTGTGTGTGTGTAAACCATGCTTTTTACTCTGATGGAACAAGATTCAAAGGAATGCCCAAACAACAGAATATGTTTGGTTTGGTTTGTTTTTAAGACACTCAAATTCAAAGCCATTTCACCAAACAAATTTAGTTTGACCGATCAACATTGTATTACTATTTCCTCAACAATTCAGACTCCTACTTCTTCTTCTTCCCCACTCCCATCAGTTTACAAATAGCAAAGCTTTAGAAAAAGTATTATTTCTATGAATTGCAATTTCATGAAGTTCATTTGGGAATCATTTTTTTCAGCAATAAGTAACAGAAATAGAGAATTTCTCATTAGTGTGTCCCCATGTGTTATTTGCTAGAGTGAAATTTAAAGAAAAGGGGATGTGTTTGATAGCCTTTAGGATGTTTGCCTGGAGTGATTTGGGTGAATTAGAGTTGTGCCATAGGAATTTAGGAACCAAGTTTGAGACAGGCTGATAAAGTGCAAAGAGTATGGGATTTGCAGTCAGAGGTACTAGGTTCAAATCTCTATTCTGCTACTTAATATCGATGGAATCTCAAAAAATAATCATTTTTCATTTCTTTGGATCTCAGTTTTTCTCTAATGCAAAAATGGGGGTAGGATCATATTAGATAATCTCTGAGAGTATTTCTAATCCTAAATGTTAATTTGGGAAAACAAGATCAAAACTTTTTCTGATGAGATAATAGAGTCAATTATTAAGTCATAGACTTTGACTGCAAAAGAAACAAAGGTGATCATAGAGTTTTGTACTACAAGCGAATTTAGATTTAAACTTGTATTGTTATAGAAAGATTGTCCCTGGAGAGAAACAGATGACAGCTAAGTCTGAGAAAAAAGAAATGCTTAGAATCAAGGGAAAAGGGAATCCCTAATAAACTTAGATTTTCATTCTGCTCAAGAGACTTGCCTTGGGGTAGGGGGAAAGAGATTGCTACCTATTTCACCACTATGTTCTTATATATTTCTGCAGCAGGGATGTGGAGACCTAAAACTAGAATGAGTTATTTGAGTTACAACAAGTGAATAAGGAACACTTGGCAGGATTTGTGGAACTAATTCCTCCTACATTCCCATCCATGCTGTACTCTTTCCCCCTTCTTTCCCTAAATATAATATATATTAATGAAAATTTTATAATATTTCTAGGAAGAATTTGGGGGCCAAGCAATGAGGAATATATTTTCCTTTATATCAGACAAAATTGGTATATATTCACCTTACAAAAGATGAATTGTTTTCTTAGATGAAGTGCTTCTTAGAATGGAAACATGAAATTAAATATCATAAAGAAAAAAAGTCTCCCAAGATAACAAAGTGAATCCTAGAAAGGCTCCTTAAAATCACCCAAATGTCTCCTTAAAAAGGAAAGAAAAATGGAATTCTCTAAGAACAATCTCTTTTAGATTTAAGCATGTTTTCTTCCCTGAGAAAGTATAAGCTTATTGAGAGATGGGATAAGATCCATGTGATCTGAGTATTCCCCCTCCCCCCCAAAAAAAGAACTCATATCAAATCTGGACAATATTTTTTGAGACTGATTTAGGAAGAAGCCTCTGTTTTTTTCTTAGGTGCTTTTTACCTATAAGGACTTAATAAAATACTTTTTACCCATAAAGAGTTAATAAAATACTTTTTTCCAGGAGAATCTTTTTTAGAATGGCCATCATTAGCCGAAGTGACCTATTAAGCTCAACCTAAACTAACCTCCTCATTTACATATATGGAAATTAAGATCCTGAAATATTAAATGACTTGTTCAATTAACTGGGAAGATTATATGCTCATAAATTAGAGCTGGAAGTATCTTCAGAGGCTATCCAGTTCAATTCCCTCATCTTACAAATGAGGGAAGTGAGACCCAGAGACTATAAATCAATCACTCAAATAACATGGATTTATTAAGTGCTTACTTTGTATTAAACACTTAGAAAAAGCAAGAGTCTCTGCAATCAAGGAGTTTCCATTCTAATTGAAGAAACAAAATGGGTGATGATACTTATCAAGGTTTTGAACCTGTCATCTAACTTTAGATCCACTGCTTTTCTAAGGCATTAGGTTACACATTTAATTCTCACTCCCAGGCTCCCTCCACTCTCCTAAACTTTGTTCTGGTACACAGGGAATAAGAATGAACCTATGGAAAAAGTAACTAGGTTCATATCACCATTCTGATATCAATTGTGACTGAGTGGCCATGAGAACTTGGGCCAGTCTGCCCCTCTGGTATTGTTTCTAGAATTTAAATGTAGGGCTTTAAAAGATCATCTCGAAATGTGGGGTCCTATCATCCTATGAATGGAAGCTACAGTCTCAGACATGTTTAAAAAGATGGACTCTCATTTTGAGAAACTGGCCATTTCTTCCCAACAAAATGATCTTATCTTGATTTCACTGCTGTGCACCAACAATAACTCAGACTCTCACTGTTAAAATATAATTAAATTTTCCCTCAGCTTTTGCAGTTTTGTTTCCGAAGACTTCCTTTAATTAAAAAAAAAAAGGAAAAAAAGAAAGACTGCACCAGGGAGTCAAAGAACATTCCAAAATGACATGTATTAGACATAATCATGAAAACACTAAGGAGAGCCAGTATTTCCATAATTTTTCATTACTCCTTCTGATCACTAGCAGATTGACTCAAAGTTGTCCATTATTTGTTTTAAATTAAAAAAATAATAAAACACATGTGTCTCTAGAGAAAAAGTTGTTCTAAAGGCCATTTAAAGACTGTCTTTAGATATGAGTGAATCATAGATATTGATCAGAAAGTAAAAGGATATACTTCCAACACTATCCAGAAAAATGAACTAAAATCTCAATTTTTAGAGTACTGTTCTTAAGTTAAACAAGACCGAGGCTTTGAGACAAATAAAATGCGAAGTTTACTTGTGAATGTTGGTTTTATAAGTGGGAATATAGTTATAACCGTATGACTCTGTGTGTGTGTGTGTGTGTGTGTGTGTGTATTTTATCTAGTGCTAAGTCATGTAAAACATTTAAACTCTGAAAACTCCCAGAGAGCAGAAACTTCCCGAGTAGAGATACAACCGATGACCAATACATTTCTACCCCTTCACCAGTGAGATCTATTTATAGAAATGAGAAATATGAAGTAAAATGATGTTAAATGAATAAATGTCCAGAATATAATCAAGAAAATGCAGATCATATAATTATTTTGAACTAAATCTAAAATGCTTTATTTTTCCATTTAATGAAGATACTGTTACACACGAAACTGGGCAATTTTATCTAGTGTCTCTATTGTAACTAATGATAGTTTATTTTATTATTTAGAAATATATTGCCAGGATTTATTTTTATAATTAATTATTTTTTCAACTACATGAAAAGATAATTTTCCACAATCATTTTTGTAAGGTTTTTAGTTTCCAATAATATTTTAACAAATGAGTAATGATGTGGGTTAATAAAACAAAATTGGGCAACCTGTCAGGCAGTGGAGAAAAAAATAATCTAAAATCCAATCAAACAGAATCCTTAATAGTCTTGCAAATCAAATGCCAGAATAAAAGAATGCATTGATTGAGTGACATTTGAAATCATGTTTCCTTTCCACAGCATTGCAGGGGCTGAAAAAAATTTACGGTGCCAAGGGGAACAGAAGGCAAAAACTTAGGCAAAAACCTGTCTGAAGTTCTCAGATGGACTTTACAACGAGATATGGCTTAGACTATGGAACATAAATGAGTTTGAAGAATCAAACCTTGATCTCAGATAGAATAAACTTTTTCCGAAAGAGCTGATGAGTTTCCAGCTCTGACGACACACTTGCTCAAAGACACTTTCTAAGATCCCAGGAAACCTGAAATCATAAGATGCCTCAGTGGTTTCCATGCCCCTGGCTCAATCTCTTTTAACACCAGACTCTCAGGTCCCCCATCGAACAGCTCCAGACCCAACTGGACATGCCAGGCTCTACCATCCATCCTTTGTGGTTTACTGCAGTGTATTCATAGTCAGAGGAAATGCCCCTTGGAAATCAGGGTACTGTGACAGATTTCTTAACACAAGGAGGATTCTCAGGAAATTCCCCGTGGCTGTTGATGCAGCAATAAGAGCCCCTGAATTCAAAGACCTAGAGATGCTTTGAGGGACCAAGTGGGGAGCTCTGGAGGGATTCTCCTTCAAGGACATGCAGATCTAATAAAACAAGCCCAGGGAGGGAGGGAGAGGGAGAGGAGTGGAGACTGAAGTTCTCACTAACCTTTCTGGTGCTTAAAGGATTGGATCGACCCTGAATGGTGAACCATTTTCGTTCAGCTGAGCTCTGAGGAACTCACGTCTTTCCTGCAGGGAGATCACACTCTGGCGCTCCTTCAGACCCAGAGCTTCTGGAGCTGTGGGCAAGCCGACACCTGCTTCAGAGGGAGCTCTGCCGGAGAGGCTCTCCTCCTCACCGTTGTCATAGAAACCAAGAAGGGCGGTCCAGCGTCCCGACTCCCCTTAGTGGCTACTTTGGGAACAATCCCCAGCATCAGGAGCACGCTGCCAGAGCCAGGAAAGGATGCTCTGCGTGGTGTAGGCTTTCACATCCTAGGAGAAACATGCCTAGTGCTCAGCCTTGGGTTATAAATAAAATAAAGGCGGGCAAGCAGGATGGAAAAGCTCCTGCAGGAAAAAAAAAAGTCCTAAAAGTTGATTTGTATCGCCCTGGGAGAATGCAAACTGAGCCCAGCTATAATTAGCTCCGTTCTGCAAAGAAAGCCAAGGTTGCAGGTTTGGAGGGGGATCCCTTTGGAATTAAAAAGAAATAATAGTATGTCGAGCCCAATCCCTCAATTTTACTGATGAAGAAAAGAAACCCCAGGGAGGGGGAAATGACTTGACTAACATGATATAGGGTCCAAGTAACAAGGCTAGGATCTGAATCCACACTCTCCCTAATATTCTTTCCACTGAGGCAGCTTGTCTTCCCTTGATTGATAGGTAGAAGGCACTTTGGGTCATTAGTGCCCCTCTGCCCTTTCACTTTCACTTTATGGATGGGAAACTTGAGATCCAAAGAGAGGAAGTGCTTTGACTAGCACCTTCTCAGTGCCAAATGGTAGAGATAAGTTTTTTTTAATTTTTTCTTTGTTTAAGGCAGTAGGGTTAAGTGACTTGCCCAATGCCACATAGCTGGGCAATTATTAAGTATGTGAGACTGGATTTGAACTCAGGTTCTCCTGACTCCTGGACCAGTGCTCTAAACACTGAACCACCTAGTTGCCCCAAGAGCAAAACCCATATTTTCTGACTCCAAATGTGATGCTCCTACTACTGTATCTCGTTGCTATTGCAGCTATCCCTACATGTGACATAACATGAATTAGAAATGAATCATTGAAAAACTTCCAGCAATGAATTGAACTAACAGCTATACCCATATATCACAAATATAAATGAGATATTGAAAACTTCAGGCAATGAACTGAACTAACAACAGCAAAAGCAACATATAGATACACACATATACACATAGAATAAGCCCCAAAGCTACAGATGTTAATGTCTGCCTGGTTTTAAGAGTTTAACTGTGTGGTCCAATCCACTTAATTTACAATTGAGGCCAAATGCCTCATTTGATCATAGTTTCCTTATCTGTAAAAGATGCAGGTGCATAGACTAGATACACAAGTATCTAGTGTATCTACCCCCTGTCTCCCAGACTCTGTCAGTCCAAGATTCTTTGTAATATATCGTGGTTATACAGTTTCTACTCTCTTTTCATCCTTTGTCATCAATAATGTATCACTTAATAGCTGAGATAAACAAATGTGTCTTAGCTTGCAAGATCAACTGAGTGTTAGAGCCCCAAACAATATGCAAAGGGATATGTAGTTTCCAGATTAGATTCAACATATTGGGTTACTCCTTTTATTTGTTTGTTTGTTCTTTGAGGAGACATAGGCTGCAGCACCAAGGAACTGCAGAGCAATGAAAGGACTCACAAACATGGTCACTGAACACACTGATAAAGGGGTATTTACCATAAAGTAGTATGTTTGTATTGAAGCTACTTAAATAAGACAGACATCTCTTTTCCTGATGAGGGAAATGATTTGAATATAGTTATTTATAACCCCAGGTACAGTAAGAGCCTGCCCATGTTCAAGTGTCGATGTTTCTTTCTTGCCATAAATTTGATCTGGGGCAAATAATTTTCCCTCCTTGAGCTTCCAATTGGACTTCATCCATAAAATGGGCATATCACTCATACCAAATGCTTCGAATCTGACATAATAAACATGTATACATATATTTATATGTGTGTATGTTTGTGTATAAACCTATATACTCAATATACACATAGACATATAAAGATGTAATATATAGTCAGTCATATCTATATATCCATTGATTTACAATGCATGCATGATACAGTAGCATCATCATAGTCACAAAATATAGACAATGTGAATAAAAGAATCTATAAGCATTAATTAAGTGCTTGTTTTATGTCAGCTAGATGGCACACTGGATAGAGTTCTGAGCTTGGAGTTAGGAAGACTCATCTTCCTGAATTCAAATCTGACCTCAGACACTTCCTAGTTGTGTGACCATGGGTAAGTCACTTAAGCCTATTTGCCTCAGGTTTTTTTATTCATAAAATGAGCTAGAGAAGGAAGTGGTAAACTATTCCAATATCTTTGCCAAGAAAATCCCAAATAGGATCATGGAGAATTGAATATAACTGAAATGACTGAGTAAGTACCAAACATTATATCATTATATCTATCTCTATCTCTATAACTGTATCTGTATCTGTATCTATATTTATATCTATATCTTTCTATCTATATCTGTTACTTTGTACATATAATGAACCCTGCAAACTATTAATATTAAAAAACAAAAGTATACGAAGATTCAAAGTACTCAAAATATTTTCTTTTTAGACCAACCATATTGGAAATTTCCATAAGTGAATCACTTTCTTCAATTAAGAGAATATCTCTAAAACAACTCTTTGTAATCATTCCATTATAATCCTACTCCCAAACTAAATATAAAGAGAAATGATGAAATAATATCTATTTGTAAAGAGCTTATATTTGAAAGGGAAAGACATTAAAAATGTGCATGAATACAAAGACAGAATCAATATGAATAGTTAAATACAAAATAATATGGAAAGATTGAGTCTGGGAATGTTTTTTGAAGATGGTGGTTCTGAAGATATGCCTTGAAAGAGAGGGTCTTCGGGAAATTAGATAAGGCAGTGGATAGAGTACAGACCTTAGAGTCAGTAGACCTGAATTCAAATGCAGCCTCAGATACTTACTAGCTGTGTGACCCTGGGTAAGTCACTTAACCTCAAATAAGACCTAATAAGTAAGAAATAAAAGAAAAAGATACAGGCTTTATGGAGTGGAGGTGAGGAAATAATGCTTTCCAACCATGGGGAATGTCCAGTGCAAAAGCACAGAGACTGCAGATGGACTTTCATGCATGAGAAACCCAAAGAAGGCTTGTTGGCTAGATAACAAAATAAAATTATTGTTATTATTTTAACTGTTGTAGGTAGGATTTCTAAAGAGTTTTATGAACTTCATTTCATCCATGAAATAACTCTGGGAGTTAGGAGCTATTACTACCCCCATTTTACAGATGAGTAAACTGAAGTAGACAAAGGGTAAATGATTTGTATAGACTCACAAAAGCCAGTAAGTGTCTTTGACTGGTTTTGAATTCAGATCTTTCTGATTTTAGGCTCAGCACTCTAAGCTCAGTTTTTCCTAGATGGATATGAGGGAGAGTCATCTTCACTAAGGCTAGAAAGACAGTTTTACCCAGATGATTTGTGTTTAGAAAGTCAAATCAAGGTGGGAAATTGAATGTTATCCATGGGAACACACGAAGCAGATCAATCCCATCTGGAATATAGATTCATGAAGGGGGGGATAATAGGAAATGAGGCTGAAAAGGGAAGTGGAAACAAGACTTCAGAGGACTTTGAATAATGGACTGGGCTAAAATTACATCCTATGAAACCATCTACAATGGTGTGTTGGCATATACAATTGTGCTTCATTAACAGTAATGAAATATTTTGAAATACAGGATATTTCTCAGTATTGTCCTGCTTTTTTTTTATACATGTATGTGATACTATATGCCTGCACGGTGGATCAAGGATGTGGGACCTGGAGTTGAGAAGAATTGAATTCAAGTCCCCCCCCCACCTGACACTAACTATACTTGTGACTCTGGACATGTCATTGAACCTCTGTGCCTCAGTTTCTTCACTTGTAAATTAGGGATAACATCAAATCTACCTCCTAGTTTTGTTATGAGAATCAAAGGAATAATATTTGTGAAGTGTTTTACAAGTCATCAAACACTATATAAATATATGCTATCATCATTTCCATCTACTCAATGACTTGCTCACTATATCCCAGAGTTCTCCATAGTCATTAATTTGGCAGCTGTCTTCATTCTGGTCAACTCAAGTTTAAGACATAATGTCTAACATTGTTATTCAGTGCTTCAAAGAATTCATGAGACTTGTGATCTCACTGATGCAAACAGGCCTTCCAGGGATGCAAATCATATAACTTACCTGTGCCCATTTAGCCCATGTACCACATTCAGAATAAATCCTCAGAACTGACTAAGATAATAAAAACAAAGTGACTGCATTTTCTGCCTTTCTCTTTTGAATGCTTCTTTTCATTGGGATGGGAAGCATAAATGCAATTTCAGAATGATTTCTTACTCAATTCTCTTTTCTATGATCAACAGGGTCATTTAGAAAAATCCCTCAGGGTATACCACCCTCAATAATACAGTTAACCATTCCAAGTTTTAGAAATAATCAACTCTATTGATTGGAACAGTTTTGCCATAGAGGTCTGTTTACTGACCAAGGAGACCAGGGAGGTAATTGAGAGCTTGTAACACTGCCTAGGACTGAGCCAGGAATCTCACATCTGACTTTAAAAGAAATATTCCAATCACCTAAGTGGTCTGTTGATTGTTACCCCCCCACCCATACATATACACTCCCTTTTAGATGGTCAAGCTGGCTTTACTTTCCAGAAAATGAATAATGATTTTTCCTTCCAAGGAAACACACCAGGGTAGGTAGCAGTTTCTTAGGAGCCAATCCCAGGGTAAACTGCTGAAGATTCAAAACAAATCTGTGGGTGTATTTTGTAGCAATTCTTAAAGGGAGTCTGCTGAGGGAACCAGCTTCGGACTAGATCGAAATTTCTTCCACCATCTGCTTTACAGAAAACTCAGGATACAAAGCTAGGAAATGCTTAGGATGAATTTAGGAGGGAGTGAGGGGAGGAGCAAGGGTAAACATACATGGATAGAATTCTCTGCTCACATTATTAAAGGGAGACCTTGCCAAAGTGACATTCAAAGAGTAGCTTCTTTGGAGCTGTAGCATGTAGGCAATGTAGATCAATGGATCAATAAACATCAATGAAGGCCTATTTTATATATATATATATATATTTATATATATGTGTGTGTGTGTGTGTGTAACACTGATCTAAATGCTCCAAATATAAAAGTAAATATGAAACAGATCCTTCCCTCAATGAGTTTGTTTTGTCATTTGAAATAGCATGTACCCATATAAGCATATACCCAAATAATGCTAAATAAAAGGGGAAAGAAATTAAAACAATTTCTGTGACATATGACTGTAAGAATCTAAGAAATAAAAAAAGTCACTTTTTTAGGTATAATCCTGAATCAGGAGTACCTGAGTTCAAATCCAGACACAAACACTTAATTAACCTAGCTGTGTGGCCTTGGGCAAGCCACTTAACCCCATTGCCTTGCAAAAAATAAAACCTAAAAAAATAATAAAAAAAGAAATAAAGAGTCAGGGGGTACAGGAAGCAGGGCCAAGATGATGGAATAAAGGCAGGGTCTCTCCCAAGCTCTACCACAAACCACTTTAAATATTGAATCTAATCAAATTCTACAGTGACAAAACTTACAAAAAGGTTAAGTAAAATAATTTCCCTATACAACTTGGATGACACTGGGGTTAGAAAGGTCCCACAGTACAGCCTGGGCAGAGCCAGAGCCATCTTGCTATCCAGGAACAGCTCAGGGATTGTCCAAGATAACTTGAATGGTCAGTAATACCTCAGCGGTGGAGACCCAAACCCAATTAATCAGCAGTGACAAGTGCTTCCAGAATTCTCAACCCATGGATAGTAAAGGGATTGGAAAGAGGGTACAGGGGTCTCTTTGCCAACCCTGAGCAGGACTATGTGACCTTGCCCATAATCAGATCCAAGTCCCAATCTGAGACCCCAGTCTCAGGAAAGGGAGCAGAAGCATAACTGAAGTTACTGCTGCAGTGGAGCAGGGACACTCCTCATGGTTCCAGGGCAGGAAGGAGTGTTTGTGGTCATAAACACAGACCAAAGCACAGGCAAGGGAAGTAGGCACAGACTCTCTTAAGACCTTGGAAGAATTTAGAATTTGCAGGTTCTTGGAGGTATCTCTGAAAGCAACTGTCAAAACCTTCATAAATTCCACCCTGGAAGCAGAACAACACCTTAACAAAGAGTTAAAATCAATTTATAGGCTGGGAAAATGAGCAAATAACAAAAAATAATAAAATCCAACCATAGATATTTACATTGGTCATATGAAAGATCAAAATACACAAAAAAGATAACAAAATCACAGTTTCTGCATCCAAAGACTCCATGAAAAATATAAAATGATCTCAGGCTAAGGAAGAGTTCAAGAAAGATTTTGAAAATCAAGTAAGGAAGGTAGAGAAAAAATTGGGAAGAGAAATGAGAGCAATGTGGGGGAAAATCATGAAAATCAAGTCAGCAGCTTGGTGAAGGAGATACAAAAAAAATTACTCAAGAAAATAACATCTTAAAAAACTATTTTGACTCAAGTAGAAAAAGTGGTCTGAAAGTCCAATGAGGAGAAGAATGCCTTAAAGAACAGAATTGCACAAATGGAAAAGGAGATACAAAAGCTCACTGAAGAAAATGATACCTTAAAGTATAGAAAGGGGCAAATGGAAGTTCTCAAAAGAGAAATCAAGAAACAAGAAAACAAAACCAGAAGGATGAAATATTTGAAGAAAATATGAAATATCTCATTGGAAAATAACTGACATGGAAAAAAGATCCAGGAGAGATAATTCAAATCTTCCAGGACTACCTGAAAATCAAGGTGAAAAAAAGAATCTAAAAGTCATTTTTCAAGAAATTATCCAGGAAAACTACCTGGATGTTTTAGAAACAAAGAATAAAATTGAAATTATAAAATCCACTGAGTACCTCTTGAAAGAAATTCCAAAATGAAAATTTCCAGGAATATTTACAGCCAAATTTCAGAACTTTCAAGTCAAGGAGAAAATATTGCAGTCACAAAGAAGCAATTTAAATATTGTAGAATTACAGTCAGGATAATACAAGATTTAGCAGCTTCTACATTAAGGGCTTGTGGGGTTTGGAATATGATATTCTGAAAGGCAAAAGATCTTGGATTACAACTAAGAATCAACTACCAGCAAAACTGAGCATACTTTTTTCAGGGGGAAAAGATGAACATTCAATGAAATAGGGGACTTTCAAAGTTTGCTATGAAACAACCAGAACTTAATAGAAAAAAAAAACCTGATCTTTAAATATAAGACTCAAATTAAGCAAAAAAAAAATGGTAAACATGAAAGGCAAATCATAAGGGAGTTAATGATGATGAGCTGCTTATACTCCTTCATGGGAAGATGATATTGATAGCTCATATGAACTATCTTATTAAGACAGTTAGAAGGTACCTATATAGACAAGGTACCAATGGGAACTGAATTTGGAGATATGATATATTAAAAAGAAAAATTAATTGGAGAGAGAGGAATGTGCTGGGAGAAAGGGAAAGGAAAGGTATAAGTTATCTTACATAAAAGAGTCAAGAAAAAGATTTGCAGTCGAATGGAAGAGGGGGAAGGTGAGGGGATGTGATTGAACCTTACTCTCATCAGAATTGACTTAGAGAGGAATAACATACCCACTCAATTGGGTGTCCAAATCTCTTACTCTAGAGCAAAGTAAGAGAGGAAATGTATGGGAGAAAAGGGACAGGGAGAGTTTGGGAGGGTTGGTGGGGGCAGGTGGATGATAGAAGGGAGGGAAAATTGTGGGAGGGGATAGTCAAATGTAAGACACTATTGAGGAGGGACAGGGTGAAAAGAGAGAGGGAATTGAATAAATTGGGGATAGATGGAGGGAAATATAATTAGCAATAATAAATTGTGGAAAATGCTGAAACGAGTTCCTCTGATAAAGACCTTGTTTCTGAAACACAGAGAACTAAGTCAAATTTTTTAAAAGGAAGAGCCATTCTTCAATTGATTAAATGATCAAGAGATATGAACAGCTGTCAAATGAGGTTATCAATGCAATCTATTTGATTCAATTTTTAAAAAAGTGTCCTAATTCACTACTGATAGAAGAAATGTGGGTTGGAACAATTCTGAGCTACTATCTTATACCTATTAGATTGGCTAATAAGACAGAACAAGAAAATGTCAAATGTTGTAACAGATGTAGGGGGATTGAGACATTGATGCACTGTTGGAAGTTTTGTTAAATGATTCAACAATTCTGTAGAAAAATTCTGAACCATACCCAAAGGACTATAAGCTATGCCTACCCTTTTGCTTAACAGTGCCAGTACTAGGCCTATATTACAAGAGATGACATATGAAAAGAAAAGCGATATATTTAAGCAATATTTATGGCAGATCTTTTCTGGTGGTTTGGAGCTGGAGATTGAAAGAATGTCCATTGTTTGGGGCATGGTTGAACAATTTGTGCTATGTGATTGAGATAAAATTTTATTTTTTTTATGGGATATGATAAACAGGATGCTCTCAGTAAAAGCTTTAACATGAGCAGAAATAATGGTAAAAGTGCTGTATACAAAGTAATAGCAATATTGCAGGATTATCATCTGTGAATTATCTATCTTTTCTCACCCATTCTGTGACTCAAGTGAACTCTGAAGGACTTATAAGAAAGAATACTATTCATCCCAAAGACAGAGCTGATGGTGTCTAAATAGAGTGTGAAGCATACTTTTTTTCACAATCCTAGAGCCCTCATGATGTTCTTATCTTTCAATGTCAATATCACAGTATTTTGCCAATGAACTTGTTGCTGTTATCTGCCTCATGGAAGAGAATCACAAAATTGAAAGTTCAGGAGAGAGGCAGCTAGGTGGCACAGTGTCTAGAGCACTAGCCCTGGAGTCAGGAGGACCTGAGTTCAAATGTGGCCTCAGACACTTAATGATTACCTAGCTGTGTGGCTTTGGGCAAGTCACTTAACCCCATTGCCTTGCAAAAAAAACTCTAAAAAAATTAAAAAAAAGAAAGTTCATGAGACCTTAGTAATTATCATGTCCATTTCCCTCCTTTTGCAAATGCAGGGGGGAAAAGAGGTGCAGATTAGATAGACACCCAAGATAACATAACTAGTAAATGACTGAGTCAGACCACAGTATTCTTTCTAGTATACAACACTGCTACATGTCCAAAGGATAAAGACCAAATATATTTATTACTTTAAATACTAACTCCCCTCACTAGGAAAAGACTCAACCTCCCACAAAATATGTAAATTGTTAATTTTTGTCCAGTTTCATAGAAGAGTTCTGGCTTCATCATATTTCCCCCAATAAAGCAATGGCTTTGTACTTTTTTAGAGGACCAATTCGCTAAACTTAGCCATCCCAAAATAACTTATGTCAAGTATTAATTGATATTTTGTTACTTGTCTAGTAAAGCTTTCATATTGTTGCTGAGTTTTTGATCCATATTTGATACCAATTCAAGATTTGGAAGAATTAGAACCATTTTAGAAATTCACATTGCCTTCTCTAATCTTCCTGTGATTGATTCTGAAACCAGATATAGATATTATTAAAATGTCAATTGTGCGGATGACAAAAATTGAGAAAGCATGACAAGGTCAAGGCCATACCACAAATTGACTGTGGGGTGAACATTGGCAGATTTCCCATCTTTGTGGTATTTTACTTCTTAAACATGGTCCCAATTTCTTCAAATTTTGTGATTTGGAATAGAGAAAGAAAGGCTAAGGTTGTAGGGAGAGGAAGATCATTATCCCCTTGTACTCTCTTAGTGAAAGAAATTATCAACCCTTCTTAGCTTACACTCTTCTCCCACTATCAAGTGGCTTCTCATTTTTAGTATTCCCCCTCAATGGCACAAAGTCAAAGGATAGGGGAATATATTTTTTAACACTTTGCTTCCAGTTTCTGATATCCTGTTTTCCCCACCTTTCTCTCTCTCTTCCATTGCCCCAAATACAGGAGATTCTAGATGCTGTTTCTTTGTCTTTCCCTCTTCATTTTACATTACTTTGTAATTGATAATTAGCACAATCTTTGTCTGAACTTTTTTTTTTGTTCAAACAATTTGGGTAGAGTTCTGTAACTACAGAAAGGCCAGCATTCTTTTCATCTTATTTATCCTGCTGGTTGAATTGACTCCAGACAAATGGCTGATTACAAAGATCAAGGCTACATCTCTAATTGGCCTCTTACTATCTGTTCAGTCATATTCAGTTTCTTCTTTTAGGGAGTCTTTGGATGCTCCTTTACTCATTGGCTCTTAATCTGGATTCCAAAATGGATTGAAGGTAACAGATTCCAGGTGGTCCGTGAAATTGCATAGGAGAAAATATATTTTTATTTTTTACTACTATTATTCTGAGAAGGCATAGGCTTTGTCAGACTATCACAGAAGTCTATGACACAATTAATATTAAGAACCCCAGCACTAAGAGAAAACATTCTTGACATACAGGTGTGAGATTTGCGAGGAGTATATTGATCTTTGTCTTCTTTCACTGTTATTGCTCCAAGGTTACCATTATTAATTAGCCCAACAAATGTTTCCTTTCCTTGAGTTCGCTTTTGAGCTAAAACCAATTATCATAGAATTTCATCTACGATCATACAATTTGAAAGTTAGGTCTCAGAGAAAATCTCTAGTCTATATAGCATGTGAAAAAGAATTCTTTTCATCTTAGCCAGCAATTATTTATCCAATATTTGTGTGAAGGCCTCAGTAAAGAGCTCATCATGGCTCTTGGCAACCAATTTCACCTTTGAATACCTCTAATTATTAGAAAAAAATTTCTTATATCAATCATAAATTTAGAAGATTTTTTTTCACAGATGCTACTCACTTTTTTATTACCTTTCAATGGGCAATGCTATATTCATTTCATTGACATTCCTTGTGAGTGGCTTACTTATATTTAATCAAGTAGCAAAATGATGCATGAAAGAGATTTCCCATATATAAAACCAAGTCCACAAATTTCTTTATTTTTTCTACTAATTATGATTTCCTTACTTCTACTCTCACTTACACTGAGTTTATTGATATAGAAATAATTCAGTTCCTCCAGAAATTATTGGACAAAAGTCAATTATTGAGTGTAATGACAGTCAAGACATGCTAAAACAATGTTACCACATTGGCAAAGGAAAAGTCAATATATATGTATGTATATACATATTGTGTATATATACATACATATATATATATATAATATATATGTATTTAAAAGAATGCTGCCCCCTCATATCTCTCAGACTGGCCAATATGACCAGAAAGGACAATGATCATCATTGGAAGGGTTGTGGAAAATCTGGGACACTAATACATTGTTGGTGGAGCTATGAATTCATCCAACCTGTCTGGAGAGCAGTCTGGAACTATGCCCAAAGGGCAACAAAAATGTGCATACCCTTTGATCCAGCACTACTGGGTGTATACCCTGAAGAGATGATGAAAAAGGGTAAAAACATCACTTGTACAAAAATATTGATAGCATCCCTGTTTGTAGTGGCAAAGAATTGGAAATTAAGTGAATGTCCTTCAATTGGGGAATGGTTTAACAAACTGTGGTATGTGTATGTCATGGAAACGCTATTGTTTTATTAGAAACCCAGAGGGATGGGAATTCAGGGAAGCCTGGAAGGATTTGCATGAAATGATGATGAGTGAGATGAGCTGAACCAGAAAAACATTGTATACCCTAACAGCAACATGGGGGTGATGATCAACCTTGATGGACTTGCTCATTCCTTCAGTGCAACAACCAGAGACAATTTGGGGCTGTATGCAATGGAGAATACCATTTGTATCCAGAGAAAGAATTGTGGAGTTTGAACAAAGACCAAAGACGATTCCCTTAAAATTAGGAAAAAAAGTTATCTTATTATGTAATTTTGCTATATCATACTTTATTTTTCTTCCTTAAGGATATGATTTCTTTCTCATCACATATTGAGATCAATGGATACCATGGAAACAATGTAAAGACTAACAGACTGCCTTGTGTGTGGGGTGGGGAAGGGAAGCAAGAATGGGGGGGGGAATTGTAAAACTCAAAATAAATAAAATCTTTCTAAAAAAAATAAAAAAAGAATGCTGCCCCAATTTTACACTTAACTGACATAGCTGTGACTGTGATCAAGACAGGTTACAAGGAACAAACCAAAAAGGTTCTAGAATTAATGTAAAAAACAATGGAAAACAAATGCATGGATTTTTATTACCTTTGATTCTCATTTATATTAACATAGATGGCAATATTTCATAAGTTTTCTTTGGCTTAAAATAATCATCTAACTACTAACCTGATGACTATTGTGAATCTACATTTTTCCTATCATGGTCCCAGTATGAGAAGCACATAGCCTTAGGTCAAATAATAATTAAAAATACTTCCACCTTAGTAGGATCTGCAAGTATGGCCACGGGGAGTCTAGAGTCACCTCCACATGGCAAGGAAGCATCAGATTTTTAATGAAGGTACTATTATAATATTAATATTAATGGGGGTTGCTAATTCAAAATTATTGCATAAATACAGTAGGAAAGGAACGAGTCATCCTTCATAGGAAAATGTGTTTCCTGGCACCTGGTATATTGTGGGCACATAATACTAATGTTCATATACTTGATGATTAAATTAAGATTTAAAATCATTTTAACATCAAGACAGCAACCTCTGTGTCAGTGGTTAATGTGTTAATTAAATATCATTCTTTTCTATTCATTAAAGAAGACTAATTGGTTTTGACTCAGTAATACTATCAAATATTATCTTTACTCTTGTCTTGCCACTGGACTCCTCCCTTCCTAGAAACACATATACATATCCACATATCCTGCTATATTGTAAAATCTCTAATCCAATCTGTGTAATATTTCAACTCCTTATCTCCTGTGTTTTGAACATAATGGGCTGAATTGATTTATATTATTCATGGAGAGAGTGATAAATATCTCTCTTAAAAATGTTCAGTAATTCAGCTTCATCTTTAACCCTACTTATCTGAATGAGAAAGGTCTGGTTGTAACTTCACTAAAGAATCAAAGAGACCACTGGTATTTCTGAACATCCAACAAATATGTACTAGAATCTGCTTGCCAAATTCAACCAGGCTGTATATTTTTAGTCTGTGAAATCTTTCTACCATCAAAAACAAAAGTACATCTTCATAATTATTCTCAGAATAGATAACAAATGATTATATAAGTCTCAAAACATTATAATCACCAAGTCTTCCAAGTTTGTGGAGTTCTATTATACAACAGTGCTTGGAAAATGAAGAAATATGTACAAGCATTGCTCTTTAAACACACAACAAAAACAAGCATTTGCATATGGTCCCTGCTCAGGTCTGACCTAACCAGACTGCTGTTCTCCTCATTTCCAATTCCCCTTTCTTTTGGTGGCACCCTTTCCAAGTTCCCATCCTCTCTATCTTCTCTACATCCTCTCCATCAAGAAACTTGAGATTTTCCCTTTGGACTTCACCTTAGCTGGCATGCTTCTGATTTTCCCAATTCACTTTTTTCTCTTCTATGGAAACTTGCAGAGGTAGTGTGGAGGCATGGATAGAATATAAGACTTGAGTCAGGAAGATCTTAGTATAAATCATACTTCTGACATATACTAATTGTGAGACCTTGAGAACTCATTTAATATCTGTGTCTCAATTTCTTCATTTATAAAGTGAAAGTGTTGGACTTTATGACTGCTGACGGACTTTTTGCCTTGTCTATGGTCACCTGGATTTCTATATTCTATGTTTCATTCTCTAAGGATTCTACTGATGCCTGAAGTTCATATTTTCAGCTGTTGTAATTGGTGTTTCTCCACTGATTTGAAGAAGACCAGTGATATCTGGAAGGGGATGTCTTGATTTGAATTCAAATTGGATTTAGGTGAGACAAAGCTGCACAAAGCCATTAGCCTCACTCTCTTCTACAGGTTCATTGAAGTTCAGTGACAAGACAAAAGAAAGATGAATGATAGGTCCAGTCTCATCAGTTAACTTTCAGAGAATGATATTAAGGCAGTGAACTATTCTTTAATATAGTAGTATCATAAAACTTTAATATTTTAAAAATCTGGCTCTATAACTTCTCCAGCATAGGGAGCTCTCAATAAAGAACTTATAAGTTCATAGGATTATAAATTTAAGCCTACAAGGGGCCATTGAGGCTTAGTCCAATCATTTAACTTTCTTAATTGGGAACTGAGAACCTAAGCATCGCATAGCAAGTGGAGGGCTTAGATGGGATTTGTGTTCAGGACTTCTTGACTTTAAAAAATGTACTTTGTCCATCACACTATATTTTCTCTAAAAATGATAATTGGTACCCACCCCGATTCTCAAAGAAAACTGGACCATTAAAGCATTAATGCATGCCAGGGTCATGCAATCACTTTGTGGAATGCAGAGGCAGAAATTGAAAATACAGAATTTGAAAACAAATCTGGATTTTGGGGGGCAAATATTTATTTACTGAGTCAGGCTATGCTTTAAAAATATTCATTGATGGAAATTCAATGATCATATCTTAGACCATTGGAAATGTCATTAATCATTCTACCCTTTAACCATGGACTCACATGGAGATCCAGTGACAATGATCCTTTTCTCACTATGGCACAGTGATCTGGCTATCTGTGCATTATTATCTAATATACATAGAGATAATATTCTTCCTCATTTATTTTGGTATAGTTTTCAAATCCAGAAACTTCTGGGGGAAAATCCATAACCACCTAATATGGTTTGGTTTAACAATTCAAGAAGAAAAAATCAAGTGGATGAAGAAAAGTCTGTTTCTAGACTGTGATGAGATAGATAGATAACCTATAGAACTCCCTAAATAGTAAATATCTTGGATTTACAGCAGTTTGAAAATACATTGGATTCACAATTGAAAAAGAGTGGCAGGTGATTTGTATTGCTTCTGGGAAGATATGAATTTTTTTGAATGTTTTAAGGTAACCTAAGTTTTCCCCTGAAATCCATTTTTAAAATGTCAATATTCTGCCAGTGCTGAACATTATACTCTCAAATGAGTACCATCGAGCTGACAATGAAAAGCAGCATGGTTGGTATGAGGAGTCTATAATTCCTAAAAAAGTAATTATGTAAGAACTATGGAATAAAGGATATTTTTTAAAAAAAGGTTAAATAATAAGTAAGACTGAACTAGTAGCAAAAGGCAAGGAATAACAGAGAGTCCTTGTGCCCTGCTGGTAAAGTCACTGTATAGAATAAGCAGGAATAGATGGATTGCGATATGCATTACTTCACAACAAAATTAAAGTTATAGTTATAATATCTTATTTATTGAATAAGAGATTAATTTATTAAATAAATGATTAAAGATTAGCTCTTTTCCTTTGAAACATTTTGCTCTCTGGTTGGTCTGATTAAAACTATATTTAGGAAAGACTGAGTTGTTCTTTTAAATGTGACCACTTTGATGGTAGGGACCATAGTTTTGCTATTCTTTGTTATTCATTGTGCCTGATACATTGTAAATGCTTAATAAATGAATATTGGCGATAAGCATATGTTGATGTAAAATATTTCGAGAATTGGGGCATCTTTTATTCCAACAATTGACAAGGCTACTTTTATTTCCCTTCTCAATAATATTTAGTGCCTTCTAATTGCCTAGAGAATAAATATGTTTTAAAAAATCCTTGGCCAAGTATTTAAAGTTGTCAATAATAAACCCTTAACTAATCTTTGCAGTATTATTCACATTGCTCTCCTTTATGAGATCTCTTTTCCAGTCAATTAGGCTTCTTTTCTATTCCCCATATGTAGCAGGTCATCTCTTTCTTCTATATTTTTGTATATCTGGTCTCTCAAATCTGGATTACATCTCTTTGTCTTTCCTATCTAACCTTATTCAAAGAATAACTTAGATACTATCTCCTGTACAAGATCCTTTGTAGCCATTACTTCTACCAATTGAAAACAAAGAACACTAATGGTCAGGTAGTGACCTCTTTCATATTGACCTCTTCAACTATTATTGAGAAGAGAGACTCCCGTGACTGTTTGGTCTGGCATCCCCATTACCACTATCACCATCAACAAAAATAACAGCAATCAACAGGGCAACTACATTTGACCCTGACAATTATACATGATATCATCCATTTATTCAAAGCCTTTCCTGTTCTACACAAGACTTATTCTCATCTCTTGAAATTCTGTTTTTTTTAACTTCCTTATCTGTGTATATATCCTATCTCCCAGTAGGTTGGTTGAGAGAAGAGATGGTTTGTTCTTGTTCTCAAGTCTACTTGGTGAACAAGAGGGAACTGAGTACCTACTCACTATTCACCAGCTATTATGTTAATACAAAGAATACAAAGATACAAAAACTAGAAATAATTCAAGACTTCAAGGACTTCACATCCTATCAAAGAAATCAATTTGGATTTGAAATAGATTCAAAATTTGGGCCAAGTAAATAACAGGCAGTTTTGGGTGATGGGAGTTATTAGCAGCAAAGGAGATTAGAAAAGTCCTCATCTAGTCATTCAGCCAGTCTTGAATAAGCATTTATTAAGTGCCCATAGGAAGTGTTTTAAGTACTGGCCAGTCAATGAAAGGCAAAAGACAATCCCTGCTTTCAAAGATCCCACCCTTTAATGGGGTGGGGCAACAGGCTACAACTAGGTAAAAGATACATTGGAGGTAGGAGATAAAAGAAGTCACCAGCTAAAGGGGGATCAGGAAAGGTTTCTTGTATAAGAAAGAAATTTTATCTGAAACCTGAGATAGAGAATCTAAGAGGCAGCAATGAGGTTGGAGCCTCAGGTATGAAAAATAGCTAGGAAAAATGCCTACAGTCAAGAAATGGCATGTTGTATGTAAAGAACACTTAAGAAACCACTACCAAAGGATCACAGACTACCATAAGAAAACTGAAAATTTGGAGGGGGCCAGTGATTAAGAGCTTGAAAAGCCAAATAGCGTTATTTCATATTAGATCCTGGGAATGACAGGGATCCACTAAAGTTTACTGACCAAGTGGATGATCTATAGGAGCTGGGCACAGTGTCTTGTATAATTAAAGTCCTAAATAAATGCATCTTTTATGTTTTTAGTCAGTTTTACAGAGATATTCCTCCTGATCCCTTGAATTGAAAAAAAGGAGAGGGGGGAAATATTTTTATCACAAATTTCCTAGAACCTGTCTCTGGGTAATATTTTAAAATTAAAATTGGGTGAGATCACTACATAGTTTTTAAATATGAATAATGGTTTCCATTGTTTGATTTCTGATTATATCATAGAAATAGGAACCAATGATGATATTAAATATTAAAGTAAGATCTCAAACCAACTTGTCTTGCCTTAAATAAAAAGAGACTTTCTAAATTATAGAGTGCTAAGATATTTACCAGGAACACACACACACACACACACACACACACACACACACACACACACACGTGATCCCACTTAAAGTGAATCATGTAGTTTTACTTGATTCATTCTCTTTAAAAAAAGTCACTTAAAAACAAAAACCAAAAAAAATTTATGAAATAGGGATTAGACTTTCCTGCTTTGCTTGGTCCCCAGAGGGCAGAACTTAGTACAATGGGTGGAAGTTAAAGGGACAAATTTATCAGTGATGTAAGGAAAACTTTTTAATTAGAGCCATCCCAAATGAGAATGGACTGCTAGAACTATTCAAGTCAACCTAATTGAAGGCTTTCAAGTAGAATGTAGATGATGAATTTTCTGATAACATGCAGAGAAACTCAATGATTCATGGAATATCTAATGATTGATTCAAAGGTTCTAAAATCCTACATGTGATTTACAAACTTTAGAATCTCATCTAGGCTAGATAAAAAGAATCTAGATTAAGGAAAGGCAGCACATTACAACTAAGATATCTTTGAGCTATGGCATCCCTTTCAACCTCTCTTCCCCCACCAAGTCCATTGTGTTAGTCATTCAAGTCATTCATTGCTTCTTGGCATAAGGTAACCATATGTGATGAAATTATTTATGGTTGGTGAGACAATCAGAGCAACACTTTATGTGCTTGAGACCTGTTTTGATTTCTCTGGCTCTCAAGCTATTACCATTTGTCAAATAGGAGCTGAGACATGTAAATGAAGGAGAAAAACAGTTGCACACTATATAAGATTTGAGGAAGATTTTTTTTGTAATACTCTTAAAAGGGTAAGAAGTATTTACAGGTGTCTATACAGGAATTCAGAATGAAAAAATGAATTGTTTTCACTATGTAATTGACATCTTGCTTTATTTTCTGTTGGGAGCCAGGGCCTCTAAGCTGTTTGACACAGTCGCAGCAAGAAGACACTGCCTGATGGAACAACATTTACTTCTTATATATATATATATATATATATATATATATATATATATATATATATATATATATATATATATATATGGATTTCACGCATACCAATATTTATAGGTTTATTATTGATTACAATATTTACTCACCCTAATACTGGAATGACTATAAAGGAAGGATTTCAGAAAAATTCCTTGAATAAAACAGATTGTAAACTCTGTCCAAATTTAACAGGACTGCCTCTCCCTGAGGCGTACAAAAGGCTTCAACATTATGAAATCTCTGGAAAACCCAACACTGGGAATTCCAAGGAAATGCCAGAATATATACAGGAAAAACAGATACAAGATGGATCAGATAGAATTCCAGGGAAATTAATAGTTTTGACCCCCTTACCATACACAGAAATATATGAAAAAGATGGTGAGAAAATAGTTAGTACAGGTGACCAATATGTGAACTCCAGCAGCCTTAGTTTCATGGGAAAGAATAAAAAAGTCATAGAAACTGTAGCTTCTACCAAGGCCAGAAAGAAAAATTGGTTATTGTAAGAGTTAACAGATGGGTGGACAAGCATAAAGACCCTCACTACAGACTGTTAAGGAAATGTATCAAAAAACATTACCTACACAAAAAATATAAAAAAAAACCTCCCATTAAAAGAATTGCTTAATTAATAACTTTAAATGAATTAACAATTATACAATGTAGTAATAAATAAGGTAACAGACAGGTTAAGGTCATCATGATCTGAGTAGGGATAAGAAATCAATTAACTATATGATTATTACTTAAAGTTGTAATCACATGATTAAAACTTGTAACCATATGAACTATATGATTGATGATGAAAATTGTACACTCTTGTAACCAAGGAAATGATCTCAGCTTGCTTGCTTGAAACATACATGATTCTGAAACTATAAAAATAAATCCAAGCAGCTGACAGTCAGTCAACCTGCTCCTGCCTTTACCCACTTGTTGACTCAACTCATTTCACCGACTCTATCCCTCCTGTCAGGTTCCAAGAACCCCTCGGAGGCTGGACCCCCGCAATTTTCAAATTAAAGGGATTCTGATGCCATTTGTTTTCTTCCCAAATTGACTACTTAGAGGGTAGTTTCTACTTTTGTGTTTGAGATACGGTGTTCAGATAGTTTATCATACTCAGCAAATCTTTTTTTCTTTTTACTGATTTATTCTTCACAACACTTAAATTCCATAAAAAAAAAAAACCTTAGAGAAATCAATTACTGCTCTATTTTGCTACTTGGAGGCAGGGTCATTCTGAAGTCATTCCAAGAAAACATGATTTCTAGAGAAATCTTAAAGAATCTGATGACTGAATCTATATCTGAAAATCTTCTGGGGGAAAAAAGTCTCTTCTGAAAAACTGAATATAAATCTTCATTTTTTTGGATAAATCACTCCCATTTCTGGATCATAATTTCCCAAATTATTATATGAATATTTCTGAGAAGGTACTCTCTACAGGTCACTTCTAGATAGTACGTGATGTAAGAAAGTTCTTTTGTCTTAGGATCTGTGTGACCTCAGCTAAGTCACTTGACTTTACAAGGCCTTAGTTTCCTCCTTTGTAAAATGGAGGTGTATGTGTGGGTGTGGGTGGAGAGGAGGGTTAGACTTTATTAAATTTAATTCAATAATGCTAATGAATATTTATTAAGAACTATTTGATTCAAGGAATTGAAATGGGGACTTTAATAGTCAAAATAGGGCCAGCTGGTTGGTTCAGTGGATAGAGTTCTAGCCCTGGAGTCAAAAGGTCCTGAGTGCAAATTCTGACACAGACACTTAATAGCTGCCCAGCTATATGACTTTGGGCAAGCCATTTAACCCATTACCTTAAATAAACAAAATTAAAAAAAAATTTGAAATGTCAAAATGAAACAACTATCTAAAAGAATAAAAAATGGTGATGATAGAGGGGAGTTGGAATATGTATATAAAGAAGGAAAAAAAGACCCGAATATTTATGAGGTCATTCTTTTTTAGGGGTAGATACTAACAACTCAGTTCCCCATTTTAAAATAAAAGAGTTGGACACTATGAACTCTAATATACTTTCTGAATCTAATTTTTTGAACCTTTGAACTGGTTAGGAAGGGGAAAGAATTGCAAAAGACTTCCTGAAAAAAAAATATCTCATCTGACCTTCTAAAGATGTGAGGGAACCCAAGAAGCAAAATTGAGGATAGAGATCATTTAGGCAAATGATTCAACTGTGAAAAGATACCTAGTTGGGAGATTAAATGTTGTGCAGGTGAAACAGTTGAAATACCTTCCACCTCTAAATCTGTTCAGTAAGAAATACTCTATGAATCTGAAAATATTTCTTTGTGTCCCAGGATGTTTTTCCTTAAGCCTTTAAAGTGGAAGTCTTATAAAAAGAAACCTACATAGAACGGCCTCTTTCTTTCAATCCATTACTGCTTTGAAATTCAAGGATGATTGTTATTGTTTTCTAGCTTATTCCTGCCTTTAGTCTGAGAGTAATATTCATTGGAAATGGAAGGAGAGAAAATCTTTTAAAAACATTGTTTATATCATGTCATTCCTTATCTCAAGATGGATTTCCTAGGTCCATCAAAAGTATTCTTATATATGCCTATTGACAATATAAGGATGGTTCCCACAAAAGTGTGAATGACCTGTAGTAGTGAGATAAGGGTTATAATCAGCCTGAGGTCTGTACCATCTAGTAACTAACCATAGGATTGTAAGCAGTTATATTTAAGTAGAATTTTTGCTTTATGTAAGTGGAACTTAATGTAGATTCACTATGTAAACCAAATTTTACATATGAATTTTCCCCTACCCACCCTCTTCACTTAGCTTATGTAACAAGGTCATACAAAAAATAATTCCTTGATGCAGCCATATTAAATATTATGCTTTGAGAATAAACAAAAAGGCAAAATTAATGATAAAATATCCATAGTAATGATGGTAAAGTTACCTTAGGTATGTATATTTCTTTCAGAAATCTGAAGAAAACAATATCTTAAAACCCAGATGGGCCAAATGGGAAAAGTGGTCCAAAAGGTCAATGAGGAGAAGAATGCCTTTAAAATTGTCCAAATGGAGAAGGAGATCAAAAGCTCACTGCAGAAAATAATTCTTTAGAATAGATCAAAGGTAAGCTGATAACTGTGTGAGAAATCAAGAAAAAATAAAACAAAAGCAAAAGAATGAAAACTAAAAGAAAATGTGAAATATCTCATTGAGGAAAAAATACAGCTTACCTGGAAAACAGATTCACAAGAGATAATTTAAAAATTACTGGACTACTTGAAAGCTGTGATGAAAAAAAAGAGCCTAAACCTCATTTTTCAAGAAATTATCTAGGAAAGCTGAGCTGGATAATTCTAGAAGCAGAGGGTAAAACAGAAATTGAAAGAATTCAATCACCTCCTGAAGGAGATCCCAAAGTAAAAACTGCCAGGAAATTATAGGCAAATTTCAGAGCTTCCAAGTCAAGGAAAAAATATTGCAAGCAACCAGAAAGAAACCATTCAAATATTGTGGAGTCATGGTCAGAATAACACAAGATTTAGCAGCTTTTATATTAAGGGATCTTAGGGCTTGAAATATGATATTTTGGAAGACAAAAGGGCTTGGATTACAACAACAAATCAATTACTCAGCAAAACTGAACATATTATTTTAGGAGAAAAGATGAACATTAAATGAAATAGGGGGTTTTCAAACTTTCCTGATGAAAAAACCAGAGCTGAGCAGAAAATTTAATCTACAAATACAAGACTCAAATGAAGCATAAAAAAAGGTAAACAGGAAAGGCAAATCATAAGGAACTTAATGCTGATAAACTGCTTATATTCCTGCATGGGAGAATGATACTGATAGCTCATATGAATTTTCTCATTTATTAGATTAGTTAGGAGCATCTATAGACAAGTCACAGGTGGGAGTTGAACTTGAAGAGATAATATATTTAAAAAAAGATGACATTGATGAGTTAGAGAGGAATATACTGAGAGAAAGGGAAAGGAGAGAGAGATAATGGAGTAAGGCATTTCACATAAAAGAGGCAAGAAAAAGTTTTTGCAGGCTAGTAGAGGAGGGGGAAGGTGAGGGAGAGTGAGTGAACCTTACTCTCATCAGAATTGGCTCAGAGAGGAATAAGATACACACTCAATTGGGTGTACAAATCTTTGTTACCCTAGAGGAAAATAGGAGAGGAAGGGAATGGGAAATAAAGGAATGGGGAAGGTTTGGGAGAATTGGAGGGGGCAGATAAATGATATAAAAGAGGGAGAATTGGGGGAAGGGAAAGTCAGATGAAAAACACTTTTGATGAGGGACAGGGTGAAAGAAATGAGAAAATATAATAAATGGAGGTGAGGGGAATATGATGGAGAGAAATAGAGTTAGCAATAATTGTAGGAAAAATGTTGAAACATGTTTCTCTGATAGACCTCATATCTCAAACATAGAGAACTGAGTCAAATTAAAAAAATAAGATCCAGTGCCCAATTGATAAATAATCAAGTGTTATGAACAGTATTCAGATGAAGTTATTAATGAAATCTATTTAAATCATTATATAGTAGAAACATGGCTTGGAACAATTCTAGGGTATTATCTTATACCAAGGGAAAAATACCACATATTGGAAGTGATGTAGGGAATTGAGACATTAAAGCACTGTTGGAGGAATTGTGAAATGATTCAACAGTTCTGTAGAGCAATTTGGAACTATGTCCAAAAGGCTATGAAACTATGCCTATCCTTTGGCCCAGAGGTGCCACTGATAGGTTCCAGGAGAGACTGAATACAAGAGGAAAAGACCCCATATGTATAGGGATATTTATAGCAGCTCTTTTCTGGTGGCAGGGAGCTGGAGATTGAAGGGTTGTCCATAGATTGGGGAATGATTGAAGAAATTGTGGTATGTGATTGAGATGAAATGCAGTTCTATTAAGGGAAATGACAAACAGGATGCTCTCAGTAAAAATCCTTAACATGAGCAGATGAAATGGGAAATGTAATGTATACAAAGTAAGAGAAACATCACAGGATAATCAACTGTGAATGACCTATATTTTCTCAGCAATGTTGTGACTCAAGTTAACCTTGAAGGACTTATGATAAAGAATAATATTCATCCCAAAGACAGAGCTAAGAGTATCTGAAGACAGATTGATGCATACTTTATTGGTCTTGCGGTTTCTCTTTTTTGGGGGAGGGGATTATGTTAACTTTTACAAAATGACTATTGTGATAATGTTTTATATTATTAAACATTTTTAACCTCTATCAAGTAACTTTCTTAATGAGGGAGAATGGAATAGGAGTATGGGAGAGTATTTAGTCCTCAAGGTTTTAGAAATGAATACTGAACCTTGTTTTTACATGAACCTGGGGAAAAATAAAATAAAATAAATTAGAAAAGAATTCATTAAGTGGGTAAAGTGAGGACTGCTTATTATGAAAGGAGAGTTTTTTCAGGTGCTTGTCTAAATAGAACATGGTAGTCTCTGAAGAAAGGAGAGTACAGAAAAGAGCAAAAATGGAGCATCAGAATGGAGTGATAGGTCTATTAGTGCCAGATCCAGTAATATGTGGTAGAAAGAACATTAATCTTCCATTCAGGAGTCACTGCAGTAAATTCAATTCAATGCAGTCAAAATCCTACCTTAAACCATTATTAGATGTGGGACCATCGACAAGTCACTTCAATTTTCTTTGCTTAAATTTTCTCATCTATAAAGCATGGGGAGGTTGAATTCTGTGTTCTCCAAGTCCCTTCTAGACTTAAAACTGTGACTTCGTGAAACTATAAAAATGATTCAACTTATAATTCTCTAAGAAACTGATCTCAGCAGTGCCTCAAAATCTCATTTCTTTAGCAGTTCATTCTTTTTTCACAATTACCTCCTAACTTTAATGTGATCCTGACCCAGCTACCTTCACCTCTTAGTAGTTTCCTTTTTGATATTCACTGAGTTTCCCCTTCTTCTCTTCAGGAAATAATATTCCTACTGTCCCTACTTTCTATATCAATCAGTCAGAACAATTCAATCACCTTACTGACAATTGAGAGATAGGTTAGCTATGCTGCACTGTAAAAAAAAATGTAAATGTAATGTGCTGATGATTTGACCATCAAGAGATAGGTTAGTTCTACCGTGTTACAAAATTATCACCAAAAGTCACCATACTGTTAATATGCCTGGCATTTCTGAAACACCATCATCCTTTGTTGATGTGGGAGGGCTCACTCCCTAAAAGCCAAGGATTTTGCATTCAGACCATCACCAGAAGTCCTGTTTCTTACTAGTTCAGGCTACAGGATGATGACAGTTTTGGAAAAGGTTGATAGATGAATGTCATTGCACAACATCCTCCTTTCTATAAACAACACTCTGTTTAAGTCATGCCATCATTCATTTGATTTCATGGTCTTCTTCATTTACAAAGGACAACAATCATTATCATAACATACTACTCCTTCACGATGAATTCATTTCAACAAATATCTAAGTGACTATTGGTCAACCTTTCAATAAACACTTGTTTAATGACTACTTTGTGCAGGATGAGAGGGAGCAGTACATGGTGGCTGGAATTTTAGAGACAAGAACATTTTCATTTAAGTCTTGCCTTTGACATGTAATAGTTGTATGATGAATTTAGCATTTCATGTCCCTAGATGTCTCTACGAATGTAATCGGATGAAGTGACAATTTGCAGCAATAGGGGGACTTTTCACAATGAGAGTTTCTTAAACTAAGGAAATCAGAGGCCATGTTTCTTACCCCAAAATTTACATACTTCTTCCTTCTTCCCCAAATTATATAAGACATTATGTTAAATAGTGGGAATAACAAGATAATAAACATGGAAATAGCAAGATAAAGCTGTGGATACAAAGATGCATCTTTGGTTGGGAAATCTGACCATTGGGCTTGAAGGTTCAGCATTATCCCAACAATCATCTTGTTTTCCCCAATGTGACACACCAACTAGATTATTCTGAATGCTTCTGTTTGTTCTTGCACAGCCTGGACTTGGTTGGCCCTCTACTGGTTATAGTAGTCATTGCAAGTCAGATTAAACCCTTACCTCCCAATTCCCTTTAGTCAGATGCTTAATACAATACAATTTGATTTACTTTATTACTACTATCAAAAAACTGAGAACATATACTTCAAAAAGTAATTGATGCAGTTAGTTTGGAAATTTGTCATTTTTACAGTGTCATGGGCTATATTTGCTGTATAATATTGTAATAGATCAGGGGTTCTTAACCTCAGGTCTATGAACCTTTTATTTTGATAACTCTGTTTTAATTTAATTTATTTCCTTTATAATATTAATTTATTTTATGCACTTGAAAACATTATTCTGAGAAGGGGAGACAAATTTCATCAGATTTCCCAAGTGACATCTGGTATTAAAAAAAACAAGAATACATGTAGTAACATAAAATCTAGCAACTACAGAGAAAAAGATAATTCATTTTAAACATAGAGAAATGAAGTCTTTCAGCATCTAGAATAGAACAATTATTATTTATGAAATTATGTTTTCTAGACAATGCTGTTTAAAATTGCATTGGTCTGGTAAAGACTGAGAATATTCTTCCTCCAATTTACTAAAGAGTTAAGCACACTTAAAAGTTTATCTTAAAAACTGACAAAGAAAAAATTGGCAGTGAATTAAGAAGACTTATTATATAGAGGATGAAATGTAGTTGGATATGGGCAGTCCATTTAGCTTATCCATGTGAGTACATATTGAAGATAGATAACCATATGATTTCAGTGATGAATAAAAAAGAAGGAAAAGACAGACTGGAATGCAGTTTTTAAAAATGAGCAGAGTATTTAAGGGCATCAGGCTTCATTCTAAAACCAAAATTCACAAAGGATATGAATAGACAGTTTTCAAATGAAGAATTTAAAGTGCTCTCTCTCTCTCTCTCTCTCTCTCTCTCTCTGTATATATATATATATATATACATATATGTATATATATATATATTATATATATATACTGAGCAGAGTATTTAAGGGCATCAGGCTTCATTCTAAAACCAAAATTCACAAAGGATATGAATAGATAGTTTTCAAATGAAGAATTTAAAGTGCTCTCTCTCTCTCTCTCTCTCTGTATATATATATATATATATATATATATATATATATATATATATACTGAGCAGAGTATTTAAAGGCTTCAGGCTTCATTCTAAAACCAAAATTCACAAAGGATATGAATAGACAGTTTTCAAATGAAGAAATTAAAGCTCGCTCTCTCTCTTTCTCTCTCTCTCTCTCTCTCTCTCTCTCTCTATATATATATATATATATATATATATTTATATGTACATAATCATATAAAAAATGCTCCAAATCATTATTGACCAGAGGAATGCGAATTAAAAGAACTACGAGATATCACCTCATTCTTATGAGATTAGCTAATAACACAAAAAGGGAAAATGATCAATGTTGGAGAGGTTGTGGGAGGAATGGGACATTAATGCATTGCTAGTTGAGTTGTGAACTGATCCAGCTGTTCTGGAGAGCAATAAAACTGTTTGACCCAGCAATTCCAATTCTAGGCCTATATCCAGAAGAAATTATTGAAAATGGAAAAAGACACACATGTTCCAAAATATTCATAGCAGTTCTTTTTGTAGTAGCAAAGATTTGGAAATTGAAGGGATGTCCATCAAGTAGGGAATGGTTAAAGAATTTGTGGTACATGAATATTATGGAATACTATTGTGCAATAAGAAACCACAAATAGTAGGAATCTAGAGAATCATGGAATGAATGACAGGATCTGATGCTGAGTAAAAGGAGCAGAACCAAGAGTACAATGTGCACACAACCAATAAAACTGTGAGATGACCAACCTTGTGCATCTCCTCTTAGCATCTCAGAGAGCATTAGACTGGTTATGGATAATACTATCCCCATCCAGAGGAAGAAAAGCAAAACAAAACAACAGTAAAAAAAAACCCCTCCAGAATCTGATGAATACATTCACTTTAAAAAATATTTCTTATATATTTCTTTCCCTTAATCCTAATTCCTCATACTAAAAATGACTAATCTGTAAACATGTTTCACACAAATGTGTATGCACAAGTATTAACCTGACTGCTGCTAAAGGAACGGGGGTGGAAAGGGAGGGTGGAAGGAAATTTTGTAACTTAAAAATAAATGTATGCATATGGATGAATGTTGAAAAACTTTCATGGAGCTTTTCTCTATCAATGATAAATGAAGCCCCTACTCTGACATTCAAACTACAGGTAGGGGATAGAAAAGAATATACCTTTTTCTTGGCAGTACATGGCACTTATATCAAAATTGACCATGAACTAGGGCACAAAATCCTTATAATCAAATTCAGAAAGGCAGAAATAATAAAGACACACTTCTCAGACGATAAAAATTACAAGTAATAAAGTGTCATAGAAGGAGGAACTAGGAAGTAAATGTAAATTAAATAACTATCTTAAATAATGGGTGCATCAACAGCAAATAATAGAAGTAATAAATAATTATATATGAGAAAATTATAATAATGAGACATCATACCAAAATTTAAGGGGTGCAGTCAAGGCAGTTTTAGGGGAAACTTTATATCTTTAAATTCCCACATGAATAAAAGAGAGAAAGAAGAGATCAAAGAATCGTGTATGCAACTAAAAAAGCTAGAAAAAGAACAAATTAAACATCCCAATTAAATACCAAATTAGAAATTCTGAAAGTTAAGGGAGAGATTAATAAAATTAAAAGCAAGAAAACTGCCCGGTGCTGGTTAAGAAATAGAATAACGGATCCATTAGGATAATTCAAAAGAAACTGCGGTGAATGACTACAGCAATATACCATTTGACAAACTCAAAGACGTCAGCTTGTGGGATGGAATTCACTTTTTGATAAAAATTGTTGGGAAAACTGGAAAATAATATGGCAAAACCTAGGAATAGATCCATATCTCACACCCTGTACCAAAATATGGTCAAAATGGGTACAGGATTTAGACATATAGAGCAACACCATAGATAAATTAATAGTCCAATAAATTATCTGTGGAAAAGGAATACATTTATGACCAAACAAGAATCAGAGCACATTATAAACTGCAAAATGAATGATTTTGACTATATTAAATTCAAAGGGTTTTGTACTAATAAAATAAATGCTGCCATAGTTAGAAGGAAAACAGAAATCTGGGAAACAATCTCTAAAGCTAGGAGTTCTGATAAAGGTCTCATTTCTAAAATATATAGAGAACTACATCAAATTAATAAGGTCACAAGTCATTTCCCCAATTGATTAATGATCAATGGATATGAATAAACGGTTTTCAAGTGAAGAAATTAAAGTTATATATAATCATATAAAAATGCTACAAATCATTATTGATCAGAGAAATACAAATTAAAACAACAATGAAGTATCACCTCACACCTATCAGATTGGCCAAGATAAGAAAAAGGGAAAATGAATGTTGGAAAGGTTGTGGGAGGATTGGGACATTGATGCATTGTTGGTAGAATGGTGAATGAATCCAACCTTTCTGGAGAGCAATATGAAATCATGTCCAAAGAGCAATAAAACTGTTCATACCCTTTGACCCAAAAATTCCAATTCTAGGACTATATTCAGGAGAAATTGTAAAAAATGGGAAAAGTCCTATATGTTCCAAAATATTCATAGCAGTTCTTTTTTTATGGTGTCAAAGAATTGGAAATTGAGGGGATGCCTGTTAATTGGGGAATGGCTAAACAAGTTATGGTGCCTGAATACTATGGAATATTATTTTTCTATAAGAAACCATAAACAGTTGGACTCTAGGGAAGCATGGAATGATTTACAGGATCCGATGCTGAGCGAAGGGAGGAGAATCAAGAGAACAATGTACATATTAACAACAACATTATGAGATGAACAAGCTTGATGGAAGCAGCAACTCTCAGCAGTTCAGAGAACTAGGACCAGTGTATGAGACCTACTATGAATAATGTTATTCCCATCCAGAGGAAGAAAAACAAAACAAAGAAAAACAAAACTTAAAAAAGCAACCCCTCAGAATGTGATGAACACTTTATAAAAAAAGTATCTCTTATGTATCTCTTTCCTTTAATCCTAATTCCTCATACTGAAAATAACTAATCCGTAAACATGTTTATAAAAATACACACACACACACGTACAATGCTAACCTGTCTACTGCTGAGGGGAGGCAGTTGGGAAGGGAGGGTGAAAGGAAATTTTGCAACTAAAAATGTACATCTGCATATGGATAGAAATTAATTAATTAAAAATAAAAAAGATTTGGTACCCAAAAAAGGAAATTTTCACAACATGGATTTGAGAAAAAAAAATCAATAAAAATAAAAAATATTCAACCAAAATTCATCTTTTTTCCTTTGATATTATATGATTGAAGACCTCAGCCCCTAAAGATAAAAACTCTGGGTCATGCAAAAGCAGTAGTGTGTTAGAGCTAAGTCTACTATTTTCCCAGTGATGTGTGAGAACACTAACTGTGGAAACTGGTAAGCTACAAGTCAGCTTGTGATTGTCTAGGTTAAAAAACGTGATGGAGAAAATGTCGACAATACTAACTGAGCTTCAAAAATGTGTCCTGTGTATGTTTATCCCACGCCTCCTAATCCCACTCAAGATAGTAATTTGTTATACATTTACCAGCACACCTCTCTCCAAGGAAAATGGGGGGGGTGCATTGTTATGATTTTCACTAGACTAGGGAATTAGACTTAAATAAATGTTTCTATCATAACCTTTGCAAATTGTGTACGGAAAAGGCATAAAGGATGATGAAAGGACCAGGATGAGAGGTAAGGTAGTCACAGATTAAAAAGAAAAGCAAGTGATAATAGAGTGCATTACTAAGGTTCCAAAATGTGGGGATGGATTGTCCATGAGATTCTAAAAACCTGCTCTAGATAGGGTTCAATCACATTCATGACCGGGGTGGAAGACCACTGACATATTTAAATGACAGGGAAAGCTATTTCATTGACTGATGTTCAAATAATTTTAGGCTTTTTTGATTTGTCTTTAGAATATCAGATTATCCAAGCTTTTAGATACGCCCCAGTAATTCAATATAAAACTATGTATAAATACCATCAATTTAGGAAAATTAAATTTAATTAAAATCTTAAAATTTGAAAATGATTTTATATTGCATTTGTAAAACAAATAACTTTGTAAAAAAGAAAAGAAACAAATAATCGTTATTAGTAGACCGACTCAAGAAATGATGGATACTGCAACAATATCTGAGAAGTGTTCATGCATGTCTGCTCACAGATAACAATCTGGTTTCAATTTGGATATAATGACTTACTATTCACTAAAATGAAAGGCCAATTAGTTTTTAGATTCAAACAAAGAATATGTGAACATAGAAAGATCAGAGATTTGGTTAATAACCCCAGTCACACATGAAAAATAAATTCTATCACAAAACCAAATTAAATTTAACAAACTATCTTAGAGAAATGAACATCTGACCTTTCTAATATAGTATGAACCTGCATTAATATCACATAAACTTAAATATATTGCAGAATTTCTTTGAAAGTTACAAAAATCATATCTAAAATATTTAGTATGACAACAGAGGAAAATATTACAAAATGAAGTTTCTTGCCTATAAGAAACTACCCCTCACTCCACATGGTCTAAAATATTCATGACAGCTCTTTTTATAGTGGCAAAGAACTGGAAACTGAGGGGATGACCATCAATTGGGGATTGCCTAAACAAGTTATGATGCATGAATACCATGGAATACCATGTTTCTATAAGAAACCATAAATGGTCAGACTCTAGAGAAGCATGGAATGAAAAACAGGATGTGATGTTGAGAGAAGGGAGCAAAAGCAAGAGAACAATGTACACTTTAGCAACATTGTGAGTCGTTCAACCTTGATGGATTCAGCTCCTCTCAACAGTTCAGAGAGCTAGGACAACCCCAGGAGACAAATATGGACAATGCTATCCCCATCCAGAGGAAGAAAAACAAAAAATAAACAAACAAACAAAAAACCCTTCCAGAATCTGAATGAAAATTACATTCACTTTTTGCAAAATCTCTCATGTCTTCCTTTCCTATTTTATGGTTTTCTTTCTTTTCCCTTAATCCAAATTTCTCATACTGAAAATGACTAATCTGTAAATATGTTAAACACAGATGTGTGTGTACAATTTTCACCTGACTCTTTGCCACTGAGGGGAAGGGGTGTAGAAAGGGAGGGTGGAAGGAAATTATGTAACTTAAACTATGCCTATGCATATGCATGATTGTTGAAAGATTTTCATAACATGCAATTGAAAAAGTAAAAGAAAAAAATCAATAGAAAAAAAAAGAAAGTAGCTCCACCTTTTCTCTTAATTGCTTAGTGTTATAGTGGAGAGAGAGCAGGTCCTTGAGTTGAGAAAGACTTCAGTATGGTTCTGGATAAGTCATTTGATCTATCTACATCAATTCTTTCATCTATGAAATGGAGAAAAGCAGAGCATGTGCCTCCCAGGGTTGTTGAGAGATTAAAATTAGATAGTGTTTTGCAAATCTTAAAGTGATATAGAAATTTAAGTGATTTATGATAGTTGCTAATTGTAATTACATTTATGGTATTGAAAGAATGATTTTTTAGAAGGTTATTTATATTTCTTTAATTTGTCCTTATGTTCCTAAAAGATAGCTTCACATCTTTCCACCTAATAAGTAACTAATCAACTATGTGATCTGGGCAGGTCAATTAGCTAAAGCAGCAGTTTTCTTGTCTGAGAAGTGATGTGGTTAAGCACAGATTAAAACTTATAGGGATAATTCTTTTATTTTATAGGTAAGGACATGGGACTTTGGAGGCTCTAAAGTCATTTTGAGTTTTTAAATTCCATTATTTCTTAATTCTCACATTTTCCTTGGATCATATATTTAGCCCTTGAAAATAAATGCATCTATCATATAACCAACTGCAAATCCCATGTAAGAAAAGACATAAAGGTGCTTATGAAAAAGCCCAGAAAAAGAGGTAAATTGTTCACAGATTTAAAAAAACGGCAAATCAATGATAATAGAGTACAAACCTGTATGCTGCTCTATTGAGCCTCCACCACATGGCGGGGGGGCGTGGATTGTCTAGGAAATATCTACATTATAGGAGTCACAAAGGGAAAAATAAAGCTCTAGAAGGGTTTTGATCAGGATTTTGATGAGAAGGCATTCATTTCACAGATGAAGCAACTGAACCCCGAGAGGGGAAGTGATTTTTCAGGATCACACAGTTATGTCTTTTACAAGATATATATCCAGGTTTTCTTGACTGTAAGACTACTGCTTTATCCATTATACCATTCTGTTTATGAGACTATAACATTCTGTTTACTCAACGGTAGATGATCATCAAAGTCTCTCAAATGATTTTTTGATTTAGCAAACATTTTCTTTGAAACTTTGTTTTTAACTCTCTCATCAGAGCAAAGAAAAAGTTTTTTTGCTATGAAACTGTTTTATGTACTGATATGTTATATTTCTTTTACAGAATCCTTTACAGAATAATTTAACTCTTACATGAATAGTGTTTTGTGATTTACATGACACTTCCATCACAACAGTCTTACAAAGGAAGATAATGCAAATAACTTTCCCCATTTTACAGATGATGAAACTGAGATTTTGAGAAGTGAATTTATTTTTCCACACAGTAAATGCCAGAGTCACAGCAGCAGCAACAACAAAAACAGGTCTTTTAAACCTAAAACTCATTCTTTTCCTAATAGACCAAACAACCATTCACTTGTCAGGAAGTTTGGTCATAGGCCGAATCCTTTGCACAAACAAAAGCAACCACTTCTACCACTGACATTAAATAGTCATGAAGAGGTTGGTTGAAGATATCCAGAGACTGGTGACTTGCCACCTTCTGGAATATCTTGTTTAACTTTGAAATGGTTCTAGTTCTTTAGTAATTCTTTCTAATAGTGAGTTTAAATTTGACTTTTGATGGCTTCTACCCATAGTTCTGGATGCCAAGCAGAATAAACCTTATTTAATTCCTCTACTATAGGACATCACTTTCATTCTACAACAGAGGTGAGGTCCATGTGGCCCTCAGCATTTCTGAGGATGCCTGAATTGGATTAAAATATAATTCGCAAATTGTTAATAAAATGAAAAAAATAGGATGGAACACAGAAAACACTAATATGTGATTTTTCCTAAGTCAATATGTAGTCCACAGGGATCTGTTTCTCTTTGAACTCTACAGAATTAGAAGTATCATGGCATTTGGGCAATAATTAAACAATCATTTATTATACATTTAGTACAATATCCAGGCACTATTCTAGGCACTGTTACTCAACAGTAAACCTGGTCTAACTAGTATTTTGCAACTAAGTCCCAATTAGCGTCAACCCTGAGAGCAGAAGACCCACACTTGGATAGCTTAGGGCCATTTCTTCACAGACCCTGAACATCAAAGCTGGTACATGACTGAAACACCATCCTCAGAATTGCCTCCTCCCTGTATTTGGCTGTTTCAGCCCACACACTGTTCTGAAAACCTGATGAGATGAGTACATCGCTTACAAGTCCCTTAAGAGGGAACAAAAGAATAAGTTTAACAAATTGCTCAGAAGCTCAGTGGACCAGAAGAAAAGAGTGGAAAATTATCAAAAAAGACCAATCTTTCATGGTGACTTACAGCTGAGTTGGCACTACTATTTATTACTAGTCAGAAAAACTCAGAATAGGTATCTTTGTAGGAAGGGACAGTATTCATCAAATTACATTTGGAATGTAGGAGAAAAGTAGCCTTTATTTAGTTTTAACGAACTAGATTTATCTGTAACTTATTAAAAGGGATTGGAATCACCAGATTTGCCAGGTGGGTATCATTTATCCATAGATAGTAATGAGAAATTATTTGCTTAACAATATAAGCAAACAGTAAAAGAACATTAGTGGTATATTGCCTACACAGTACTCTAGATGGAAAGGAAGATGGGGCAGTGAGATAAAGGAGGACCCTTTTCATGCTTTAAACTTAGTTTTTTAAATGCTGAAATAATACTTAAAATTGTTATATTGAGTAGGTAGGCATCATGGTGTCATAGAGGACATTATCGACTACATTGGGCTTCATGCCACATTGGTAAGTGTGAGCTTATGACTAAATCTGCCTAAATATAACAAGCATAGTGGAGATATTTCCATCTTAAAATTATTTTGATGAAAGAATGAAAGCAAGGGGACAGATGAAATGACCATTTGAAAAAGTATAGAAAAAGAAAGAGTCCCAAGATTGATATATAGGGTTTACATTTATGTTAAGAATGGTAGGAAATGAATCATGGCCCAAAGGAAATTAAAGGGTAACCATAAAAGAAGAAGAGAGAATAGTGTCATCGAAGGGAAAAGAAGGGATTATCTAGAAAAGGGTACTTTACAGTGTCAAACACATCAAGGATAGGGCAGTTGGGTGTTACAGTGCATAGAGTAGTGACACTTGAGTTAGGACATCAAATTCAGTCTCAGACACTTACTAGCTGTGGGACCCTGGATAAGTCATTTAAGCCTGATAGCCTGTGAAAAACAAACAACCCCCCCCCCCCCCAACAAGACAAAAAAAAGCATAAAAAGCTGTCAAATGAAATGAAAGCTAATAAATAGACAAAATGTGCCAGAGAGAGAGAATTAATTATAATAGTTAATCTTGTTGCTATTATACTCCATTTCCCAACAGACTCAATTGTAAAATTAAATGAGAAATCTAGGTCTTTTTCATGAATGTCATCCTCCCATGTTCCATGTCTCAAAATGCTTGTAAATAATCTCCCATTTTCTTTCCATTTGTTCCAATCTTTGAGGACTCTGATGAAGAGGTAGACTTGCCCCCTTTTTTTTTAACCCTTTGTCCCATCTCCTCCCATATTTTCCAGGGCTCTTTTTTGCCCATCCTTAAAAATAATTCTCTTACTTTTCTACTTCCATCTGAGTTGCCATAGGAAGATTCTGAAGATTACCTGGCAAAAGAAGAGGTCCTCTCTTGTGCTGAACTGTCAAGTATTCGAACTCTACCATAGAGAGTACAACTGAGATGGTTTTTCTAGGTTCTAGGCAACCAAAATGGAAGTGGCTCGATTTTCTGATCTGGTGCTAGTAGCTGGTCCACGTTTCACTGGCATATGATAATGATGTCAACATAGCAGCTCTGTAGACCTTCACTTCAGTATGCAGTCTAGTATGTTTATACACTAGTAAGCATTAAATAAATGAGGAAACTGTGGTTGAGGTTAATTTACATGGTCTTACTCAGACAACTAGGGAACATCTGAAGCAGGAGTTATCAAAGGGCTGCTGCTAGTACAGTTGTTTAGAAGGAAGAGGAGACCTAAAGAGAGTCATTGAATGAATAATACAAGTATAAAAAATTACTGAACAGAAGCAAGGGCTCAATTTGAATTAGTAACTCGAACTCAGCTCATGTGATACAATATCAATTTGTGAACCTATTTCAACTCCCCTACTATGGAAGGAAATGGAGAAAAACTACCATGATTCCTTCAGGAAGATTCTTGCTGCTATCTAGTGTTCATGGAAACATTCAACTTTTGATTATCAATTTCAAAATGTTGATTAAATCTCAAGGTAGACATCTTATTTAACGCTTTTGACATTGATAAGCAAAATGGACAATGTAGCTAGAAAAGAACTTTTAAAGACAGGAAACTACATAATGGCTGGCCATCACAAAAGTAGATGGAATCTGCCATCAAAAACAGTGCATTTTCACCAAATTATAGCAATCAAAGTTATTTGCTATTATTGTATAAAAAGACTCTGAGCTCAGTGAAACTTCCAACTTTCATGACTAAACTATAAATGATCACTCTGATCTGACTCATCAGACCTGCCCACACTAGTCTGGTATTAAAAGTTGTTAACAAAGTTGATAACTTTCTTCTCTGAGTCACTAGTTTCATCTGAAGGGTCTAGCCAGGGAAGATATCCACCTAAACTATGATCTTATTGGTATGATGTACTTGTGGGTGAGGAAATCTCTTCTAATATAAGTGAGCATCACCCCTTTAACCCAAAGACTTAGAGAGTTGTGTAGAGCAACTCTTGCTAAGAGGTTAAGTAACTTGCCCAGGGTCATAGAGTTGGTATGTATATGAGGAAGGACTCATATTCAGGGTTTCCTGACTTTACAGCCAGCTTTCTTATCTGGTCATGCTGCAAGTATATAAAATTTTTCAAAGTGACTATATCTAGGAACTCAAACAAATTAGTGTTCCCAAACCAGAATGGGGACCACTATGGCAACCTCTCCCAAAAAACTGCATTACTTTTATATTTTACAGAACCAGAATCTCATTTACAGGTATATTTTAAAATGACTAAATCATTTGGTACTAAGAGTTTTGTGACCACTGGCTTTCTCGATGATCTTGTCTAAATTTTTTTACTATTCTGTTTCTCAGTTTCCTCTGCTGTGATTTAGGATATTGAGAAAATAAATGCCGTAGATTATCTTTTACACTTCCAAAAATCCATGATTTTATTACTATTTTCTAAACACTGAATCAAAGCAAAATCATATGACAAAAATTTTCTCTGGGTAAAATCTGAACCAAGATGATATTTTATTTGGATTGGCTACCTAGCTGAGAAACTCTTAAAGGAGTTGCCATCTAGTTCAGTGAATCAGATAAATACTTAATGGTTCTTCTGAAGGAAGACCTAGATAGGGATCTAGGAGGTAGCATTTTAATTGGACTATGAAGAAAGTCAACAATTCTAAGACAGGGAAGTGAAAAGTGAGAATATTTCACAATTTATCCAAAAGCAGAAAGGCAAGAGACAAAAGTGCCAAATGTAGGAAAAATGTAGAAGGCCAGTCTGACTGAAACTGGAGGGCATGGCTAATACCACACATTGTATAAGCCATTAAATCCTGTTCTGAGACACAGAAGATATGAATTTTGGATTTATGGACTCCTAAAAATAAAGCATAATGAATTTCCTCTGATTAAAGAACGACAAAAAAACCAAACAACAACAACAAAAAAACTGGATATTGTGAAATGGTAGTTCATGTTTATGTTGGAATAAATGTCTTCCAAGGTCTCGTATGGCTATGGAATTCCCTAATTCAGTGACCAGTGAGAAAGAGAGGTATAGTTTTTTTTTTTTAACAATCATGGATTTGGATATTAAGTTCAAATTCCATATCTTTTAATTACTGTCTATTACAAAAATCATTCCCTTCTTCAGATGTTTCCTTATCTCTAAAACAAGAGTGTTAGACTCTATAATCTATCTTTTGTTCCTATGTCCTGCTTCATACAATCTGGATTCATATTATTTTTTTTTTTTTAGGTTTTTGCAAGGCAAACGGGGTTAAGTGGCTTGCCCAAGGCCACACAGCTAGGTAATTATTAAGTGTCTGAGACTGGAATTGAACCCAGGTACTCCTGACTCCAGGGCTGGTGCTCTATCCACTGCGCCACCTAGCTGCTCTGATTCATATTATTTAATGAAATTTATTTTGCAAATGGTAGACGCATAATTAGATGATCATCAGAATGCTAGAAATAGGTAAGGGAAAGGAAGGTCAGAAAAATGATGCAATTTGCCAGTGACCCTATGGCTATTAAGTCAATCAATCAATCAATCAATAAACATTTATTAAAGCACACACTATGAACCAGCCACTACTAAGTACAATAAATAGTTGAGTTTGGACTCAAATCTAGATCTTTCTAGTTATTTGTTTGATCAATTTCACTAAAGTCAAAAGCTCCGAATAAAGATGATAAAATGATAAAGATAAAAGGCCAAGAGACTAGAACAGAGAAAGAAATTCATGTGGCAGCCAGGAGTCCCAGTGTTTATACTAGAGTATTATAAAACTGGCTTACCATGCCAAACTTTTCTTTCAGAGCTGCTGTATGGGTGGTAAGACATAACTGAAAACCTGACCCACTAGATTACTTATCTAGAAAAGCAGATAATAATTTTGAAAGGAAACTATAATTAAATGATGCTGGTTGTAATAAATGATTTATCTGGTCATCCTCATTCTGTAATCCCTCATAAATTAGTATGTGATAATTCATTACAGAAATTGATTTGTGATGTCACAAACCATAGATAGATAATTGGAGGACAGATGATAGGTAGATAAATAAATCATAGAATATTCATTGAATATTGATCATGTAGTTCTGATGCCTTGCTAAATTCTAGGAATACAAATATAAGCATAAAGGGAGCTAATCTCTCCTTTAAGAAGTTTACATTAGTGGAAGAAGTTAATGCATAAACGAGATCTGAGAGGAAAGGCAAGGAAAAGTTAGATGAACAAATCCAGAGAGTCAGTTTGCATGGAGAAATAAACAAAACAAAATAGAACCACAAAAAAACAACTGCTGAAAAGCTACAGAAAGAAAACACTACTTATATTTATTTATATATTTGTATATACGTTTCAAGTCACCAGTTAGGTATTGTTGTTGGGTTTTTTTGAAGTTCTCTCTCTCTCTCTCTCTCTCTCTCTCTCTCTCTCTCTCTCTCAGTTTTAGCAAGGCAATGGGGTTAAGTGGCTTGCCCAAGGCCACACAGCGAGGTAATTATTAAGTGTCTGAGGCCTGATTTGAACTCAAGTACTCCTGACTCCAGGACCAGTGCTCTATCCACTGCGCCACCTAGCCATCCCGTGTTCTTTCAAAAACTGTTTTTGCTCTGAAATGCAGAGAATTGGAATAATCAATTAGTTGGGTTCAACAATTTGGAGGTCATTTCACTCCTGCATGCAATTTAGTTATTCTAAGATGTGGCTGAATTGTAGAATGACCCCACTTTACTCTTCTCCACAGATAAATTCTCCATTCCCCTAAGGGTCACATGCTTGTGAACTATGAGGCAAATGGATGTTCTCTGGCCTGAATGAAGAAGTAAGTGTTCTATTTGGGACAATACTCTCAGGGCTCCATCTTGGTTGCAACCTTCCTGAAGTCCTAGAGAAAAAGGAGAAAAATGACTCTACTTCTATAGGAAAAAAAAAATATGCTTGCTGGCTAGTTACCCTTTCTTTATCAAGGATACTATTCCCAGAGGACTATAACAAAAACAAATGCTTAGCATCTATACTCTTTTAGTTGTGTGTGTTAAATTCAGTGTTGAATTCTACCCTCGATTCAGCTGATGTATTTTGTTTAGGAGCTATATCCGAAGATTCTGTAGTTCAAATGCCTCCATTTTATAGAAAGGCTAAGAAAGAAGTACAGTAGGGTTCGACAATTCACTTGAGTCCTATATTTTGTTAGTGACAGAACCAAGGATGTAATAATAGTTGTCTCAACTCCCATTCTTGGACATTTTCCCACTATTCCACAAAGTCTCCTTATTGGAAGAGGACAATCCATATGTTCAGGATTTATCTCTGATCCTGAGATCCACAGTCAAAATTATAAAATAAAAATGGATCAAAACTACAACTCATAAACAGTTTGAACAGTTATTCAGACCTCAATGTACACATTTCCAGTCATTGACAATTTCTTTAAGATGGAATTCTGACCCTAATCACCCCTATCTTCATTCTCAAAGAACTTAAAAAGCAGCACACATTATTCCAAGGAGATCTGGACTTGGAGTTGGGTGGCAGATGGATTGGAGGCAGCCTACCATAAGAAAAGATACTTGGGTAAGTCTCATCAAAAGGATGACAGGCAACAGATGGACCACCCAGTATAATAACTTGGCACCATGGGGGCCATGAACTGTCAGTGGAGTGACTGAGACTGGTGGAATAGCTCTGACCTGGCTGCTTTGATTCAGAAGTAAAGGTTGAATATAGGATTATAATTTCTGAGTTTGGTGAATTTTAGTTCCCAAATTTAATTTCTCAGCATGACTTCTCCTGGCTATCAGCCCAAGTTATTTCATCTGAGTAGTGAGTGGGGAGAGGAGAAAGTCTGAAGAATTTAAAAAAAAACGGATAATAGTAAACTTTTTTTTTCTTCACTTCAGGTAGAAACAGTAAATTTTTCAACTATCTCTGTTCCTCCACTTCTTTTTCCGTAAAATTAGAAGAGTAGAGATGATGGCTGAGGTCCACCTGTGTGCCCAAGGCCACACAGCAAGGTAATTAAGTGTCTGAGGCCAGATTTGAACTCAAGTACTCCTGACTCCAGGACTGGTGCTCTATCCACTGTGCAATCTAGCCGCCCCTCCACACAGGTTTTTAGGAACCTCAAGTGCTTTCTCTCATCAACTGTCAGCCTTAAGTGCCTTATCCTACAAGAGGTCTTTCCTAATACCTCCAGCTGTTTATGCTTTCCCCATTATTGGCATCTACTTTGTATATGTTAATACATAGCTGCAAGGATAAAGACTGTGTAATTACATTGGTTATAGGAAACAAGGAAAACTTTCTCTACCAAAGCAGGTTCAGACCTTCCTAAGCAACATAGCCTTAGAGAGAAATGATGTTGAATTCATATTGAAAAAGGGACCACTAAGCCTTGTAAGGACATGCAGGATGCATATCAATAGAGAAAATCACATATTAATGTTATCTGTTTTCTATTGTATTTTATTTATTTGTTCAGTATTTCAGCATTCTATCTGATTTGGACCCTACTGGGGAGTGTTGCTACCTGTGGGCATGTTTTTGTTCAACTCTGACCTGAAGCACTAATTCAGTCACTATATGTTGGAGGCAGGAACTGAAACCAGATACTCCAAGCTTTAAAACAGTCTCTGTCTTTATATGTATGTATGCATGTGTGTGTGTGTGTGTGTGTGTGTGTGTATATATATATATACATTGCACTTTTTCTTTGTGGATATATGATTCTTCTCTCCTCTCTCCTTCTTGCTCCCCAATAGAATAAAAGTACATCAAGGGAAAGGGGTATTTTACTTTGGGGTTTATATCTTAAACACCTAGTGTTATGTTTGACACAGGAACTGAAACCTTAATAAATGATAGTTATAATGAACTGAAATGGATTGGATTGCAACAAATTTACCCAGAAGACCTGGTGTGAGATTTTATGATGGTTTTCCTTATATTGTTTTGTTCCCCTTGTAGACTCCTTTCACTGCTAAGGACTTAAGGGTCAAATCAATAGAAAAATGGGTATGGCTAAGACAAGTCTTTGCTATCCTTTTAGGTCTTCTTTCCTCAGCATTTTTTTTCAGAAAGGTTTTACTCCAGGCCCAACTTTGACAGGGAATAGTGTTCTGGGCAGATATGAATTTATGTTTCTTGGACTAAGTGGAAGACAAATAAAAGAAAGGCTGCTTTCATCTCTCCAAGTTTGTTTTTCTTTCATAATAGATTTAATAGAGAATGCTTTGGGTGAAATGAATTATGGGGATTTTTTTGGATCTTTTGCATATGTGTCAGTTAACCTCATTGGACCTAGTCCTTTCGATGATTAACTTTTGGTTGCCCTTCAAATCTCAGGCACCTAACCTGCTGCATTTTGATCAAAGAATCATCAAGACAATTCTCTGCCTTACCAGTGAGGATGTAGATCCTCCTCCTGTTTCATAGTATTTCCAACAGAATTTAGGAATTATACAATCATAAATTTCATGCTAGAAGGGCTCTTTGACATTATCTAGTCCATGCCATCTCACTTTACATATTAGGAAACGGAAGGCAAGGGAGAAATGCCCTGTTATACAATAGAGGAAATAAACCTAACTTTCAAGTTTTTGAAAAGCTTTCCCATGGAAGGGTTAGACTTGTTAAGGCTGATCTCAAAGAAAAGAATAGGAAGCAATGGGCATGGGTTGCAGGTTGGCAGATTCCCATTCCATAAAACAGAAAAATTGGCAATGATTCTTTTTATCCAAAAGTGAAAAAAGTGAGTTGTCTCCAAAGGTGATATTAATATTAATAACTGGCATTTGTGTAATACTTAAGGGTTTTAGAGTGCTTTGAAGATATTTTTGTTCTTGATTCTTGATCCTTCAGGAGTTATCAGTGTTCTCTCTAGATTATCTTGTATTAACATAATATCTTGTGTTTCTTTCCCTGGAATGTCAGCTTCTTGAGAGCACACATTATCTTTTGTTTTGTGATTGAAACCCAACGTAGAGGGGTGCCTCATACACTGAAGGCAATTAATTCACATTTGCTACATTGAACTGAATTATAGGAATTCCTAGGAGTATAGAAGTTAAAAAAAGATTTGATTTGATTTTTGTTTAGGTTTTTTTGAATGCAGCTTTTTTTTTTTATCATCAGAATGAAATGTATCAGGGCAGTTAGGTGGTGCAGTGGATAGAGCACTGGGCCTGGAGTTGAGGTCCTGAGTTCAAATCTAGTCTCAGACACTTAATACTCACTTAGCTAAGCGGACTTGGGCAAGGCACTTAACCCCATTACGTTGCAAAACAAAACAAAACAAAAAAAGATGAAATGTATCATAAGGAGTCCATGGTCTAAGGATCAGGAGGACAGACTCAGGTTTTGAGCAACTGCTGCTAACTGGCTATGTCACCTTGGAAAAGTCAAGTATATACTTTTAATCACAATATCTTCTGGAAAATGAGGTAAAATATATGACTTGATCTCTAGGGTCCCTCCCAACTTCACTATTCAAGAGTATCCAAAGTAGAAAAAGCAGAAAACCTATTAAAATGAGAGGAATCACTCGAACTGAAAGAGACCTTCAAGGTTATAGAGTTCAAGCCTCTTGTTTTACAACTGAAAAACAGACCCTGCAAAGTTAACTAAGATCATAAAAAGAACAAAATCAGGATTCAAACACAAGTCCTCAGATTTTAGGCTAGTATTTTTGCCATTGTGTCATGGTATTTCATTGAAGCTCTATCAGGGCTTACTAGAAGGGCTGTTTCAAATTGGGCTGCTCAAGTTGCAAAGGAAACTGCTATGTTCTTCTTCCAAAAATTGCTGAGGGAATATTGGGCAAGACCAAGGTACATTTGGAGACATTTCCCCAAAAAGAAGATGTAAATACCACTAGGTATGAGCACTAAAGGGAGAGGAGATAATGGAAATAATTAAAATATGAGGATAAGAGGTAGTCATGCTTGTCCCTCCACTCAGCTGCCAAACTGAAGTTCTTAAAACATAATTAAGACCATATCACTCCTGTGACTCATGTCGCTTAAGAAGCTCCAGGGTCTCCTTCCTGCTTCTAATGTAAAACATAACCACTCCAAATTGACTATTTTTTTTTGCAAGGCAATGGGGTTAAGTGACTTGCCCAAGGCCACACAGCTAGGTAATCATTAAGTGTCTGAAGCCGGATGGGAACTCAGGCACTCCTGACTCCAGGGCAGTGCTCTATCTACTGCGCAACATAGCCATACCCAAATTGACTTTTAAAAACCCTTCCCAATTGGGCTCCTATCTAGCTTTCTAGGCTTGTTTTTAGAATATCTCTCTCCATGCAATCTATTGTAAGTCAGAGCAGTTACTTGTTTTCTTCGTATAGGTCATTCTATCTCTAACTTTTAAGCTTTTATATAAGTTGCTTCCAGATCTTCCATCCTTGGAACATCTTCCTTCCTTATCTCCAACATATGTAGTCTCTGACTTCAGTGGAAAGAATTATGATTTATTAATTTAAGAATTATGATTCAAAGTTCAATTCAGGCTTCAAGCTCCTACAGCAGACCTAGCCCAATTCCCCTGAGCTGTTAGCACCAGTTCCCAGAAATTACTTTGCATCTACTTTGAATACATTTAAAATTTTAGTTTTCTCTCGCAGCTTCTGTCTCACCTTGGAACTTCCTTCAGTACCTAAGAAGCTCCTTATCATAGAACATTCACCCACTCCTGTGATCTCACACTAGAATATCTACTTGCAGTGCCATACCTAACATCCCAATGGTGAGTTCCACCTGGGGCTTTCAGTTTGGGTGTCAGGGCAGTCAGCCTTTATTATACTCCCATTTCTGCTTTTGATCATTGGGATTTAAGTCTTATCCCCTTCCTGGGGTATTGCGCTTATCCCTACCCCTTTCAGTTTTGGTCCTTTTGTTGTCATTCTTCATAAGAACATAAGTTTTCTGAGGGCAGGAGCCATATTTTTTGTTTGTTTGTTTTGGGTTTATGTTTGCATTCTCAGTGCTTAGCAGAGTGCCAAACATTTATCGAATACTTAATAAATACTGTTATCTTTTAAAGAAGCATCAATGATCTCTCAAGCCCCTGCCAACTATAAACAGCCATGATCCCTGAGGAACAGAAACCTTTTGACATGAATTGAAAATGGTTTGGGCTTAAACAAAGAGTACTCTGCTCCACTCAGTTCCATGACATTATCTCTGTATAAATGTCAATTTACTGATGGTGCTTTCCAAGGCCCCCTAACAGCTCTTGGAAAGCTCACTCTATGAGCAGAAATTTAGGTAAGTAAAGGGGTAACCAGGCAACAACAAATGCTCTTATTGTAACAGCTTTATGTAACATGAGAGATGCTATATGGAGATGGGCTGCTTTGGCGACCACAGAGAAGTTGCAAGGCACAAGATGGGTGGATTAAATGGTGACTCCATTGGAATGTTCCACTCCCCACGAGCAGTTCAAGCTTATTTCCTATGAATCTGCTTTGAGAATAGTCAGTCAATGGAAGATTTTTTTAATACTAGGGTCTTGTTCTTTTCTATAGGGTTGATACACTCCGCGTCTGAAGGAAATGTTGAATATAGTTTTACATTACAATCCATCTTGTACAGAATCTCACATCTGGATCTACCATTAATTAGATTTTCAACCTTAGACAAGCCACTTCCCATTTTGAACTTCATAGGACTAGACACTCAGAGGTTTTCAGGTATAAGGACCCTTAAAGGTCATTAAGTCTAGTGTCCATTTTGGGGGAGATGAGGAAACTGGAATTCAATGAAATTGAAGGGCTTATGTGGGATCTCAAATGTAATAAGTATCTGAAACAGGATTTGAACTCCTGTCTTCCTGAATTTCAACTTCAGTACTCTACTTACTATACAGTTATTCCTTCCCCAAAACAACTTTCCTTATCACAGTATTGATATATTACAGGTTGTCATACAAAATTAGATGTGGATTTGGGGGCTTTGTCAAAATTACAAATGATACTCAAGAGATCAGCAGATGACAGAGTCTATGACCAAATACTTGACCCAAATTTTACAATGAAGTTCTGTAAACACCCCTTAAAAGAAAAAGAAAACTAAATTAGTCTTCTTCTCTTGTATGAAGGGAGGGTCAAGACATTTTTTGTCAATTTTCCAGATTGCAGGGCACCCCTAACCCCTGCAATGTGGAAGGGATAACTTCCTTTTTTATCAATAAAACATAGTCATTTGTACTACAGTCTACAAGCCCTTTGAAGTTAAGGGCTATACTTTATTTATCTTTATAATGTCCTTAATTTCTAATTCGTAATCTTTTACATAGTTCTACTCATTGAGTGCCTTGATTGGAATTGATCTCTATAACATCTTGTCTAGGGTCAAAATATTTGAATTCAAATCTTGCTTGACTGCCAGAGTGAGAGAGGATGTCTTCCTTCTTATTTCTTACAATCAGCCAGGGCAAGAAGGAGTGATATACTTATAACAATACAAATAATTCATGAGAAGGACATTAGAGAAATGAAAAGTGGAGGAAATGACATTTATTCCTTCCTAGAATACTAGTCTGTAAATTATTAAAGGACATGGATAGAAACTTATTCAATGAATTGAGATAGATAAGAGGCAATCAAAAAAAAGGAGATTAAAACCTGAATTTTTGTCAAACTATGGATGTAGACCTGCTGGTTCATGCAATTATGTTTTTAAAAAAGGAATGCTTTTCATAATAATAGTTCACATTTATTAATACTTTAGCATTCACAAAGGAGCTTCTCATAACCCTGTGAAGTTTATAGGTTGAGCTAGCAACAAGCCCACCAGAAATGGTCTTTCCAATTGAAAAACCTCCACTGAGAAGGAATGCACTACCTCCCAAAGCAGTCTATCCATTCCAGTTTGGATATTGCCATTTGTTAGGGAGTTTTTCTTCAAATTGAGCTCCCCTCCCTCTCCAAATTTCATCCATCACTCTTAGTTATTACCTGAGGTTATGGAGAAAGAGTTCAGTTCTTCTTTCAAGTAAAATCCTTTCATTTCAAATAATTGAGAAACAGGTTATCATCTTTCCTGCTTTCTCTATGCCAAGCTAAGTATCTCCCTGAACTGATCTGTTCCCCACTTTACCCACCCCCTTGATCTCCCTTTTCTGGGATGATGGAATTATATTTGATTTAAAACAAAAGAAAAGAAAAGCAAACACCTGATCTTTCAGTACACAGAAGGGAACACTGTAAACCCTATAGAAAAGGATTTGGGATCCACAATGGAACTAAGGTCCTCTTGGTGCTCATAGAAATGTAGATTCCTCTCTCAATAGCACTCCAGTTCCTTTCTGGGCTCATAAGGACATCCTGGCAAAGCAGCTTTACCCTCTTCTCTATTCTGCCTTGGGTTAGAGTAGGGATAGCAGATAGACAGAATCATTGTATCAGCAATTAAAAAATACAGAAATCTACTCTGAATAGACCCTTTTAAGGCTCTATTTCTAGAGTGAATAGATGATCATATGGGCCAAAGTGAGATGATTTGGAGATGAGAGAAGATCAAAACCAAAAGAGGTCATTTAGTACACCCTCTTTGTTATATAGAGAAGAAAATGAAAATTGGATAAAAAAAAAATTTGACCAAGATCATATGGAACTTTCTGCATAACAGAAGGGTTAGAATTTTTTATACTAATTTTCTGGTTAGAAAACAGGGAGTTCATTTTATACTGCTTTAGCTTCTTTAATCATATTTATCCTTAAATGATCTCATCCTGGTTTTCCTGTTGTTTATGTGAACTTCGTAGAAACCATTCCTTTAATATCTCAGTATCTCAGCTTCTGAATATGCCAAATTTCCTTCAAGAGACAGTTCCGCTATCACTTCACAAGGAAAACCTTTCTAATCTCTTTATTTGTTAACCTTCTCTCTTAAAAGTGACAGTTTTTTAACTTTATTTTCCCTAAATATAATAGGCTTCTGAAGAGGAGGGATTTTTTTCATCTTTTCATTATATCTAGCTGTTAGCTCTTTGATTAGATTAGGCATTATATAAGTGCTTGCTGGATCAGAATGGTTTATAATGCCTTGTACTCAATTATTAGTTCAAGGATGCTCTTGGACCAATAATTAAATTGATAGCAGTTATATTTAATGAATATCCTTAATTTTTAAACTGGATTTTCTAGGGCAATTTTTTATATTCTATTCTACAAACTAATGGTCCTCATAAGCAGTGTTATCAATGCACAAATTTCATTTTCAGCACCATCCAATATGAGTGTAGGTTATACTATATATCCTTTAGTTGACAAGGAATATTAATAGGAGCCCAGTTCAATGTCCTGAATAAGGAGGAATATGCATGTATATAATATAGTCATTGACATTTATATAATCATTTTCAAGTTTTCAAAGCACTACATCTAATCTCATTTGATCCTCATTTTAGAGATGAGAAAATTGAGGCAAAGATAGGCTACCTGAAATTTTCTCAGTCTCATAGACAATGTTGGAAACAGTATTTAACAGTCCTCCCCTGTCTCCATATTCACCAGATCTTCATGGTATCCCATATTGCATTTCATTCTCTCTGCTTATATTTCCCAATTGTGACAAAGATGTAAAAGTGGAAAGGATTTGTATCATCCAATGACATGATTGTTATATATATAAGGTACTTGAGGCCCATGGATGTTAAGTGATTTCTCCATAGTTTCAAAAGTAGCAAGCATCAGAAATAGGTTTTGAAATCAGTATTCTTTCCATTGTACCATTTAGGGAGGGATATACTGGTAAATTTTTTAATAGCTAATTCCTTTAACAATGTACACGTGAGCAACTTGTAAGTTTAACTTACAAAACTAATGTTTTCTCCATCATTTTCTTATGCCTAAAGAAGGTAATCTACAAAACAATAAATCAAACCTTGACCTGCAGCATGTAGCAATTTTTTGTAGTATAAATTTGAACAGCTAGATGGCACAGTGAATAGAATGTTGATATGTGGTCAGGAAGGACTGAATTCGAATTTGACCTTAGATCAGCTATGTGACCCGGGCAAGTCACTTAATCCTGTTTGTCTCAGTTTTTTCATCTATTAAAATGAACTAGAGATGGAAGTGGCAAACTATTTCTGTATATTTGCCAAGAAAACTCCAAAAGAGGTGACAAAAAGTCGGACATTATTGAAACAACTGAACAGGAAGTAGTATCAATGCTCATGATGACATTTTTAAAATTAATTCTTGTAAGTCATATTCTGGATGGTTCCAGAATACTTCTGCATCAGGTCATCACGAATCCAGTGCCAATTGTGATGATAATTGTGATGCTTATATAAGAAAATGGGCATATGCACAATGAAAATTGCAGAGTCCTCTATAAATGTGTTGCTCTGTCTCTGTCTCTCTCTCTTTCCTCATGCAAATACACACACACACACACACACACACACTCAGAAGCATATACACAAAACACATGCACACTTTTCATTGGATCCATGACCTCATTTATGTTGGTGCTCTTACCATACATGCAAATCTATAGATCAAGGTTCTAATTGATCCGGAAGTTGACTTAAACAAAGATTCCTGTTAAGATATGTATGTTTTTGTCATGGTGAAATGTACTTTTTGAGATATTTCCCCTCCCCAGTTTATTTTATTTCAACTGGCCATTTTTAAATTTCCTAGTCTGGTCATTTCCTAACCAACATCCTTCAGAATGATGACAGCTAAATTGAAACTTGAAAAAAAAATAAAGTACAGTGCTCTTTATAATTGATGACCTCAATTTTAACAGAAATAAACAATGATCAATTTTAATTATGGATTGTAAACATATGAGGGATGATTAATAGGGCAAGCTCCTGCTCCCCCAGTCTTCTTGATTCAATATAATTCCTTCATCTAAATGGAAGCAAAATACCAATGGTATTATGTAACAATAAAATGAGAATCAGAATAGCATTGAAGAAAGTTCAGTGACCAAGGAGTCCATAAGACTCTAGTCCTGGATTAACCACTAAGAAACCCTGATTTCTCGATAGTTTTCACTTTTATAAATTTAGAAGAGTGTACTAGATTGACTATAAGATCTCTTGCAATACTAACATTAACTTAGAATATAATCGTTCATGAAAATAAAAAAAAAAACTTCATGTGAAAGAATTTTTGAATGAAAAGAAAATGAAGATTTTTTGAATAAGAAAATATTAAGAAGAAAATGAAGATTACTAAAACTAAAAATATGCCCTATCCATATATTCCATAGAGTCTGATGTATGTGGAAAGAGACACCCCTTTACTGACATGATCCACAGTCTCAGAAGTATATGATAACTAGTTCTCTCTTAAAAAAATTAACATAATGTGTTCAAATTTGATGAAAATCCTATGATTACAGGTCTGTGTAAATATAGTAACATCACTGGTTACTGTGGCTGTAGGTATTCTTGTGACTGCTGTATTGCCTAGTAGATAATGTAATGCATATAATATGCATGTATGTATATGCTGCCTAAGAAAGATATACAGGAATCTCTGCATACATGTGTCCATATGTTCTTATGCATAGTAAATTATGTAGATAACTTTGCAAATGGAAAAATAAGATATTTTGAAGTTAGTACTTTCTTATGTTGAATTAGAATCCAATGTTCATAACTTTGTTCATAGCTGTGACTTGTGTTTTTGTATACATATTCCTATAGAGATAGAAAGAAATACATACAGGTATATAGATATAGAAATTGATACTACAGATATAAAAGTTAAGATTAATGAATAGATTTTTCATTAAAACAAGCCCCTTGGCAAATTCACAATTAGAATACAGCTATTTTGAGTCAAACAAAAGTAATAGGTTCTCTTTCTTACGTCTCATTTTAAGTATTTTTAATTAAAGGGCACATGAAAATACTCATGCTAGGACTTATGGATCACAGATACACAGATTTAGAAGGAGAATGGAACTATGATTTAGTCCCACCCCCTCATTTTAAGGAGAACAAAAATGAGACTCAGGGAGAATGCTTAAAATGAATGTCTGAGGCAGCCGTATTTTAATCATTTTCCTTGCACAAAAAGGTCTCTTTTATTTAAACTACTGACTACATTTTTATATGGAAAATAAATTGTAGAAACCAGTTCCTAACATGAACACATACATGCACAATTTTGCAAGACACTAGAGCTTTATTTCCCAGTTAATCAAACAAAAAAAATTATGTTAAGTTCTACCAAAAAAAGAATAGTCCAGACTTGACAGGTATAAAGAGCAACCAATATACTTAACTTTGTCCACAGTATCTTTTGATTAGTTAAACCTTAGCATTTGTTTGTCACATAGGGCTCCAAGCAGAGCAATACAGAAGGAGGAAGTTAGTTGTTAGATAAATAGCTCCCTAACTACAAAACATCCAAAGAGAAAAATCTCATTTAGCAGCAGTCAGGGAGGGAGCATAGTAAATTAAAATAATAAATCAAAGATATCTGCAGACTATATTTCAGAGACTCAAGCATAAACATTTACAAGGACAGAAAACAACAGAGAGTAAAAAAAAATACCTTTGATAATTTAAAACCAGTCTCGTAGCCAGGAGAAAACCGAAAGCTTCTATTTTCACATCTGGACACAATTTTTTAAAAACTGGAACTTTTGTTAATTAAAAAAAAACAAAAAAGAAGGTATATATAAAAGCATTAATAGATTGAAAATAAAAACCTAACACCACCTTCTTGATGGCGATGTATTTTTAAATGGTACAAAGGCTCTATTCCTTGCCTACAAGGAACCCTTGTAGTTCTCTTGATTAATTTTCTGACTCAAAGTCAGCTAGCTCATTGTTGTTTAAGGAAAAACCCCCGTTTTTAATCATCAGTAGGTAATAATTTAGGAAAGTGTTAATGAAATCACAGAAAGTCAGATAATCATACCTAATACCTACATCCACCACTGGGAAAGCCTTTCCAATTCCTGAAGGTATCTTAGCAGGTCCAGGGTGATGCAGAGGAAAGTGGGTGTAATTGTAAGTCAAATGCCTAGAGATTAAATTCTGGATCTGCCACCTACTACTACCTGAGTGATCTCAGATAATTCATTTGACTTTCCTGTGCCCCAGTTTCCTCCTCTTTAAGGAGGTTGGACCAGATGTGACCTAAATCACATTCCAACTATAAACTTTAGATCCTATATTTTTAATTTCCTGAGGCACAATTGAAAATTAAATTATAGTAAATCATCACTCTTTTTTTCCTCCCTACTTAAGGATCAAAAACACAATTTATCAAAATTAAAGCTGGATATATTCTATACCTACATAAAACTCCTCTACTGATGTATCACATGGAGATCATCCTCAGGTCTCAAAGGTTATGTCAAAGGAAGGCCAGTTCTGCTTTAACTTGTGATTCAGAGATTGGGCATATCTTTCTCTCAAAGACAAGTCCAGTTAAAAATAGAAAAGCCCATCACTAGGGTTGGTCATCAGAAAAGGAAGTTTTCTTATCGTGGTAAGTCCTGAAACATGGTTACTGGGTATAATAGGAAAGGTGAAAGGAGTTCCAGTTCTTGCATGGTCACAGATATATTGAGATAGCTGAAAATCTGTTTTAAAATTAAACAAATATGAAAGAATTGAAGCAGGAGAAGCTAATAGCTCATAACAGTCTATGTAGTACCAAATGTTAGTGTTGTGTTTCTTTGTTAAGGAGAAAACTTGTCTTCAGTAAGTGATAATTTAAGAAGTTGTCAATGAAATAACAGAAGCAGTTGTGTACCTATTCCTGGGGGGAGTGGGTGGGAATGGTGCTCTTTGAGAAAGAAGGGCAAACAACCACAGAACCAGGCAGGAGAATGGGAAAAGACGTAATGACTATGACATTTTAATCAATCAATTAGTTAATCAGTAAATATTCATTAAGAGTCTACTCTATGCCAGACAGTATGGTAGCCATTAAAGGGAGAAAGAAAAAATGGAAATAACCTTTTACTAAAGGAACTTATTGGGAGAGAAATCATGAAATTATGGAAACAGACATAAACTGTGAAAAATAAGTAGAAGTTAATGGAGGAGGGCAGGGGACTAACACTTTGAGAAAGGAACAGACAAGATTTCAAGGAAGAACTGATATTTGAATTAAATTTTGAAAGAAACTAAAGATGCTAAGAGATGGAGATGAAGAAAAGGTGTATTCTAGTTAAAAATATATATAAATGAAACCTAAAAATATACTTTAAAGGACCTCCAAGTAGAGCTTTCTTCTAAGTTAGTTAACCTGGAGCACTGCCTTCCATAACATGAGCATGATTTCTAATATTTTAATGGTATTTATTTTAATTATGATATTAGATTTATGCCTTTCCCTGCACCAACCTATATCTTGAAGCCAGCTGTTACAATCACAGAAAATCTGAAGTAAGCATCAATGAGTGAGGTAAGGAGATTTTATTATATTAAGGAAGAACAATATATATTAACACTCTATTATTATTCTTATATGAATTGTGAAGTAGTTCTCCCTGAAATAATTAGAGAACTTATCCATTGACTGGGCAAAACGACATGGGAATCAAGTGAAAATCATGCAATTGAGTTAATTTATGCAAATTTAATTTTGTCTATAATCTAAAATTTAAGCTTTTGGAAGACCACAGGCATTTCTAAATGCCTACTAGGACTAGATTCTTTACAAATATCTCTTCTGATCCTCCCCAAAACCATGGGAGGTAGGTGCTATTCTTATTTCTACTTTACAGATGAGGAAATTGAAGCAGAGGTGAAGTGACTTGCTCAGGGTCCCACAGCTGGCAGGTGTCTGAGACAATATTTGAACTCAGGTTTTTCCTAATTCCAGGTCTAAAATTTCCACATGGTGACAATTAAATATATATAAACCTAGCATAAATACAAACCTAACATACCCAAATATTGTAAACTTGCCTAGAGATGGATTTGTCATTTTTGTGTTAACAATTATAAGAGTGGTATGTGGTACACAGTGGGCACTTAATTAGGGATGTAATAAGTAATCCAATGCTTTTGTAGGTAGTTTTGGTGGTACAGTCGGGGAAAACTGGATTGGGAATCAAGCACATGGATAACAAGTCACTGTGTGACCTAGAGGAAATCAATGAACCTTTCTGACTTTGTTCTTTCTTGAAACTCTTGACAGGTTTGGACCAAATGGTCTTAATTGGTCTTTTATTTTTTCTTAGTACTGACATTATGCGTCCATGTCTTATATAAAGTAGAAACATCCATTCTTCTAAACCAATTTACTTTTTATTGAATTACACAGCATTCTCGAAGGCCATTTGGGGGCTGGTAGAGATCCAATTGAAACCTAGATGCATTTGCTTCATATTATCTTTTTTTTTTTTTTTTTTTTTTTTTTTAGATTTTTCAAGGCAATGGGCTTAAGTGGCTTGCCCAAGGCCACATGGCGTGTCTGAAGTTGGATTTGAACCCAGGTACTCCTGACTCCAAGGCCGGTGCTCTATCTACTGCGCCGCCTAGCCGCCCCTGCTTCATATTATTTTAATATATGTAAAGAAGAGAATGGAATTTAAAATAATTTTAGTCAATTATCTAGCTTAAAGAATATTCTAAATTCAAAAATACTTTTTAATTGTTTGGGTAGATAAATTTTAGACTAACTGATGGGGAATTTTATTTTCTAAAACTACCCCTCAGTTCTATTAACATTTCCTGTGGTAGGTAGCTAACATACTTCTAACATTGGCAGTTTTAACTTAAAGGTTTTCATGTGCATTTTAATAGAATGCATCAATTACATAATTACCCAATATTAGAATTGGAAAGGATTTCAACTTTGGTTCATTTAGTTCAATCTGTACCAAGACCTTTCTATAACACCTTTTACTATACCCCTGAAAAGTGAACAACTCCTCCCTTTTCAATGAGTGCCCCCCATTGGAGTGCCCAGATTCTTGAAGTAGCCTAATCAATTCAAGGCTAATTTTAACTATTGTTAGGATTATTGTTCCCCTTGTATCACTTGATATCTGTGTCTCTGAGATTTTTATTTCTGCCCTTTGCAAGCAGTGTATGTCTCTTTTTTTTGTCTACGTGACAAAGCTTCAACTAGCAGCTGACAAAGCACAAGCTTCTCATCTTCTTTTCCATAGTTCCTTTAACTGATCCTCTTGCAGTCTCTCCTCAAGTGACTTTATCATGATGCTCCTGAGGAACACCAGGGTAGCTAGGTAGCATAATGGCAAAGTACTGAGCCTGGTGTCAGGAAGACCTAAGGTCAAGTTAAGCTTCAGACTCTTACTAGCTGTTCATCGCTTCGCCTCTGTCTATCTCAGATTTCTCAACTATAAAGTGGGAATAATCATTGTGCCTTCCTCCCAGGGTTGTTCTGAAGAGCAAATAAGGTATTTGAAATTTGTTTAGCACAGTGTCTATCAAATAATAAATAAGCTTCTTCTTGCTTGGGATGGTCATCCTGATAGGTACCTCAAGAAACCAATCATGATGATAGTGTTCTAGTCTTCCTGGAACAGAATGCAGTGGGACCATTACCCCCTCCCTTGTCTTCAATGATAATTTTCTAGATTTAATGTTTAGCTGAGTATTTTTGCTACCATGTCCCTTTAGGTTCATTTTTAGTCTATCGAACACTAAAACTTCGAATCTTTCATATAAAATGTGCTATTAGGCCATGCCTCCATTATTCTTGGCATGTAAATCATCAGCGGAACTTCTGTAGAGAAGCAGGAATGCAAAGGATATGAATATAGGAACAGAAATATTTGGGCATGACATTTTGGGAGTATAAAATACATTTAGTCAATAATAATGAGGAAGAAAGTACTAAATAGCTGATGTTTCTGCAATGCTACACATTTAAAATTTATTTTACAGATACTATGTTACATATGACATTGCATTGTCTATCTTGGAACCTTTCACTGACTGTTCTTTGAACAACTCCACTTCCTCACTCCCACCTCTTAAGAATCTCGTCTTCCTTCAGACCTTCAGACCTCGGCTCAAATCTCCCCCGTCCTTTCTAAATCCTCCAGTTGTTACATCTTTTCCCCCTTAAGGCTACCTTCCCTCCACTCAATATATATTTTGTATATCCCCAATTGTGTATATGATTTCCATCCCATTAGAATGATGATGATGTTTGTCCTCCATTCTGGAAAAAGACCATGACAAGCACATGATTTGGATTTGAGTGATGACAGCTGCTAAGTCATCAGTCTCACTTTCTCCTCCAGAGCCATCTGGGTCCAGTGGCCAGATATGAATCAAGATGGACCTGGGTGCCAGGCAATTAGTTCAAATGATTTGCCTAAAATCATACAGCTAGCAATGTCAAGTGATTGAGATCATATTTGAACTCAGGTCCTCCTGACTCCAGAACCAGTGTCCTATCCTCTGCAGTACCAGAGGCAGCTAGATGGCCCAGGGGTTAGAGTGCTGAGCTTGGAGTCAGCAAGATATAAGTAAAAATCTGGTCTTAGATACTTATTTAACAGTATGACCATGAGCAAGTTACTTAATCTCTATCCACCTCAGTTTTACCATTAGAATGCAAGTTTTTTGAAAGCAAGGATTGTTTTTCTTTTTTTTCTTTGTATCCATGGTGTTGATGTAAAATTTTAGCTAATAAATGCTAAAAGAACAACTGATTTCATTTGAACCTCTTGAAGATAAGATTGGTGTGACTGATATTTTTTGACTCGAAGAATGAACAAAGTTCAAAGCAATTTGGAACTATAAGCCCAAAGTCTCTAAAGTGTACATAGTATTTGAAAACCTACTTATATTATTCCTAAACACTATCATAGGAAAGTATATAGAGAGAAAGGATTCACGTACAGGGGTGAACTAGGTGGCATGATGAATTAGAGGACCATACTTAGGCCGACATCAGTTCAAATTCAGCCTTACACACATAGTCATTGTATGAGCATAGACGAGTCACTTAACCACTGTTTGCCTTATAGTTTCCTCAAGTGTGAAATAGTAATAATGATAGCCCCTATCCCATAGGGTTGTTGTGAGGATCAAATGAAATGTATGAAAAATTTTAGCACAATGCTTAGGACCTAATAAGTACTGTATAAATGCAAGTGATGATGAAGTTGAAAATGATAGTGATGATGATGATGACAATGTTATATGTATTCATTTTATATAATATATATTTGTAGATAAACATACAAGCACTTTTTGTTGGAGCTAAGAACTGGACATAAAATAGATGTCCATAGTTGGGTAATGACTGAACAAGCTGTAGCATATGAAAGTAATGGCCTATTATTGCACTGTAAGAAAAAAATGTCAAAAAGACAGATTCAGAGAAACTTGGAAAGACTTTTATCAGCGAATGCAGAGTAAAATGAGAAGGACTCTAAGAGTAATTTACATGATGACCACAATAATATGAAGGAAAACAACCCTGAAAAACTACAGAATGCTGATCAAAGCAGTGGCTGCTCACCACTTCAGAAGATTGATGCAGGATGCCTTCCATCTCTTGGCAGAGAGTTCACAGTCCAGAGCTGCAGAACCAGATGTCCATTGTCAGCCACAGCCAATGTGTTGATTTATTTTCCTTGACTATACCCATTTGTTACAAGGGGAAAAATTCTATTGGGTTTACTTAAGTTAGTGAGTAGTTAAAGACAGAAGGGTAGGGAAAAATAAAAGTAAAAATGTCAGTAGGAAGGGAAAGGGAAAAACAGAAAAGGTAGGGGAAAGCAAAGGAAGAAATGTGGAAAGAAGAAAGAATCAAGCAAACATTTTAAAACAAAGAAAAGCAAAAGGAATTCAGAAAAGCTCACAATCATTAAAGAAGAAATAAATAAGTGCTTCCTCTAGGTCAGACACTATCTTAGGTGCTGGCAAAATGAAGACAAATAAGAGTCCTGCTCTCAAAGAGTTTAGACTCTGATGGGCAGAGAAAACATGTATATAAATAATTATATAGAGATTACATACAAAAGGAATATAAGGTGAATTTCAGGAGACACTAGCAACTGGGACAATCATCAAAAAATACAGAACACAAACAGGATATTTTTTTTGCCAACTAGTTAAATTCAATAGATATTCAAAAAACAAAACAAAACACCTGTAATAGAATTTCATGGTTTCACATGTAATCCTCTTTTTATTCTTCTTTGTCTCCTGAAATTGTTGTGATCATTGGTTAATAGATTCATAATTATAAAAGATAATGGAAGGAAAATAAAAGATTTTTATAGAGTTTTGGAAGGTGAGTTGAGGGGAGAAGGAATTGTTTTATTTAGACTGTTTCTATCCAACCTGCTTCATACCCCACTCAGTACATTTACCCAAACAAAGGGAAGGATTTTTTTTTAATCCTTGAGAACTCCTCTTTTTGCTTTCTCTTCTTAGTAGCTCCCAATTTATTCTTAGCCAAGTGAGTTTCCCACAGAGCATCACATTATACATATTCGAATTTAATTAGCACATGCTAGCCTAATATGCAATGCAATGAAAGCATCTCATTTCTCCCTCACAGACCAAGAGTTAGACACTGTGCTCTTACTTATTACATAATCCTTCCTTTCCTTTCTTTCTATGGGATTTCACTAATATGCAGTAGAGGTTAGAACAGGGGTGGGGGTGAGCAGAGAACAGGGTGACTCAGACAAAAATGAGGAAAGATCCGAGACCTCTGGGATCTTCCTGTATGCTGTTATATAACTGCCTTGCACACACACGCAAGCTTTAAAGGTCAGGGCATTTATAGAATGAACTAGGATAGGAAAGAGGCAGCTGGGAGCAGCAAGAAAAGTGTCTAGTCAGACAGTTCCATTGGGGTCGCTCACTTTTCAGGGCCAAAGAGAACAGATTTCTCAGAAAGGATCTTCAAAAGAGTTCTTTTCCATTAGTGTTAGCTTCCCAAAGGAGTGTCTTCCTGATCACTGTGGGTTTTATGATTCAGATTAAAATCCCATTTTTCCCAGACTAAGTCTACAAATATTTGGATTGAGACACACCAGGGAGATCTCAAGTTTAGTGAGTTTGATGAAGGTGGTAAATCTTGATTTTGTTCTTTTTCCCAGAAGAATGAATTTATATTCAGACAAGTGAGTGTGGGCAAATAATTAATATAGAAAAAAACAGGACATTTTTACAACCAACTTGTTGAAAAACAAAATAAAACAAAGCTTTTTCTTTCCTTTGTGGAAATTGCCCATTACTATAGTCACTTTATTTTCAAAATTCCAAACAATTTTCCAAAATTACAATACTTATTCACAGTTCCACCAACAATGCTCCATTATGCCATAGCACCTCCAAAATTGGCTTTTCAGAAATTTTGTCAGGGGCAGTTGCATGGTACAATGGATGGAGCAAGGGTTTTAGAGTCAATATGACCCATGTTCAATTCCAGCTTCACTATCTGTGTGACTCTGGGCAAGCTACTAAACCCTTTTTATCTCAATTCCTCATTCATAAAATGAGTTGGAGAAAGAAATGGTAAACTAATCTGAAATATTTGCCAAGAAAACCCCAAATGATTTTAATTTGCTGGATGTGGGATGAAACCTTGTTATTTTGAATTGTATTTTTCTCATTATTAGTGATTTGGGGGATTTTTTTCATTGGGTTGCTAACAATTTGTAATTTTTCTTTATTCTTTCTATAATTTGTTGTTTGATCCACTCATTATTTTTTTAAGGTTTTTTTTTTGCAAGGCAAATGCGGTTAAGTGGCTTGCCCAAGGCCACACAGCTAGGTAATTATTAAATGTCTGAGACTGGATTTGAACGCAGGTACTCCTGACTCCAGGGATCATGCTTTATCCACTGCACCACCTAGCCACCCCTTGTAATTTTTCTTTAGAGAAGTATTTGCATGAAATGCACAATTGTAACCTTTCAGCAGTTGCCTTTATAGCACTTCCAGAAAAGTATCACAAACTGAATTCTACAAGTCTGCTTCTACTGAATAGAGAAATAAGGGCTTCAAGAAGAATTATTGAGGAAATCATCTAGGGTACTGCTTTAGTGAAAGGAGTCAGAGGAGAAGAAATGGAATATCTGATGACTTCGTATTTTAACTAATGATTCGTAATTGAAAGCCAAACTCAGATGTTCCTATTCTGTTGAAGGGTTGCAAATGTTGTCTATGTCCTCTAAACAAGGCTCCCGGGATAGATGATGTGGTTTTTGCCATAGAGTTGTACCCAATTCAAAATCTTCATAGTCATGGTCACTTTACCATCACCTTGGAAAATGTAAATTATGACCCTACAGAAAGAGAACTTTTTCATCAAGTCACACATAATAGTATATTTTACACTCATTTAGAGGAAATAAGATGTCTCAAAGACCATTTAATCAAACTTCTTCATTTTACAGGAGAGAAAAATGATGTCTGAATTTGTTAAGTGACTTGTACAAGGTCACACAGGGAGTATGTGGTAGAGAATAGATTTGAATTCCAATTCTCTCTTGGTTCCAAACTTTTTTTTTGTTGTTGTTGTTACTGTACCATGCTCACTCTAGATTAAGTTGACTACCAGGATCCATTCTGGGGACTTTCTGTCACAAAAATGTGATGAATTGAAACCTAATTCTGGACAGAAGGAAAAGAACTTGTGAACTCCCACTATGCACTGGATGTTTAAACACTCACATGTCCCAAAGGAACTGCACTAAGTAAAATATTCCTCATAGGCATTGTGGGTCAGTCATTTTTCAGTCATATCTGCTTCTTTATGGTCCCATTTGGAGTGTTCCTGGCAAAGATAAAGAAGTGACTTGCCATTTCTTTTTCCAGCTCATTTTACAGATGAAGGAAAAAAAGAGACAAACAGGATGAAGTGACTTATATAGGGTTATGTAGCTAGTTAGTATCTGAGACCATCTTTTGAATGCAGGAAAAGGAACAAGAGATATACCCACACTCAAACTTCTCATTATTGGATATTTGTCTCCCTCTCCTCCATTTTCTAAGAAGAAAACTCAGCAAGACATTTTCTCTATGCTATTTCCCATATTTAAATTTCTGCTTCAAAACAACAACCCTCTTTTAAAAAATTTATTTAAGGCAATAGGGTTAAGAGTGACTTGCCCAAGGTCTCACAGTTAGGCAATTGTTAAGTTTCTATATCTGGATATAGAACTCAGGTCCTCCTGATGCTGGGGCCAGTACCTATCCACTGCACCACCTAACTACCCTCAAAATAATAATTATTGACAAAAGAGGCTTCCCTAATTTGAATGTACTTACTAATTTCCAAGGTGGACAGCAAATAAAATTAAAGAATGAGCAAAACGGCTTCGTAGTGATTGAGATGTGAACGAAAGAGAAGGAGATAAGTATCTATTGGGCACCTAGTAGTTCTAGGTTCTTTACAAATATTATCTCATTTGATTCTCACAGTAACCTTATGGAGAGGTGCTATTATTATCTACAGTTTACAATTGAGGAAACTGAGACAGAAGGAAGTAAGATGACTTGTCCAGGGAAATACAGTTAGTCATGTCTGAGGTTAGATTTAAACCCAAGTTTTCCTGACTCTATGTCCAATGCTCTATCCACTGGCTGCCTCTGTCAAGGCATGGGGGCAAAGTACTGATGAGAAGAACTAGTTTTTATTAAGAAATTTAGTTAAGTGACCTTAAACAAATCACTTAACCTCCGTTGGCTTCATTTATCTCAACTGTGAAATTAATAGTTTGTATAAAACGATTCCTGAGGTCTCTTCTTGCTCTTCTTCTCTAATCCAGTACTCTATGATTCTCTAAGGCCCCATCTAGCTTCAATATTCTATGGGTTTATGACTGATTTGGGGGGAGGGGTTAATTTGGCAGCAAATAAATCAGATCTTATGTCTTGCAAACTGAAGAGATAAGCCACTTTCCAGAGAATTTTCAAATATAATGCATTTAATGACCCAATTTGACAGATTCATATTAGAGAAAAACTATGCAGCTCCAACTCATTTATGGCTGCCATCACATTTTAAAAGCCATGTATGAGAACATCCAGGAAAATGATATATGCAATGCAGCTAGCAATCAATGTTTAGCATGCGGTGCTCTATTTCCTAGTGCAGAATAATGGCCATTGCATGCTCATTGGGGTGCAGAACGAACAGTTGTAGGAGATCTTGTGAAAAGTAATAAAGGGGCCGGGCGCTGCTAGTGACTGTGTTCTGCTGCTGTCATCATTTTCAGATGCAAGAATGAGATGAGAGAGAGAGAGAGAGAGAGAGAGAGAGAGAGAGAGAGAGAGAGAGAGAGAGAGAGAGAGACAGAGGGAGAGAGAGAGACAGACAGAGACAGACAGACATAGAGAGACACAGAGAGAGACACATACAGAGACACACACACACAGACAGAGACAGAGAAAGAGACATACACACAGAGAGGTAGAGAGAGAGAGAGAGAGAGAGAGAGAGAGAGAGAGAGACAGACAGACAGACAGACAGACAGACAGACAGACAGACAGACAGACACAGAGAGAGACAGGGAGAGACAGGGAGAGACAGACAGAGAGAGAGAGACAGACAGAATGGGAGAGACAGAATGACAGACAGGCAATATGATGTGGTTGATAATGAACTTGTTTTAGAGTTAGGGATATATCGAATTTTGTGTCCCCTCTCATCCATATTGATTTTGGATGCCTTAATTTTCCAAATAAGTCTTGAAGGCTAGAAGATGCAAAGAAGGTCCTAATCTTTATTGGTAGCAGAGGTTTCCTGATCAGATAGGTCTCTTTATCCCTATAATATTCAGTACAGTCTCAATTCTTACCTTTCCATTTATCCATCCATCCATCCATCTATTCATCTATGCATCTATCTACTCATCTTTTGCAATCTTTTTAAATATAATTACAATTACATCACATTCATATATATATATATATACATATATATATATATATATATATATGTGTGTGTGTGTGATTAAGTATATGAACTAGTGTAGTGTAGAAGAGGTTTGACTTTGAACTCAGTCAGCCATAGGGCCAGACCTGTTCCTACATGCCCCTGGGTCATTTAACCACCGTCCTGGTGAATATGAATGGTGAGCAGCACTCCTCTGTTCTAAGTCTGTCCTGTTGGTTGTGTCAAATTGGCAAGAGTCGTAAACCAAGGAAAATTTTGCAACTCCAGGCCATGCCAGGCTACACTTGGTGGAGATTTCAAACTTGCCAAGTCTTCATGGAATCAAAGGGAAGATCCATCTATTCATACTCAGGTGGGGTCCATTACAGAAAAGCACACCAGAAAATATAACAATCACAGCAACAATTTTTTTTTTAGTTTTTTTTTTTTTGGCAAGGTAATGGGGTTAAGTGGCTTGCCCAAGGCCACACAGCTAGGTAATTGTTAAGTGTCTGAGGCCAGATTTGAATTCAGGTACTCCTGACTTCAGGGCTGGTGCTCTACCCACTGTGCCACCTAGCCACCCTGCAGCAACACTATTAATAAACATCAAAGAGCCAAAAAACAGTTTTAGATGTGAAGTATAAAAACATTTCCAAAGAATTAGAGGTATTCAGAAGTGGACAGGGTTGTTTAGGAGGCTGTGATTTCCTTACTCATTGAACAATTGAAACAAAGGGTCAATTTCTTTCGTTCAAGTAGGCTATATGAATTTTGTTGAGGGCACAGGCTTCTCTGAACTCTTAAACCCAAATGACGTTATGATTCAATATTAGTGAAAAATATCGTAAAGGGGATTGATTTACATTATCCCTCACCATTACAACACAAAATCTGTAGACTAGAAATATAAAATCAATGTCAAAAACACCACAAAATAAAATTATATGCCAATCTTCCTCTGTTTACATCATTCTTTTCTTTCAAGGTCCAGTTCAAATGCTAGTACTTCCAATAATACCTCATCTGATTTCATAGTGAGGCATGACAATGTATCTTATGATAATAGCCTTTTTCTTTTCTACTAAACATTTAAGATCCTGGGCAAACTAATTACTTTTTGAGAGTCCTAAAAACTTCCTAACATACTAAGATGAAGAGAGATTACCAATCTTCATTATTAGGGGAAATTTCCTGATCTAGGACATCCCTATGCCAATGAAATCACAGGTTCATTCCCTAACATTCAGAGGCACTTATGTATATTTTGCTTCTCTTTGAATTTATCTTTATCATCCAGAGCACAGGATTAGTTTTTGAGTAAGAAGGTGTATACAGTGGGGTGGGGAGAAAACTGACCCCTTATTTATACTTCTATCTCTCTTACTAGAAGGACTAGATATATTCCATAGCAGCTATTAAGTATGGAGACAAGTCAAACTTCCTGGTAGAATACTTCAGTCTCCCAAACACCTCTTTGAACACTTTACTACCCTACCTAATGACTGTGAACAAAGTAATAGTACCATTTACAGGGGGCTACTATAAGATCATAATATGGTCATTGATCTAGGTATAGAAGGAATTATCTAGTTCAATCTTTTCACCTTAGAGATATGGAAATTGAGGCCAAAAGTATTAAAATGGCTTACCTAAGGTCACACAGGTTAAAAGGAAAAATTTATTTACCCCCCCCCCCCATTTTCTGATATAGACAACTGGAAGCCATAGACTATGTCATACAGAAAAGAGTTTGGTGACAAATGAAAAGAGAGAAGCAAGAAGATGATTTTTCCAGTCCCTAGTCATAAGGATATTTGGGAAACCAACCAGAAAATATAATCCTAGACACACTCTAATGAATATATCAGGGAAATTTTAAATAGGAGATTTTGCTACTGTATAAAACTAAAAGGCATCCAACTCCAAAGAAAAGGATGCTGGGTAAAAGAATGAGTCCCTTGCTGGTATCTGTTTCCATTTCATGCTGGAGTTGGTGAGTTCATAGGAGTGGAAGTTCATTGTATCTGTCAATATTTCAGTTCCTGCAGCCCATTTCCCACAGCTTTACAGGCAATCAAACCAGATGCTCTCAGCAGGTACTAAGAACATATGATGGAAAAGTTTATAAGCAATGACTGACCTGGCAAATTATAAAGGACATGTACAGAAGGAAGTTGTATGAGATGACAATTAACATCAGACGAAGGGCTCTGAATGGCTATCATCACACAAATCCTATCTAAGAACAGCTAGATCCATCTAGTCAATCATCTATGGTTTGAGCACTGAAGAACCTTGAAAAGCCTCAGTTTTATTTCTCATCATTCCATCACAGTGCCTGAAATTATTTCATTATTACCAGTTACATAGGTTAAGCCATGACTATTTAAGAAATTCCCAGTTTAAATCTGACATGTTTCTCAGCTGTTAACAAGTAAACACTTAGACTGTAAACTGCAACGGGAAACCATGTCTTCTTCAGTGTTATTCAGCCCAAGATCTGGTAATATGTTGAATACTGAATATGTTGAATACTGAATGCAATTAAATGAAATTAAACATTTTTCTTTTAAAAGAGCAGTTAACTTTCATTAAGCTTGCTCTTCATTGAACCCAGGCCAGTTGGGTTTCAATGGAGGATGGGAAATTTAGAAATGCCTCGAGCATGGCAAGTGGCAGCTAGGGAGCACAGTTGATAAGAGCATTAGGTGTGATGTCAGAAAGACTCATCTATCTGAATTCAAATCTGGTCTCAGATACTTAACGAACTATATGATGCTGGAAAAGTCATAATCTCATTTTTTTCTCACTTTCCTCATTTTTAAAATGAGCTGCAGAAGGAAATGGAAAATCACTCCATTATCTTTGTCAAGAAAATCCCAAATGACATAACAAATAGCTAGATATGATTGAAGTGACAACAGAAGAAGAGCATGGAATAGGGAATGAGTATTGAAAGGTATCAGAAGGAGAAGAACATGATGGGTCAGAAGTTAGAAGAGGGGCAAATATGCTGAAATAATATTTCAGAGACATCAAGAGGGATGAATAGAGATATAAATAAGAAGAGTTTTTTGTAAATAGGTCAAATACCTTAAAACTTACACAGAACAAGTGACAAAAAGGCAAGAGTAGAAATGGCAAGGAGGGAAGATGGGACATTCACCACAGAGTATTATCTAGAAGTTTCTCATTATCCTTGCTAAGTGATGATCTCTGAAGCTCCTAACTATGAATGGATTGTAAGTGGTGCTGCTGTTCTCTGTATTGCTCTACTTGCCCAGTCCTGGTGACAGATCTAAAATCAAGGACTAGAAAAAAAGTAAAACTTTTGTTGAGAAAGGCATGAGTGAACTTTTAGAGAATAGTTTCAATAGGACAGATAGAATCTGATTATAAGGAGCTATGAGAGGAAGAGCTGAAGAGTTGGAGGAAAAGGGCACAGAATTTTTTTTAGTAATTTACTACCTATAAAATGAGAGACTTGACCAGATGATATCAAGTATTTTAAATTTTTATTTAGTATTTTATTTTCCCCAATTATATAAGAAACAATTTTAACATGCATTCAAAAACTTTTGAGCTCCAAATTCTCTCCCTTTCACTCCCCAAGTCCAGCTTAACTGAGAAGGCAAGCAATTCAATATAGGTTATACATGTGTAGTCATGCAAAACTATTTTCATATTGCTCATATTGTGAAAGAAAGCAGAAAAAAATAAAACTCAAGGAAAAAAAGTAAGCAAACAATGTTTCACTCTGTATTTAAATACCATCAGTTCTTTGTCTAGCAATCAAAAGCATTTCTCATCATAAGCCCTTCAGAGTTGTCAAGGATCATTGTATTTCTAAGAATATCTAAGTCATTTACAGTTGATCATTTTACAATATTACTGTCATTTTGTACCCAGGTACAAAAAACTTTTCATCACTTAATGTAAGCCTTTCCAGGTTTTCCTAAGAGCCTCCTGCTTGTCATTTCTTATACCTAAATAGCATTCCATCACAAACTCATTTTGCTCAGTCATTCTAAAGTAATTTCCAATTCATTTCCCCCAGAAAGAAGTTGATATAAATGTTTCTATACTCTTTTTTTTAATCTCTGTGACACAGACCTAGTAGTGATATTATGTCAAAGGAAATTCATGGGTTTATAGCCCTTTGGGGATAGTTCTAAACTGATCTGCAGAATGGTTGAATTATTTCACAACTCCATCAACAATGCATTCATGTCTCATTTTTTTCCCATGTTTCCTTCAATAGTTAATATTTTTTATTTTCTGTCCTAATAACCAAATCTAATGATAAGGCATAGTACCTCAAATTTTTTAACTTGAACTTCTCTTATCAATAGTGTTAGAACATTTTTTCATATAGTTATAGATAGCTTTGTTTCATCTGAAAATTATTCACATATTTTGATATTTACAAGTTGGAGAGTGGCTCTTATTTTTATATATTTGACTCAGTTCTCTATATATTTAAGAAAAGAGGAGCAAGAATCTTGCTTCAAATTTTTACTTATATTTACAATTGCTAACTATATTTCCCCGTATCTTATCCCCACATTTGTACTGTTCTTTTCTTCCTTTCATTATATCCTTTCTCCATCAATTTGTCCTCCTTTCTATCATCCATCCCCTTCATTTACCCCCTTTTCCCCTTCCACTTTACTATGGGGTAAGAGTTTTCTAAACTCAATTAAATGTACATATTAGTTTTCCTTGATAATTTCTTTAGATGATATCTAGGTTTGCTTTTTTTGTTTTGGATTATAACTTTTAGGTAGCCCAATAATTTTAAATTGTCTCTCCTGGGGCACTTAGGTGCTGCAGTGGGTAGAGCACCAGTCTGATAGTGACTAAGTTCAAATCCAGGCTCAGACATTTGATACTTCCTAGTTTATAAATTGGGCAAGTCACTTAACCCCATTGCCATATAAAAACCAAAAAAATTGTCATTCCTGGTTCTGTTTTCCAAGTCAGTTGTTTTATCCAGTGAGGTATTTCATATTTCTTCTATTTTTTTCCCACTCTTTTGGTTTTGTTTTATTGTATTTTAATTTTCATAAAGTCATTAATTTCCATTTGCTCCATTCTAATTTATAAGGACTTATTTTCTTCAGTGAACTTTTGTATTTCCTTTGCCATTTTGCCAATGCTACTTTTCAAGGAGATTTTTTATTTCATTAAATTTTTGTACCTCCTTTTCCATTTGCCCCATTGTGCTTTTCAAGGTATCCTTCTCCTTATTGACTTTTTGTATTTCTTCTACCATTTGAATTAATCTGTTTTAAGAAATTATTTTTCTTTTGGTATTTTTACATGTTTACTATACCAAGCTGTATCTCTCTCTCTCTTCTTGCATCACTCATTTCTCTTTCCATTCTTTCCCCCCTCTACTTCTCTTGACTTTTAATTTCCTTTTTTTGAGCTCTTTCATGTGCAAAGACCAATTCCTATTTTTCTTGTAGACTTTGGAAGCAAGGTTTTAACTTTCCTATCTTCTCTGTGTATGTGCTTTAATCTTCCTTATTTCCTTAGTAAATTTCTATATCAGAATATCTTTTCTGTTATTTACTTATTTTCCTAGCCTATTTGTTGAGTTTTAATTCATTTTATTTTTGACTTTTAATTCTTTGTTAAAATGAAGCTCTCCCAGGGTGGTGGGTAGGCTATCCCCAGTTTTAGGTGTTTTGTGAAACTGTTTTCAGAGATAATTATAGGGACCTTTAAGTTTTCAGATCTTCCAAGGTGGTATGATCTAAGGAAAGGTATGTTTACTACTCTCCTGGTCTGTATTTGGGTGTGTGAGTGACTGCAAGCCCTGGAACTGTGAAGAGGGTCCCTACTCCTCTGAGACTATAAACTCAGGCGTGCTAGACTTCCATCTGACCCTAGGACCGTAACCCAACACTGCTATCTGGATCTGAATTTGGGCAAAGCAACAGTGACTTCTGTTGGTGCTAGCAGTGAGATCCTGTAATCTCTTTCCAACCATTTGTTTGATCCCTTTATCATTTGTGGATTGAGAGCTCAGGAACCAGCTCCTCCTGTTGCAGAGTCAGTGACTCCCAAGACCTGTTCCTGGACCCATGTTGGCATGACTTGAGCTGGATTGTGCTCCACTCTCACGCAAGTTGACAGATCATTCATGCTTACCTTCTAAATTGTCTTAGATTATTTGTTATTTAAATTGTTGTCTAATAAATTGTCTAAATTATTTCACCCTTCCTTTTGTGGGTTCATGAATTATTTTATAACATTATTTGAAAGTTTTCTGAGGGGTTTTATGGGGGACTCAGGTGAACAGCTTCCTTTTCTCTACCATATTGACTCAGTCTACCTTGCTAATTATCACATTATGTCATTCTATGTCTACATGAAGGCAAAATAGAGCAAAATGTATTCTCAGAGGCTGACTGCCGAGCAGGGAGGTAATACTGCAGTGAACTATTCAGTGAGAAATTTGAAACTCTAGGAGAATTGCCAAATTTTGTGAACTGGAAAGAAATATAATCTAACAGCTTTCAGGTCATCTTGCAGTATGAGACAAAGTAGTTTCTCTTTGCAGACATAGTTTTCTTGATGATAGGGAGGGTTAAAAATTGCTTCAATGTGTCTAGTATATAGGAGGATGTGAGAAGAGTTTCAGTATTATCCTGAACTCACCTTATCTTCTTCAACCATAAGGAAGGGTACTCATTTTTTTTAATAACAAAGTTTTGTTTTCCATAAAGTAATTCTTGTATCATAAATCCATTCTTCAGTGCCTAAAGAATAATATTTGATTGTGACTTTCCAAGAGTTGGTCATGTATGTGATTGATATATACACACAAATACACATGCCCACACATCTGTGACAGTAAGGTGGTGCTATGAATAAAGTATCAAATCAGAAGTTAGGAAGAGCTGAATTCAAATCCAATCTCAGATACATATTGATTGTGTGACCCTGGATGAGTCATTTAACCTTTGCTTGCCCTGGTTTTTCCTCATCTATAATATAATAATAATAATAATAACAATAATAATAAATAATTAATAATAATGATAATATTTCTCTTCCAGGATTATTATGAAGATAAAGAGTCAATATTTGGGAAGTGTTTTAAGAACCTTAAACTGTTATATAAATGTTAGCAATGATCATGATAATGATGATTATTAAACAGTTTGAACAAGGAGGATCATAAGATCTTAGAAGGATATCTAGTCTCATGCTTGGGGAATGTTAAAATTATGTCAAACTTCTGACAGAATTTCTTCTCCAACATCCCAGTCACACTTTGTTGTTCAGTCACTGTACTCATGTCCAACACTTTAGGACTCCATTTGGGGTATATTCTTGGCAAGGACACCAGGGTGGCTCACCATTTTCTTCTCCAGATCATTTTAAAGATGGTGGAACTGAGGTAAACAAGGTTAAGTGATTTGACAAGTCTAGTGTCTGTGGCTAGATTGAACTCAGGAAGTTGAGTTTTCCTGACCTCATTCTACCTACTGTGCCACCAATCACTTCAGCAATCTCTTTGAATATCTCACAGTTTCAAACAGAATATAGGAATATTAAGAGGGGAGAAATATTCTATCATAAAATCATATTTTTAGATATGGCAAGGACCTTAGATGTCATTTGGTCCACCCCTCTCATTTTATAGTTGAGAAGACTGAGTCTCTAAGATTTCAGAACCTGCCCAAGGGGAAAAAAGATAGTGAAGTGACAGAGCCAATATTCAAACTCATGACTATTCAACACTCTTTTGATCAAACAGCTCTGCCTGTCTCAAGAGCTTTGTATGCAATACCATTTCATCTGAGTTTCACAATTCATTTGTGAGGAAGTGAATTAAAGTGGTATTTCTCAGGCAATTCTCAGATGGAGAAATCAAAGATATCTATAATCATATGAAAAATTGCTCTAAATCACTATTGATTAGAGAAATGCAAATTAAAACATCTCTGAGCTACTATCTCACACCTCTAAGAGTGGCCAATATGACTGGAAGGAAAAATGATAAATATTGGAGGGAATGTGAGAAAATTGGGACACTAATGAATTATTGTAGAGTTCTGAACTGATCCAATCTTTCTGGAAAACAATTTGAAATTATTCCCAAGGGACAATAAAACTGTGCATACCCTTTGATCTAGCAATACTACTACTGGGTCTATATCCTGAAGTGATCATGAAAAAGGGTGAAAATTGCGCATGTACAAAAATATTCGTAGTAGCTCTTTCTGTAGTGGCAAAGAATTGAAGATTGAGGGGATGTCCATCAATTGTAGAACAACTGAACAAATTGTGGTATATGTATGCAAGAAAACACTATTTTTCTATAAGAAACCATGTAGGACAGGATTTCAGAAAAACCTGGAAAGACTTGCACGAATTGATGCTGAGTTAAATGAGCAGAAATGCAAGAAGAGCATTATACATACTAATGGCCACATGGGGTGATGATCATTTATGATGGACTTGTTCATTTCACCAGTATAATAATCAAAATTTTAAAAGATTTATGATGGAAAATATCATCCATATCAGTGAAGGAATTGTGGAGTTTAAATGATGACTAAAGCAATATTTCAATTTTCAATTTTTTTAGACATTGTCATATATTATGTCATTTTTTCTCTCTAATATTTTTTCTACCATTTGAATTTGATTCTTCTCTCACAACATGACTAATATGGATCTATGTATAGCCTGATTATAAATAAATAAATATAGAACCTATAACTTATTGTTTTCTGTTGGGGGGGAAAAGAAAAATATAAAACTCAAAATCTTGCAAAAAATGATTGGCTAAAAACCATCCTTGCATGTTGCAGGAAAAACAAACAAATAAAAAAGTAGGATTTTCCCCAATATGGTGAAAAAAACAGCTCTCAGATAGAGTATAGTAGCCTATCTTTGGAATTAAGCCCATTGTTCTTTCCTTTTTTACATTCAGTGTTAATCAAGTGGAGAATGGAAGGTGATTTCTTGAGCAGGTTACAAGTCTATTCAGGTTAGGCTAGAGAAGCTCTGAATTTCCTTCTAATTCCAAGATGCTCTGGTTCTGTAGTGATTTTTCTTTCAAACGAAATGATACACACAAAATTGCTCAACAAATAATATCTTCAAAGTGTTGAGGAGAAACCCATGAAATGCTATCATTTCCTTTTTTGTTCAAGATGAAGCTAGTAGTTTAATACTTAATCATTAGTTTGCTATGCTCCAGGTAATAGTACTATGACAACTGAAAAATGGTTCTCTCTTTATTAGCACACTAAAGCTACAGGCAGGGACAGATTTAAAGCCTCTTCCCTGAGTATTTCATCCAGTATCACCTATAGAAAAAGTCTCTAGTGGCAGATTTTTATGTTGTTTCTGATTTCTAACTCTACTATAATTAAAGATTGTCATTCAAACTGCCCCTGAATATCTCTTTTTTAAATTAAGAAAATAGAATTAAATAGGTGAATGTTTTGTTTTGTAGCCAAAGGATGAAAGCCCAAGATGGGGTGACAGTTTTAGTTTGACAAATTTTGTTTCCAACCTTAAGAAAATGATCAATCTTCAATGGGAACTAAAAAGATAATTTAACTGAGTACTTGGAGGGTTGGGGAGCAATGATGAGAATGTACATTCTTTGATTTTAATTGGTTTTCCCCCCTATTCCAAGTCACTTAAGTCAAGGATGAGCTAAGGTACAAAATGACTGGAAGATTTGAATGTAAGTTCCTAGAGGACAGATGATCTTTTGCCATTATTCATTTTTCCAATGTTTTAATAGAGTGCCTGTCACATAATAAAGGACTAGTTAATATTTACTTATTGATTCAGTGATTAACTGAATGATTGAACATAGAAGTAGCTAAAAGGGTAAAAGAAGAGCTGTGAAAAATTCAGACATGGATAGGTAATGGGGTGCCAGTTATTTTAATGAACAATTTTATTGAAGATTTTAATCATCTTTGAACACAAAAGAGAACACTGATATGCAGTGACTCTCAGTAGGGTTTTCCCTTGATTTTTATCACAAAGGCACAGTTCTTTCTCCTTTTGATCTAGATTTTTCCTTTTTCTTTATTTACACAATTCTAAAATGATCCTATCCCTGCAATTTATATACATATTTTTCTCGTTGTGAGATTCTAATTATGTTGTCTATTATAAATAGCAATTACTTATACCTGGTGTAGTATGAGTTTAGAGTGAGGTATTGAGGTTAGAATTATAAGTCACATGTTTTAAAATTTGTTTATATGTTGTCTTCATTTAATGGACAGAATTAAATATGCTACACCAGTTTCTGAAAATTTGGGTTATTTACCTCCTCCTAAACTTTTCCAGAGATATATTATGATATCTTCCACTAGCATTTAAGGGGGTTATGGAATTAGAGTTTATATGAACTTTGCTAGTGTGGTAAAGCAGAAACTAGTCTACTTGAAAATTAATAAAAAAGTATACCATTGAATTAAGAGATCCCCAAAAGGATATCAGTAGAACAACTAAACCATAAAATAAGATTAAAATTCCTCTTGCTCTGTTATTGGTTATTCCTTATCTCTGAATTTTTCCCATCATAACAGCACAAATTGTTTAATCATTTCAATCATATTTGATTCTTTGTAACCCTATTGGCAAAGATACTATGGAGGTTTGCCATTTTCATCTTCAGCTCATTTTTACAGCTAAATAAACTGAGGCAAAAGGGTTGTGACTTGCCTAGGTTTATACAGATTTCAACTCAGGTCTTCCTGACTATGGGTCTAGTGCTCCATCCATTGTACAGCCTACCTGCTCTAAAGAGCACTAGAGGATTGCTAAATTACTTGCCAAAATGAAATTATACTATATCTGTTCCCCTTATATATCAGTCTAGTAAGACAATCAATATAAAAAGTTAGCTTAATGTAGCATGTCCTATTAATGTTGAACCCATGCTAGCTCTCAGCTTTCCCATTATAAATGTTTACAAATCATTTATTTATAAAAAATTAAAGGATTTACCAGGCATCCACATCAGGCTCTTGCCTTTGAAGATTTCACCCACTTACCTCTTTTGAAATGAAATGATTTATTGTATCAGTATACGGGAAGATAAAAAATGCACATTCACTGTGAAGAAGTCCAGGTCTCCAGAGAATGATTTGTTTATGGCCATGTGTCTACTGAATGGCAGATGTGCGGTTTGAACTAAGAGCTTCTAATTTAAAATCAAGGGCTATTCCACATTTACGTATAGGTTTTTAGCACCTTACAGAGGATTGCACATATAAGAGAAGCTATTTACTGAACTGAATTAAACACGAATGCTCAACAGAAAAGGGCATCGGGGTTGAGACAATCTGTACAATTCATATGCCTAGTTTTTTATTTATAGTTGATGGGTTTTTTTCATAGAATATGAACACAAGAAACCCCCCCTTCACATACTTTGTTTTCAAAAACTCAGCTGGTAGCACTTCCCCTTACAAAGCACTTTATCTCTCACTGTCTTGTTTTTACGTAGTTATTCCACAACCTGAAACACCATTCCCTTCTCATCTCTGCTTTGTAGAAACCATAGCATTGGCTCACATCCTACAACCTATGCAAAGACTTCCTTAATCACAAATGGTATTTGTTTTCTCTCACTCTTGAAATTATTTTGTATTCTTTTTTATCTTTGTACAGCTTGAAAACCTACCAGAAATAATTTATAGATGGAAAGGAACCATGTGATTTTTATGTTCATGTCTATGCTCCCAGCCCCTGCCAGAAAGCATTGAATTTAGGATCCACCTTAATGAATGTCCATTAAGTTGAAAAGTCCAATCGTTAACAATTGGTTAGATAAGTTTGGGGGGATCTTTTCAGTGATATTATTTTATAACATCAAGAAAAAAAGTACAGAGAATCCAGACCTAAAGATTACATGGCAGTCTTTATGTGATAATCTACATCGAATGTGAAAAAGGTGGTCGTGTGTTTTTCAAAAAAACAAAACCCAGCGCTTTATAAAAATAATATACTATTAACTATTCTAGAAAGCACAGAAAAGCAACTCAAATACATGAATATGTGGTGTCAGCTATAAATAGATGTTGGCAGCCAGGAAATTGTTGTTGTTGTCAAGTTTTTGCAATCATGTCCAACTCTGCGTGACCCGACTTGGGGTTTTGTAGGAAAGATCCTATAAGTTGTTTGCCATTCCCCTCTCCAACTCATTTTATAGGTGAGGAAACTGAAGCAAACAGGGTTAGATGACTTGCTTAGATGCTTGCTGATAAGTTTCTCTGTACAGATTTGAACTCATCAGGATGAGTTTCTTGATTCCAAGTCCAGTGTTCTATCTAGTACATTACCTAGAAAATCAGACTATTACTATAGCTTGTTCATATCAATTCATAAGGACCAAAAGAAATTAGGGTCCCATTTACATGTCCCAAAATTTGATTAAGACTGGGAGAATATTGCTTGTTTGTTTCTTCTACCTTTGTTAAAGGCTGTGTGATAACAATGGAAAGAGAACCTTGAGTCAGGTAAGGATCTGGGTTTAAGACCACTACTGACTCTTAATTAGACATATGGTCATAAGAAAGTCATTTAACCTCTGAGTCTTGTTTCCCCTCAAATAGAGAATGAAGATTAGCCTCATAATATTTATTCCATGAGATATTTAGATGATCTTAAAGCACTATATAAATATCATCATAAACATCATCATTATATTATTCCAGTTTGATCCACTGATTTAAAAAATATTAGAACACATCATTATTCTACTATTCTTTATGTTTAAGGCTTGAGGAATTATTGCTCATATGGATAAAATGATCACTTTTGTAACAGAATACATATTATATTAATGCTATAATAATAACACCTAAATAGCAATTTAAGGTTTGCAAAGTATTTTACAAGCATGTTCTCATTGTATCATCAAAATGACCCTGGGACATAGGTGCTATTGTTATCCTCATTTTACAGAGACAAATTGTGTCTTGCCTAGGATCCCATAGCTAACTAATGTCTGAGTCAGGATTTAACCTGAAGTTTTCCAGTCTCTAGGGTCTCTTCTCCTTCCATTATGCCATATTGCCTTCAAGAAAAGTAAAATTAACATCACAAGGTAGCACCCCTAGAGTTGAGATGAATTTTAGAATATACAATTTATTAAAGAGGGTCAAAGACAGCATCTTTGAACAAATTCCTTTAGCAGACGGGTGACAGAGATGATGAGTCACTTCATTCTGTTTCTATAGGTTTTCTATTTCTTTCCCAGATCTCCCTAATAATTTGGATGTCATGAGTATTTTTACAATAACTATTCCCTATTTGTCCAAGGTTTGATTACCTGTCTGTGACAAGGTATGAGTGAATGACATTGTCTAAATGGCTGAAAGATAGAAGTATTTATTTATGTAAAATCTTTAAAACTGTGGTGCTAGAGTTCTTTTTGTTGTAGCAAAGAATTGGAAATTGAAGTGATGGCTACCAATTGGGGAATGGCTGAACAAGTTGTGTTATATTGATGTGATGGAATATTATTATTCTATAAGAAATCATGAGGCAGATTTCAGAAAACCCTAGAAAGATTTAAATGAACTGATACTCACTGAAGTCAGCAGAACCGGGAGAATATTGTACATATCAACAGCAACATTGTATGATAATCAATTATGATAGACTTAGCTCTTCTCAACAACACAGTGATCAAAGATAATTTTGAAAGACTTGTGATGGAAAATGCCATCCATATCCGGAGAAAGAACTATGGAGCCTGAATACAAAGTAAAGCACACTACTGTTACTTTTTAAAATTTGTATTTTCTTTTTTTCTTACTCATGCTTTTTCCCCTTTGTTCTGATTCATCTTTCACATAATTAATATGGAAATATGTTTAACATGATTATACATACATAACCTATATCAGATTACTTGCCATCTTGGGGAGGAAGAAAAGGAGGGGAAAAATTTGGACCTCAAAATTTTACAAAAATGAATACTGAAAACCATCTTTAACTGTTATGAATTAAAATGTAATTGTAATTGTTAATTGTTAAAAATAAAATTATAAAAAATATGGCATTAAGACCCTATTAGTGGGAAAAATAAATCACTTGGTCACCTTAGTCCAATTTATATTGCATATTTCCATTGTAAAGCAAGCAATTAGCATATTTTGCATAATTATAACTGGATAGTGTGAATTCAAATATTTGAGACCACTTCTTGGGATTTATAATTTGTACTAATCAGGAACTAACTTTATATATAAAAGATGAGTAAGAGATAGCCTCAGAGTTGGGAAAAACCTGAATTCAGGTTCTGGAACTTCTGACTGAGTAACTCTAAGTAATTTATTTGTCTCAGACAACTCCCAAAGACTTTAAACTAGAGGATAGATACAAACTACAATTAATTGAGAGAGTTTTAGCATTGGGAATTCTCTATACTAATGTAAACACGGATACAATCCAAAATAAAAATAAAATAGACAATGGAAGTATAATGGGGATGATGAATTTGTCTGAACTATGAACAACTTGAAAGTAGATTTTGCTACTTGTGAAAAGATAATATAGCTCACGATAGGGATCTGCTTTTCCCAAAGTTTGAGATCAGGTAATATATATCCATTATATTCAAGTACATCCATTATCAACTAGCTAAGAGGTACAATTGGACATGTAATAACTCTGCTTATGAGTCTGGATTGAAAGATTTTTTCCCACAGAACAATTGACAAAACTGTCTGGTTCAAATTGCCAAAGACTATAGGTTTCTTTTAGAAATTCAAATGATAAAAATGTTATTTAAAATGTGATACATCGGGGCAGCTAGGTGGCGAAGTAGATAGAGAACTGGCCTTGGAGTCAGGAGAACCTGAGTTCAAATTCAGCCTCAGACACTTAATAATTGCCTGGCTGTGTGACCTTGGGCAAGTCACTTAACCCCATTGGCTTAAATAAAAATAAAAAAATTTAAATGTGATATATTTTATTATTTAAAATATATTCACAGCTGAGTGCATTTTTTTTACTCTTTTTTATTTGCATGGGGTGACAGTGGTTAAAAAATTCTACTTGTGAATAACCCTCCCATTAATATATGCTGTATATAGCTTATTATTTTAATGTTTGGGAATACAGCAGTGACCTCCTTGTGCTCAAACATAAAGTAAATGATTCCTTGGCACCAAGCAGTAATGACCATCTGCTAAAATGAAACTATGCCCATTCAAAATTGGAATATGTTATTTCCCTCATTTCAAGAGGCAAGTGACACTGGCTTAGAGGGAATGCACAAAACCCTGCACACAACACCTTCTGTGAGATATCCCCTGGAGGGAGGAAATCCCAAATTAGAAACACATGCTCCATTGGAAGGGCTCATCTAGGCTCCACTTTGAATGGAACATTTATCCCCTGTGCTTTTCCAGAAGCCACTTCTTCTATTAGGAATGAGTCAGAAAAGATCTAGGGTCCAGTCCCCACTCTAATCAATAATGAACTGAGGTAAACATTTTCCTTTTGGACTTCAGTTTTCCTATCAGCTAAAAAAAGGGAGGGGTTGATTAGATCAGACTTTTTAAAACTAGGACTGTGAACTTGTTTTTAAGAAAATATATTTTAATAACCATTTCAATGTAATTGTTTTCTTTTATAGTCCTATGTATTTTATTTTGCACATTTAAAAAAATTAGTCCCAAATGAGATCTATCAGATTGTTTTTTTTTTTTTTTTTTTGGCAAGGTGTTGGGATTAAGTGATTTATCCTTAAGTGATTTATCCAAGATCACACAGCTAAATTAGTATTAAGTTTCTGGGGTTGGATTTGAACTCAGATTCATCTAACTCCAAAGGCTGGTACTCTGTTTCCCTTAAAGAAATCTATGATATTAAAATGAAGGAAATGTATTTCTCTACCTTTTGTTGTTATTCAGTCTTAACAGTCTTTGTGAATTGATATGGGGTTTCCTTGATCAAGATATACTGAAGTGGTTTGCCATTTCCTTCTCCATCTCATTTTACAGATGAGAAAACTGAGACCAACAGGGTTAGGTGACTCTCCCAGGGTTACACTGCTAGTAAGTGTTTGAGACTAGATCTGCACTTGTCTTCCTGATTCCAGGACTGATGCTCTAACCACTGTTAGACCACTCTAACTACCTAATTGTTCCACCTTCTTCCTTTGAGAAAGTATCTACCTCCTTTTTTGGATGGAGAATATTCAACTTTTGGACTGTTCTCAATCTTGCTAGATTTTATACACACACATATGTATATTATTTATCTATTTAACAAGTTTGTCCTTATACAGTTTCCACTTATTTTGCCAAATTTTGTCTTTTGGGTCTTCAGTTTCCTCATGTGAAATATAAAGGGAGGGAGTAGACTGATGGACCTCAAAGTCCTCCAATAGCTCACAGTCTATCATGGTGTGGTTATCTATCCCATAATATTGTGAAACCCCCCTAATAGAAAAATTCACACCTACTATTCTTTTGCCCATATAACCCTAGGTAAAACATTGGCCTGAGACTCAGTTGCCTCATATGTAGAATGAAGTAGGTGAGCTAGATAAAGTCTTAGATCCACACCCCAGAAAACAGTAGTTTTTTCTTTCAAGGTAGAAGAGTTGTCTCTTAGGAAACCAGAAAAAAAAAAGTTTCAGCTTTTGGGAAAGAGAAAAGAGGAACAAATGGGGTTAGTCCCCAAGAAGACAATTCAGTTAATGGGGACTGCAGTGTCAAGAGGACTTTTCAACTTTGGCATATCAAATACAGAAGATTCTTTGTGGAAAATAGGGTTTTTCAATATCGCTGGATGCTTCCCCAGATCAACAGATATTCTTTGAGGGAGCTAAATGATATGGAATGACTGAACTTTTATATAGAATTATTGTGCATCCCAACACATTCAACATCAATTGATAATAAATCTAATTTAAATGAGATTCCTCTTTTCTTATAACAACCCTGAGAAATAGAACTTTTATTTTTCCCATTTTACAGATCAAGAAACAGATTTTCTAATTAATGTATCCAACACTGCATAAGTAGGAAGCAGCTGAACTGGATGTGGAATCTCTGCCTCTCCATAGAACATTTTATTAACCTGATCATTTACCTTTTTGGGGGTTCAGTTGTTTCATCTCATATATATACATATACACATACATATACATATACATATATATATATATATATATATATATATATATATATATATATTTATTTAGGTTTTTTGCAAGGGTTTTGCAAGGGTTAAGTGACTTGCCCAAGGCCACACAGCTTAGGTAATTATTGTCTGAGGCTGGATTTGTCAGGTCCTCATGACTACAGGGCCAGTGCTCTATTCACAGCACCACCTAGCCACCCCCACAAAGTATATTTTATGCTGTAAAAAGATGGGATTAGACATGGTGATTATGTTTGGACTCATCCAGTTCTAAATCTTATGAATCCAAACAAGTTTCAAGACCTGGGAAGGGAACCTGGGCAATGATCACTTGATCTCTCAGTTTCTACTAAAACCAACAAATAAAAGTGACATTAGCTGAATAGCTAATTGTCTTTTTGATTAAGGTTGAGGGATTGCAGTCTAACTGAGGAAAATGAATGCCCTAGGGCAGAGGTGGGTAACATTTGACCCTAAGTCCATTATAAGGCCAATAGGAAATCATTTGATATGGCACTAGCAACCACAGGCAGAACTCCAAATTCAATAAATCTAGGAACATTTTAGGGATGAATTAATTATTTGATCAAATATAAGTTTTTTAAGTTGGTAATTTTGTATTGCCCTCAAATTATATTAAAAATGCTCAAATGACCCTTAGCAGAAAAAAGGATTTCTCACACCTACACTAGAGGAATCAGACATAGGAGAGGGAGGAGGAGGAGGAGCAGGAGGCTCAGGTGTTGATCCACAGGGAAAGCAGGTTAAGAATTGAGCCAACAAATTCAGTAACAAACCAGAGAACCCAGATGGAGTCACAGACAAGGTGAAATGATGGAATAACTTAGCTAGAGCTGATAGAGCAGGAAAAAATTAAACTTTGCAACTCATTTTTGACTATTATAAATTTACTATGAAGGACATATGAAGGAAAATGCTCTCTACATTCAGAGAAAGAAGAATTGATAAATAGAGGAATTATATATTGTAAACACCTACCTACCTACATACATACATAACCACATACATATATACATATTTTTGTTTCTATGGCTATATCTAGGATGGGGATAGGAGGAAAAAAAAGAAATTTACATGATAATTTTATTATACATTTAAAAGGAAAAGCTAATTGTAAATTATAATTTTGCTTCCATGAATAATCTCTTTTTTCCCTTTCTATCATATTATGGAAATGTCTATTCTATTTCTTAAATTCAGAAGAAAATAATAAAATTTAAAAAAAAGAACTCTTAGGACTATTGTCAAGCAAATGAAACTAAACCATGGCAGCCCAAGATGACTGTATTTTAGAACCAGATAACCCCTATTAAATTCTTGGCTTTGTTGTTTTATATTTTTAAAAATGTTTAAATTTGTAATATGACAAAAATATAATAGGGTATAAAATAATTATAATATATAATACAATAAATATGATACAATGTGATATATGATAATAAACCATAATACAATATGAAATAATAAATAGACAGGAAATTTTTTTATTCTGACTTTATATTTGTGTAATTTTAGACGATGATGGTGCTAATGTTGGTGGTACTTATAAAGTATTTCAAAATCTTCAAAGACTGAAATATATTGTTTCATTTAGTTCTCATAATAATCCTGTGAACCAGGTGTTACTGTTATCCCAATTTTACACATGAGGATATTGAGGGTGATGGGGTGACTGACTTTCCTGGGATCATATAACTTAAAAGTATCAAAGGTGATCATTTGAATGGTATCTTCCTGACTCCAACTTTAGTCCTCTGTTCACCATACCAGATGGCTGCCTCAACTTATTCTCTTTGGGGTCTCCTCTTCTTTGGTGAGGTGAGTTGTACTAGAAGTTTTATCTCTCAGCTCAAAACTGTCAGGCTTTACAAGGCAAAGGTAGGTTAATGAGTTAATATTGAACCTGGAAAGTAGGTGGTACAGTGAATAGAGTTCTGTGAACTGGAGTCAGGAAGACTCATTTTCCTGAGATCAAATCTGACTCAGACTCTTACTAGTTGTGTGATCCTGGGTAAGTCACTTAACCCTGTTTGCCTCGGTTTCTTCATCTGTAAAATGAGATGGAGAAGGAAATGATAAGACCCTCCAGGATCCTTGCCAGGAAAACTCCGAAATGGGACCACAAAGAATCAGATATGATTGAAAAGATGAACAACATGTTTAACCTCACCTCATGTTTATCTACACTCAACGTTTTTCAGAAGTTTGATTTAAGTAGTTGAATTTAATTACTTTTTGGAGTCTAAGCTTCCAAATGGCAACTTTATCTTTAGGTGTCAGTTTTTTCACGTGAAAAATGAGATTAGGTCTTGAACAATCCTTCAAGCAACTTAAGCTAAGGTTTCCTTAAAAAAGTATTGAGATTATTCTTGAGATTTCAGGAGACTAAAGTCATTGCCATAATTTTTGGGTTGCTGGGATACCAAAAAAGTCCAGGGCAATGGAAGCTTCATATTATAGACCATTATCAACACTGAAAATCTGGGCTCCAAGGAGTTAATACATTTTTCTGGATGATCATCATTCCTTTACTGCCATTATTATCTTTCCCTTGCTGTAGTTACATACAGTCCTTTTATTAATTGTTAGATTTACTACATCATGTCAACTCATTCCAAATTCAGAACTAAACTAGTAAAGGATCAACCTGGACCAGACCTACTATTAGAAGCCGAATATAGAAAATGAGCTATGCCAGTCTTCTCCTTCTACAGGAGACTAAGATACAGGCAGATGAAGCTTCTTACAAATTGTCATAGAGCTAGTTAGTATTCCCTTAAATAGGTGAACAAATAAATGTTTTATATTTATTTTGAGACTCCTAAAAAGGACTGTCAGTTATCATGTCCGTTCTTATATTTCGGTTCATATTGGACAGGTCTTTCATCTGCACAGACAGCGAGTGAGGCACTACATGAGCTATCATAAGATGGCCCATCTCTGCATATCTTCTGTCATTCACTCACCTGTCTCAACTGATAAGAACTGAGACTGACATACTTGTAGGCAAGGGAATAACAGAATTAAAGAATTTTTGAGTAGTGAGAGAATTTACACATTCTCTGGCCCAGGGGTTCTTAACCTTTTTGTATTTGTCATGGACCCATTAGGTAATTTGGTGAAGCCCATGGACCTTGTCTCATAATAGTTTTAAATAAATAAAATAAAATATATATTTCAAAGGGAAGCAATTATAATTAATTATGTGTATTTACACACACACACACACACACACAACAAAAGATGGTCTACTGGAGAAGCAAATGGACAGCTACTTAATATCTTGGTCAGGAAAATCCCATATAGGGTCATGAAGTTGGAAACTGAACTGAACCATTATATGTACATATAATAGGTGTGTGTGTGTATATATATATATATGTATATATATATATATATACATATATATATATATACACATATATGCACAAATTGTGAATGCACACATTTACAGATATAAATTCCTATGCAGACACATGCATATCTATACAAATGCATATACACATACATACATGTTCATAAATATATCTATACACTTACAAACAAGTGCATCTATACACACACACACACACATACACACACACACACATATATATATATATATGTTTATATCCATATAGAAACAACAAAATTCTTCCAGATGCAATTTTCTGAGATCCATAGGTCTCTAAATCATTTACCTTGTCAAATACGTGACAGAACCAGGAATAGAAGCCAAGTTTCAGAGACAAACAATTTAGAAGTGGAAGGCAGTTTAAAGAATATCCAATCCAACCCTCTTATCCTTTCATTTTACAGATGGAGGACTAAGGCAATGAGCAGTTAAATAGCTTTCCAGGGACACTCATTGCTAGTTAAATGGCTGAGAATGATCCAGGTCTTGCTGACTCCAAGTCAATAGCTCTGTCCAATACACCACCTGTCTTCTAAATAGTTTCAGGACTAAAGTTCTAATGGGCCCAAAAGATGGTCATACCAGAGAGACCTTATTCGAGAGCATTAGTTGCTCTGTTGGACTCTTGCACATTATTCCAGTGGGATAATTATTTAACCTGGTTGTGTTATCAGTTCCAAGCTTCAGATTCTTAGTCACAATATAAAAGTTTGTCCAAGATACAACAAAGTGTTTTTAAACTTAATCAGGTCAAACTTCATTTCTACTCTAATGATACTGGCCAAGGCTTTCTAAAAGATCAGTATGAGTTTAAATATGGCAAAAATGAAACAAAGAAAATACAAATCAATAGTGACCTCTAGTGGAAACAATTAAGTACTGGGGAAAAAAGGATATAGAGAATCCAGTGACTGGGGAGTTGCTAAGTGTACCCTAAATTGCTTAAGGGTTCTTAAACTGGAGGAATTTTTACCCTTGAGTTCTAAGATTTCAAGAGATCGCCAAACTTGGATGGGAAAAAATTTGCATCTGTTTTCACTAATCTCTCACTGAAATTTAGTATTTATTTCAAAACATTATTTTAATATGAAAGTTTGTTTAATATGATTGTATAAATAGAACTATAACAAATTGCTTTTTGTTTGGGGGACGGGGAGGGAAGAGAGGGAGAAAAAATTGGAACTCAAAAGCATACAAAAATGAATGTTGAAAACTATCAATTTGTAATTGGAAATAATATAATACTGTCATTAAAAACAAAAAAAATGACAAAAGCAAAAATAAAAATAAAAGACAAACACAAAACAAAGAGGTCCATAGTCTCTATCAGACTGTTAGAAGGAGGGAGGGTCTTGATGAAAAACTAGTTAGGAACCCTAAACTGCTCTAATCTACCCTCATTTTATAGAGGATGATGTACTGAGATCTGGAGCAAATGGTTTTCTAAAGTTTGATGAAATAGTTGAGATTAGCATCAGGACTCCTAATCACCTTTATTAGGTTTCTTCTGTCCTCCCCTTCTTTTAATATTACATTGCACTTTAGAACTAAATAAATCTGAAATGTAGGGCAGCAAGGTGGAACAGTGGATAGAGCACTGGCCTTGGAGTCAGGAAAGCCAGATACTTAGTAATTGCCTAGCTGTGTGACTTTGGGTAAGTCACGTAATCCCATTGTCTGAAATAAATAAAAATTAAAAAACTAATTCAGAGATGTTTCTATGAAAAGAAAAAGAATATTGTTGTGTTTCTTCTCGACTACAGATCATGGAAGTAGAACACAAAATGGGTGGAAGGGAAAAGGAAACAAATTTGGATAAAATATTGGGAAATTTCTTCTCAGTTATATTTAGTCCAACAATACATTAACCTATCCATATCACATAGCATTTCATCTCCTTTCTTTTTATTCTTGTCTACAATGCATACTTTGTTAAGTTCCCATTCTTAGATTCTCTAACTTCAAAACTCAATCAGTAGCTCTTATTTACCCCTGCCTTCTGATATGTATCCCATGCCTCCTCTCTCTCCTGGTTATTTTACTTGCATTAATTTTACATTCACATGGAAAATATATTTATATTAACATAATGTAAATATATTTATATATTATATAACATAGCATATTATGCATTATACATTTATATCACTATGTATGTAGGTGTATGTATACAATACACACACGAACATATAATATACAAATACATGTTCATGTGTGTATATATATGTATACACACACACACACATATATATATATATATATATATATATATCCATCTATGTGGGTGCATATATTCTGATTTTAATGTAAGCTCCCAAAAGGCAATGTCTGTTTTTTTATCTCTAATATCTATTTTTTAATTTCCAGTATCTATTTACAAGATCCACAGCTTAAAAAACTTTAACAAATGCTTTTGAATTGATGATTGATTGAAATAGAATTAACCAATGTAAAAAGAACATGATTTCCCATGATTGAAGGGTGGCTAAGGGAATGGTATTGACACAAACATAATGTTTAGGATTTTTGAGGTTGTTTTGTGGTTTCAGGAGTTCTAGAAAATTAGAATGGTCTTTCCATGCAATGGGCTTCCTTTAGAGGTAATGAGTTCTTTAAATGACTGACGGTCACTTGTTAGTTATATTAGAGAGGAAACCCCTAATAAGAGAAAATTAGATTAAAAATTAGATTCCAGAGTCTTGATGAATATCAAAATTCTATGTAAGATACAGAAAGGAATAAGATAGTCAGTGTATTGTGACTTCTATGACATACTGAGAATAAATAGTTGATATTACCACTGTGGTCTGAATCTGTTTTCAGTTGTTTGCTTCTTTTACATTCTTAAATATTTGCTACCTGAATTTTGAAACATGATTAATTGAATCAAAGAAATGTGGACATCAGTGATTACTTTTAGCCCATCAAATGGCCAGGTACTTGTCTTGGATGCTTCTTATTCACACCAATAGTTTCTAAAGTCCCCTGCAATAGGATACATGTAACTAGGGAACACTAACAAGAGACACAAATCCCTATGGGAAAATGGTAAATAGGGAAAGATACTGTATTCTCTTTCTTTTAGACCAAATTTCTGATCATTTCCAAGCTTAGGGAATGTTTATTAAATAGAAAAGAAGCCAGTGAAGGGAAAAAGTAAAGTAATGACTAAGAATGTGAATTGTGAATGGGGTTAAGGAATAATAGAAGGTAGAAAGAAGTGAAGCATACTTTAAATATTTTTTAAGACTTATCGCCCCCTTGAGGATTCCATGAGGAACTACGCTCTTCCTTCTTTGGAATTCTTTAGTAATTTTCATCTTTACCACTTATTTAGAACTTAGCAAAATTCACCTGGCATCGATATGTCTTTGTATTTTATATATTGCAGGGTTTTTTTTGCCAAGGATCATTTGGATATTTGTAACATTGTTCACGGGCTATATTTGGTAAAACATTTGATTAATTCAACCCTTTAAACTGAGATTTATTGAATTGAGTCGACTGTGGTTGCCTTGGTACCGCCAAACCACTAAGGGGTTCTCCACTCCTGATCTACTGGCATCTAGGCAACCTAGTCAATAGAAAGTTGTATTTGGAGTCAGGTAGACTGGAGTTCAAATCCTGTCTAAGAAGTATCAGGACAGAATTTGAACCCAGTTGCTCCAAGAAAGAGCCAATGTTCTTTCGATTATATCGTGGTACTATCTTGTACAATTCTTCATCATATGTGTTTTATCTTTACAACAGTCTGTTAAAATCTTAAGGGAGGGACTATACATCATTCATTATCATTAGATTCACTTTTTAAGAAAAATGATGCCTTTTGTCTTTCCTTGTATTCTCAACACCTATTGCAATGGTAGATACAAGGTAACTGGCATCATAAATGATTAATAACATTTTCCATAGCTGCATAGAGCCCCTATTCTCTCTGTGTCTGATAATCTGTACATTGATGACTGTGAACAAGATGACTTTTTAGACACCATTTTTCTATAATTAGGGTGATTCTAAGTATGTGAATCAATAACTAAATGAATTCTGAATTATGAAGACCTCTTTTAGTTTTCTCATGTAGATTGGAAATAATAATAATAGTAATTATGTTAGCTCTGTTTTACATCCCCTTAGTCAAGAGGTTCACTATTAAGAGTACACAAAAAGGGTCTTACGTTTCCTTAACTAACATTATAAATTCATGAACTTAAAACAAAAGATCACAGAATATTCTTGAGAACTCAGCATATAAACAATACTGAAATTGGAGCATTGTCACAGATTTAACTGACTAGACAGAAAAATGACCCATAGCATTTTAAGAATAATATTTTGTTCAGCATACCAAATAAGGAGCTAAGTGGTATAGTGGATAACAGGACCAAACTTGGAGTCAGGAAGACCTGAGTTCAAATTTGGCCACAGACATTTATTAACTGTGTGACCCTGGGCAAGTCACATAACCTTATTTGCTTCAGTTTCTTCATATGTTACATGATCTGGAGAAGGAAATGGCGAACCACTCCAGTATCTATACCAATAAAACATCTTTTTGTCTCTAACATAAGGATGTCTTTTTTGGACTTCTTTGATAGCAAAGAATCAACCAACAAAGCAGCCATTGATTCACTAATTCCTGTCATACATTTGTCCCTGGAACCATCCCAAAGATATTTTCAGTCAACCTACAGAAGATGAACTTATGTTGTAGCACTTATATTCAATTACAAAGAGTAATCATTTAATGTAATCATATAATGAGTTGTAGAATATTAAATAAAAAAGAATAATAGCAAAATAAGGAAAAGGATTAGGAATTTTTTCCAACTATACTCCATAAAAATATAAGAAATACATTATGACTACATTAATAATAACAAGGGCACTTGGTGATCAACTCCCTCTCAGTACTGTTTCATCTCTCCAGGAGTCTTGTCCCGATGCAAATACTTTTGCTTTGGAGTCTGTTTTATTCCTAAGTCTCTGGAGAGGATCACCATTTAATAAAGAGACCCACAGCATGTTCAATGAATTATTTTTCAAAACTCTCCTCCTGATCACTTTTAACTACTCAGAAACCTTGTCCCCTTTTGGATAATCTTAAAGGTGCTCTTCTACCACTTTCCAGGTGCCCTGTATGCATTGTCTCCCACTGATAAAATGTAAGAATGCTCGGCCAAGTGAACAATATTGATTAAGTATCATTAGGTATCCTTGAAAGCATTTTTGGTTTGGCTTTGCCTGGTGTGCCCTTCCCTTGGGACTCGTCTCTAATCTAGGGGGGTGCAGGGTGGGCATTGGAGAGAACCTCCTATGTCTTCCACCATTTAAGGAGGGTAATCAGAGAATCCTCTCACTGGATTGCTCTCTTAGATTTCATTATTTCCAGAACTTCACCATTCTGAGCAATGAATTCAACTTTCTAACTTTCATCTCCAGATCATTTCTCATCTTTGAGGATGGACTTCATCATACTCCTGGGTAGGGTGCCTCCACCTGTTTGACTTTCAGTTTCTGGGTATGTTCTTTCTTTCCCTATTAGATCATGAGCTACCTTATTACATAGACTGTCTTTTCTTTGTCTCTCCAGTACTTAATGCAGTGACTGGTATACAGTAGGTGTTTAATAAATAATTATTTTCTCTGACTGACTGTTCAGAGTAGCGGTACTCTTTCTTGCCATTAGCTCAGCTCTGACTGCATCAATTCTACCCCATTCTATTTTTCCAAGGAAAGCAAAAATACCCATGCATTACCTGTTTCTTGAGACTTCTGCCTCCCATGATCTTTCTGTTCCCACTTAGAGATGAGAAAAATTATATACCTTATAAAGCCCCTTGCTGAGAAGGGCCAATACTATAATAATATTTCATCAACATAAAAGTAAACCACATAATTTTATAGGCTTTTTCACTTGAGACATTGTTCTTTCTCATGAATAAATCAAACTTACCCCCATCTAGGATACAGACTTAATCTCAGAATGAAGCTAAAAAAATTAAATATTTATTAAAGTCCATTAGATCAACAGGCAACAAGAAACTCTCTTATGGGTAAAAGCCCAAGTTAAAAATCCATAAGTAGTGTAGTTGATAGTTCTAATAAGGGAGCTGAGCTTATGATAAAGTTTAGAATGAAGAAAATGCAGAAGTGGTCCTCTCTGGAGACTAAGAAATAAAACAGGCTTCAAAGCAAAAAAGAGGGGTCACCAATGGTGCCTAGAAAAAGCAATGCCCACTCACTGGAAGAGAAGCTAGTTTACCAACCAATAGTAATAGTGAGTGACTATATTCACTCAATATCTATGATGTAGGCAGCAAACTATGTGTAGACATCTATTGCCAAATACTTTCTACAAACCCCTTTTTATGCATTTCAACAGGTTGAAACTGTCTCTAAACACATAAACAATATATATCCACAGATACACATATATTTATGTAGTATATATATATATATAATCATATATAGATGCTTATATATTCACTATTATTTTGATATATAGATTTATACATAGATACCTGGATAAGAAAATCTATTTTAATGCTTATGAGATCATAGAATAAAGTTCAGTTTCCTTCCTGAGCATCAGAACAGAGATGCTTTATCAGAGATTTCCTTGTAAGCTAGCTCACCCCAGGCAGCATGATCTTTTAAACAGTTCAAATTGAACAGTAATCTCAACAACACTCTCTAAGTTCATTCCCCCAAGTTCAGTTGGGGAATCTTAACCTCCCATCTGTTAGAGTCCAAGAAGTGGTAATCAGAAAGGGAAAAGGGAAAGTCACTTACCATGGTCCTCCAGCCACTTGCTCTTCATGTATTAGTAGATATCTCCACATGTTTGCTCTCTGAAGTTCTATCTGGGTAGATTAAGTTTCTTAGGACCCTAATTTTCCTTAGTTTTTAAGACACCAGATACAACAACTAGTCTAAGTTTCAAGTATCTAAGGGTCTAGAAACATGCTTCATTCATAGCCAGGCTTGGGAGGAAGCTCGCATGCCATGTCTTGACACAAGGTCATGGATTCTCTCTCTTGCCCAAACCATGATTTGGTGGAAACCCAAAAGTTCAAAAGGAAGGACAGCCTGTGGCTTCTCCAACCCTTTCCCTGCTCCTTTCTAAGAGCTCTTTGTTAGTGGGGTTGTTTAACTCTGTTCTTAACTCCTTAGTGAAGCAGGAATCTGTCAGTCTTCAACACCCACGCAGAAGAATGTAAAGTTTACATCTTTCTCTCAACAGCAGGCCAAGAATAGCTCTGAAGCCAACCATAACATTAGTAGGCCAGGCTTTCCTCTCTCCCATGGTACAGATGCAAGTGTGTCATACAGAACACATGTTTCTGATGTGCATGTTAGCTTTCTACAGAGCATCTCTTCTCTGATATTGAGAAAGAGAGCTAGGGGATATTCTATAAGCTTATAGGCTTTAGATCAGAGACTCTTAATCTGGGGTGCATGAACATTTAAAAAAATAATTTATTGATTATTTTTCAATATAATTGACTTTTCTTTGTAATTCTATGTATTTTACTTTATACCTTTAAAGGAATTATTCTGAAGAGTCACCCATAGGCTTCACCAGACCACCAAAGGGATCCAGGAAAAGGTTAGGAATAACTACTTTGGAAGTTCCAGGCAATAACTAGTCCAAAGAAGCTGAAGAAGATGGGGATGACCCATCACCTTCTGATATGTCCTTTCTCAATGTCTAGCAACAGCAGAGCCATTGAAAGGCAGCAAGGTCCAGTGAACTCAACGTTAATCATAGAATTCTAATTTCTCTATCAGAGATAGTTTTTGTATCACACATTCTCTCTAATTTCTTTCTCTCTTTTCTTTTCTCCTCTCTTTTCTTTTCTCCCCTCCTGCTTTCCCCCTTCCCATATGGTCTCTCTGGATTCTCTGTGTATATTATCTTTCTAATCCTTCCACTTAGGCTTCAACTACTTCAAACACAGTATTAGTATTCTAGTCCTAAAAAGAATCTTTTTCAGTGGGAATTGGTCTTTAAGCAAGACGCTGGAGATATTTTAGACTACCCAGTTCCATCATTTCATGACCTAATCTGTATTAATAATATGTATAGACTTCATAAAAATAGCAACATGATCCAATGGCAATGAGAACATCAAACTTTGAGTTACAGGACCTGGGTTCAAATCCCTATTCTTCCTTTTATTTCCTATGTGACTTTGGGAAGGATCATATTTTTAGATTTTGGTTCCATCACCTAGAAAATGATAAGATGATTTTAAGAGTTCATCAAACCTCTCCTATGATGAGAAAGTACAAAAATGCTGAACATTGTAAATTGGAAGACCTTACTTCAAATCGTGTCTCAGAATTTTATTAGCTATGACTTTAAGCAAGTTACTTAAATCTCAGTTTCCTCATTTGTACAGTGGGGATGATGAGGACACCTACAGGGTTGTAGTAAGGATCAAGTCAAATAAGATAACATATAATAATGTATTTTGTAATCTTTAAAACCGTATCTCAGTGTTAACTGTTATTATAAGTTACTTTTAAGTAGAATTAGGGGTATTTATTTTTTCAAATTGATAATCTATTCCTGGTTTCATGAGGTATGACTACCAAACAGACTGTAAGCCATCTGAGGGAAAGAATTGTTTTGGTTTTGTACCCTGGGCATCTAACACATAGCAGTTTGTTCAGCTCAAGTGATTTTGTTAGAAATCTAATCCCAGAAAGAGATGAGAAGAATGACCACTAGAGGGAGGGCTGGCTTTATGATGTGACAACTGAGAAGAACATTGGCAGAAGAGATGCTAAAAGAGGAGTGTCACTGATGGACCAGAGAATCCAACTGAGTGAGTGGACAGACCATTCAAATGATTATTTTAAAGTGAAAAATCAATCCATTGCTTTGAAGCAATACTGACACCTTAACAGGGCTTCAAATCTGAAAGGAAGGACAAGCAAAAAGAAACAAGAAAACATTCGTATAGTCATGATGCTGTTGACCAACAATATTTTTCTCTTTTCTCCTTTTCCCTCAATATCTGTGTCTTAGTTTTTCCAAAAGAAATATTTCCATAAAGAGATCATCTAAAAGGTACCAGAAGCAGAAACTGGGAAACTTCTTTGAGCTTTGGTAGTTATCCTTTTGTTTTTGAAGAGGACCATGTTGTCATATGTATGATGACATGACTTGTACCCTATGTTTATAATAGTGAGAAGCATGTTGTGCAAAGACATCCTTCTCACTGCCTTTCCCAAAACATTTTATCCCCTGACCTGATTTTATAGGAAATAGGACTTCTGGTGATATCTGCATACTGTGGAATTCCGTGGCTTTATGGTTGTGGGTCAGTCCCCTATTTGTAAAGGCATCACGGGATTCCAACAATTCTGGGCAAAGTGCCAGTGTATGATATTCTGGCAACAGACTGGTGACAATATGGGTATATCCACATCTCTCTGTCAATAATCTAAATTTCAGGACAGCGATTTTGTGGTGATAGTCTTTTGGCTAGTAAAGCGAAGCTAATCTGTTTCACAATCATCTATTCAAATGAATGGAACAATTAGCTACAATCTTCTGGCAGTCTGGTAGCTCTGCAAGTACACTCTCCTGGGCTCCAGTCCACTGGATGCTGCAGGAACCCTGATGCTTTCCAAGGCTTGGCTCCTCTCTCTGTGAATCCATTCCAGGGAGGCCCTGCTCTTTACAAAGAAAAGAGAACTTTCTTCCCAGGGCTCCCACTAGCTTCTCCATTTGGGTCCCATTACTGCCCTGGATGCCTCTTGGTGACCCTCTCTGCCTTTCTGGATTTGGAAGAATGAAATCAGACTCCCTTTCAATGTCCAAGAACAACAGATGCCTTTACATGTCCCTTTGGAACAACACTCACCTATCTCTCAGGACCATATGACCCTTATTTAACATGGAATCCTTCTCCACTTTGACTTTTTGATCTATACTCACTTAAAAGAACTTTACTTTTTCCTGTATGAGAAAAGTTATGATACCTTTAACAGAGACAGTTTGGGCTTGTGATAGAGTCAGGAAAAACTGAGATCAAATCTATTTCAGGATATTAACTATTGATTTCTGGTAAAGATGGTAGAGAGAGAGAAAAAAAGGATTTCTGAGTTTCCCTCTGAACCAACATTAATCAAGCCTCTCAACAGATTTTGGAGTGGCACAAGGAATGATCAGAGTAAAACATCTTCCAGAAGCTCTATCAAGGGGGAGCATGGGGGAGCCCAGGGCAGAGAAGAGCACAGCAGCAGCTGGCTGAGGCAGGGACTAACCTGAAATCTTCAGCTGGGGGATCAGAGACTTTGGAGTTGGGTCTTGTCATCTGGTGAGTGACTTCAGAATACTGGGAAAGCTCCAGCACGGGTACCCAGGGGTACCAGGCTACCTGGCTGGTCTGGGTGACCAATCCCGAGGTCAGACTCTGGCATTCCTAGCTAGGAGAAGGGCTTGTAGTCCAGGCTTAAATGACTCAGAGATAGCTCCAGCTGTTCCTAGCTTTCCCAACAACCCAGCTAAATTCCCCAACACAGACAACCTATCCAGAGCCTTAGTATTCATATGCAAACAGCTCAGGCATAGCCCCAGGTGTATCTACCTCCCATAAGGTGGGAGTGGGTGTTGACATCCTTCCCCCTTGAACCCCCAAGAGCCTTTGGCCTTTCCAGCCTGGGCCACAAAAACCAGTTACTAGGCTATCTATGAATAACAGGGAGATAACTCCAAGTGTTTCCACTGTAAGGAGTGGGCAGCTGACATCCCCAGCACAGATGACCCAAACAGAGAACCACAGGCTTCCCTTAACCTTCAGCCCACTGGGTAATCCCAAGGAGTTCCTAATATCAACAGCCTAGGGCAGGTAGCAAGCCTCTAGGGGTCTCAACAAGTACATAGATAACAAAACTCAAAATGAAGAAAGGTCAGAGAAAACCAGAATCCTTTGAAAGTCACCTTGGAGATTAGGATGGGCAAAACACAAATTCAGAGAAGGAGAGAAGTGAAACTATGGAGGAAAATATGAATTGGTCTCTAACCCAGAAAGACTTCTAAGAAAAGCTCAGAAAAGATTTTAAAAATCAAATGGGAAAATTGGGGAAAGGAAGACATGAAAAAATTAACATTTTGCAACAAAAAGTGACAGAAGAAAATAAATCCTTTAAAAATAAGAAATGCAAAGGATAAATGAAGAAATATCTTCCTGAGAAATAGAATAGTAGTAATGGAGGGTAATGATTTCATGAGAAAACAAGAATCTGTTAAATATAAAAAAAATGGAAAAAAGAAGAAAATGTAAAATACCAAACTGGCAAAATAATTGATTTGTAAAATAGATCCATGGAAGATAATTTAAGAACAATTGGACTAGGGGCCGCCAGGTGGCATAGTGGATAAAGCACTGGCTTTGGAGTCAGGAGTAACTGGGTTCAAATCCGGTCTCAGACACTTAATAATTACCTAGCTGTGTGGCCTTGGGCAAGCCACTTAACCCTATTTGTCTTGCAAAAACCTAAAAAAAAAAAGAACAATTGGACTACCTGAAAGTCATGTTAATTCCATTCTTCAGGAAATCTTTTAGTAGAACTACCCTGACATCTAGGAACCAGAGGGCAAAATAGTCATCAAAAGAATCCACTAAACACCTCCTGAAAGGGATCCTGATATCAAAGCATCAGGGAATGTTTTAACCAAATTCATAATTATCTGATCAAGGAGAAATTCCTGCAAGTCACCAGAAAGAAATTATTCAAATACTGAGGAGCCACAGTCAGGACCTGACTACATCTACAATAAAGGATAAAAAGACCTGGAATATGATATTTTGGAAGTCAAGGGGGCTTGCATTACAATCAAGAATGAATTACCCAATATAATTGAGCATACTCTTTCAGGGGAAAATATGAGCATTTAACAATAAGGTGACTTTCAGACTTTCCTGATGAAAAGACTAGAGTTGAACAGAAAATTTGATCTTTAAACAGGAGATGCAAGAGATATATGAAAGAGGAAATGGGAAAATAAAAAGACTGTTATTCAATAAGATTAAACTAGTTATATCTCTTCTTGGGGGGAAAATTCTCAAAGCTCTTTAGAATCATAACTCTTAAAGTCAGTATACTTAGGTTGAAGATATGGACATGAGTTGATTTTGATAGAATGATTTTTTTTTTTAAAGTAAGACTTTAAAAAGGTGGAGGAGATGTATTGAGCCTGGAAGAAGGGGGAGGCAGAATGCAGCAACGTATATTACACGAAGAAGTCCAAAGGACCTATTGCAGCAGAGGGAAAGAAGGGAGGGGGTGAAAATCGTTTGAATCTTATTCTCATTAGAATTGGCTCAAAGAAGGAATAGCATATACTCAGTTGGTTTTAAAATTTTATCCTCTCCTTCAAGTATTAGGAGGGAAAAAAGGGGAGGGGACATAGAAGGGAATGAAGAAAGAAGGGGAAAAGAGAAAGAGGGAAAAATAGGAGAGGGTTGGTAGAATGAGGGAGGCGGTATTCACAAGCAAAGCACTGATGAGGAGGGATAAGGTGAAGGGATGGAAAAAAAAAGTCCAAATGGAGGAGAATTACCTTGGAGGGTAATAAAGAGTTAATGATTATAACTTTCAATGTGAATGGGATGAACTCCCCCATAAAAGGGAAGTAGAAAGTATAGTAGATTAAAAGCCAGAATCCTACAATATGCTGCTTGCAGAAACACATTTAAAGCAGAGAGACATGCACAGAGTAAAGGTAAAAGGCTGGAGCAAAACAAATTTTGTTTTAGCTGAAAGGAAAAAAGCAGGAGAAGCAATCTTTATCTAATCTTGAACAAAGAAATTACAAAAATATCCCATTAAAAGGATAAGGAAGAAAACTACGTTCATAGGGACCAAAGACCATAGAAAATGAAGTAATTTTATTAATAAACACATATGCACCAAGTGGCATAGTATCCACATTCTTAGAGAAAGTTAAATGAGTTACAGGATAACCTAGACAACAAAACTCTATGGGAAGGAGACCTCAACCCCCCCGAAATTAGATAAATATAACTATAAAATAAACAAGAAGGAAGTTATGAAGGTTAATAGAATGTTAGAAAACTTAGATATGATAGATCTCTGGAGAAAAGTAAATGGGGTTAGAAAGGAATATATCATTTTCCCTGACATACATGGAATCTATACAAAAATTGACCATTTAAGGGAACATAAAACCTCCTAATCAAATGCAGAAAGCAGAAATATTGAATGCAACCTTTTCAGATCATGATGCAATAAAAAATCACATGCAATAAAGGGCCATGGAAAAATAGACCTAAAATTAGTTGGTAACAAAAATAACCTAATTTTACATTCTTCCCCCTCCCCCTTTTTTTTGCAAGGCAATGGGGTTAAGTGACTTGCCCAAGGTAAAAGAGCTAGGTAATTATTAAGTGTCTGAGTCTGGATTTGAACTCAGGTCCTCCTGACTCCAAGGTCAATACTCTGCCCATCTTGCCACCTAGCTGCCCCTAAATAACCTAATTTTAAAGAATGAGTGGATCAAACAACAAATCATATAAATAATTAATATCTTCATCCAAGACAATGACAATAAGGAGACAACACACCAAAATTTATGGAATACAATCAAAGTAGTAGGGGAAATATTATATTAGGGGAGAAGATCAATGAATTGGGAATGCAATTGAAAAAAATTAGAGAAAGAACAAATTAAAATCCCTAAATAAATACCAAATGAGAATTTCTGAAAATCAAAAAATTAATAAAATTGAAAGTAAGAAAACTATAGAATGAATAAATAAGACTGAGTTGGTTTTATGAAAAAAATGATAAAATCATTAAGCCTTTGGTTAATTTGATTTAAAAAAGGAAAGAAGAAAAGAAATTATTAGTATCAAAAATGAAAAAGGTGAATTCACCACCAATGAGGAGGGAAGTAATGATTCAGAGCCATTTTGCCCAACTGCATCCCCCAAATTTGATAATCTAAGTGAAATGGATGATTATTTACATAAATTTAAATTGCTCAGGTTAAAAGAAGAAGCAATTAAATACTTAAATAACTAACTCCATCTCAGAAAAATAAATTGAATAAGCTATCAATGATTTCACTAAGAAAAGAATCTCCAGGGCCAGATGGAGATGTGAATTCTATCAAACATTCAAGGAACAATTCCAATTCTATATAAATAATTTTTAAAAATAGATGAAAGAGGGGTGGCTAGGTGGTGCAGTGGACAGAGCACCAGCTCTGAAGTCAGGAGTACCTGAGTTCAAATCTGACCTCAGACACTTAATAATTACCTAGCTGTGTGGCCTTGGACAAGCCACTTGACCCCATTGCCTTGGAAAAAAAAAAAACTAAAAAAAAAATAGATGAAAAAATTCTGCCATACTCTTTCTATGATATCTGTGTGATGCTTTTACCTAAACTAGGAAGTTAAAAAAGGGAAAGAAAATTGATGTAAAAAATTTAAATAAAATATTTACAGAAAATATTACAGAAAGTTACAGAAAGTTAGGGTTAAGTTATTACAGAAAGTTAAAATATTACAGAAAGTTATCACTAGGATAATTCATTAGGGTCAAATAGGGTTTATACCAGGAATGCAGGGTTGTTTCAGTATTTGGAAAACTATCAGCATAATTGACCATATCAATAACAGCCTAGAAGAAATCATATTATTACTTCAATAGATGCTGAAAAAATCTGTTGAAAAATACAGCACACATTTCTATTAAAACATTATAAAAGCAAAATAGATAATTTTGATTACGTTAAATTGAAAAGTTTTTGTGCAACCAAAACCAGTGCAGCCAAGATTTAAAAAGAATGCAGTAAATTGGGAAATAATTTGTATTATAGAATGGAGTCAAATGTATAAAATAAAAAACCAAGTCATTTCTCAAATGATAAATGGTCAAAGGATATGGAAAACCAATTCTCAGATGAAGAAATTAAAGCTATCTATATTCATGAAAAATTGTTCTGAGTCATTATTGATTAGGGAAATGCAAATTAAAACAAGTTTGAGGTACAAACTCATACCTATCATATTGGTCAATGTGATTAAAAAGGAAAATGATCAATATTGGAGGGGATGTGGTAAAACAGGGACACTAATGTGTTATTGGTAGACTCGTAAACTGAACCAACCTTACTAAAGAACAATTTGTAATTATGCCCAAAGACCAATAAAATTGTGCATACCCTTTGATCCAGCAATACCACTTCTAGGTCTCTATCTCAAAGAGATCACAAAAAAGGATTAAAAACTCACATGTACATAAATATTAATAGAAGCTCTTTTTGTAGTGGTAAAGAGTTGGAAACTGAGGGGATGCCCATCAACTGGGGAATGACTGAAAAAATTGTCTTGTAGGAATGTTCTATAAGAAATCATGTGGGATGGGACTTCAGAAAAGATATAGCTATATCTACATATCTATATCTATATTATATACATACTATATATATATATATATATATATATTATTTTATATATGAACTGATGCTGACTGAAATGTGCAGAACCAGAAGAATATTATATATACTAACAACAACATGGGGTGATGATTGGCCTTGATGGACTAGTTCATTTTGGCATCATAATAATCAAAGACAATTCTAAGAGACCCATGATAGAACATAGTATCAATATCTATAGTGGGAACTATGGAGTTTAAATGCAGACAAAAGCTTCCTTCTTCAGTGTTTAAAAGTTGTTTTATGTGCTATGTCAATGTTTTCTTCCATTTGAATTTGATTCTTCTTCTTCCACATGACGATTAATATGAATTTACATTCTGCAAAATTATACATGCAAAGTTTATATTAGTTTGCTTTTCTTGTCAGGTGGATGGGGCATGGAAAAGAGGGAGGGAGTAAAATGTTAAACTCAAAACCTTGCAAAAAAAATTGTTGGTGAAAACTTCCATTGCATGCTGTTGGAGAAACAAATTAATAAAAACAAATGAAAACAAAAAATAAAAAAGATATTTATGATCTATGTGATCCTGGGTTAGTCAACAAGTTCTCCTCCTGAGTTCAACTCTGCTCTCAAATATTTCCAAGTTATGTGATTCTGGGGAAGTCAGCTAATCCTGCTTGTTTCAGTGTCCTCATTTAGAAAATGAGCTGAAGAAGGAAATGGCAAATAGTTGTAGTATCTGTCTTGAGAAAACCCCAAATGGGGTCATAAAGGCTTGGACATGACTGAGAAATGACTGATTGTGTCAACTACTGTGCTAGCCCTAAAAGATTCAAAGAAAGAAAAAGGTCCCCATTCTTAAGAAATTAACATTATTTAGGAGAAAAAAATATAAAACCTGCATGCAAAAAATGTAAAGTATATGCAAAACAAACTGTGAGTAAAATTTGGGATCTTAGGAGGTGGGGGGGTGGGGGTGGAGGAAAGATATTCCAGACAAGGAGAAGAGTGTACAAAGACAGAGAATCCAGAAGGAATATTACATCAGGAAAAAAACATTTACTCTTTTGACTGAATGATAGTGTATATGAAGCTGACAAATGTATCCATCTACATTATACCTTCCTTCATCATGTCATACTGACTCCAAACAAGCTTCATCTATATCTAACAAAGTGAAATAAAGATCCAAAGAAATTATATAAGAAACTTAATATTCTCCCTCACTTATTTTTGTAATTTATTCTGATATTGTTGTAAGTGGATTTCTGGGCATAATTATTTAATTTAGCTCTGTGTTGCTTCCTAGTGACAATGTTGGTTCCAAGGACAATCTGAAACGTACCCATTGGGAGGTTTGTTGACTAGGATTACTACTAGTACTACTGCTGCTACTACTACTACTACTACTACTACTACTACTACTACTACTACTACTTCTTTTTTTTCTTCTTTCTTCCTTGTTTTTCTCCTTCTCTTCCTTCTGTTTCAATTCATTCCCTTCTGATTCTTTGTTACTCCATTTGGGATTTTCTTGGCACAGATCCTGGAGTGGTTTTCCCATTTCCTTTTCCAACTCATTTTAAAGATGAGAAAACTGAGGCAAACAGAATTAAGAGACTAGAAATTATACTTGTAAACTTTGCCCCTCTCCCCCTCTGGATTTCTAAGCTTTTTCAGGTCAGGGAATGTTTCTCTTGTTTTGATTTGTATCTGCTGAATATAAAACGATGCCTTGGATTTAGTAAAAAAAAATGCTAATTGAATAAATCAGTGAAGGAATACTGGTCTAATTGCTTCAACTTACCTAGGATACTTTGAATATTTAAAACCTCAAAAGTGAGACATCAGCAACTCTTATTGAATTCTTATCCCATAGCATATTAAAGCAGAGGAAAGGTTAAGAGAAATAGGTTCCTGAATTAATCTACTCCCTCTCCACTGACCATGTACCTTACATTAACAATGCCTCCACTGCTCCCCCATCCCATTATCCATGCTATGGGATGAGGTCAATGAACTTATTTTTTTTTGAAAGGCAATAGGATTAAGTGATTTGCCCAAGGTCACACAGCTAGGTAATTATTAAGTGTCTGATACTGGATTTGAACTCAGGTTCTCCTGACTCAATGGCCAGTACTCTATCCAGTGTGCCACCTGGCTGCCCTGACCACTTCTAATAAAGTATCTTGCCCCTTCCTGACAGAGATACCTAGTAAGTCTCTGCCACCAAGCACAAAACAAGCCCCTATCAACAAAAGAATGGATCCTTGCCTTAGCCTGAAAGAATTGTCTTTGACCTACCAACCCTACTCTACACATTCCTCATTATCTCATATCTGCTCTGTTACTACCTCTATCAACATACACCTAATTACTTCCTCTTCCTGCTAACTCATTCTTCAGTTGAGTTGCTTGCTTTTCACTGAAGTTAACCTGCTTTTGGGGAGCATGACCCCCCATAACTTCTCATACTCCTACTCCTTTTTTTTATAGCTCATCCTCTCTTATGGTGGCTTATGTTGCCTTTATTCTTTCTTTTCTCTAGCTTTTGCTAAACCTAACAATAGTTAAATAAAACTTTTTGCCCCTAAAATTTCTTCTGCATCCGAGTTGATCTTTTACATTAATTCTTTAATGCTTCACCAGCTACATTTTCCCCCAGCATCAATAAAATAAACTTTATCTTCAAATGACTGTCACTAAATGCCCCTGAAATGTGTAACCAAAAGAATCATATCATCTAAAATTCTTATTCTTCAAATACACCTTAGAAGAAACAATCAAATCTTTATCATTTTGGGTCTTCTCTGAAAAATCTTTGATTTTCCTTACCCAGGGGTTTGAATTGAGGTTCAAAATTTCCATTGAATCCTGAACTTCTAAGCAACACCACATTCTTAGAATGAACTAAGAAGATGTGTTTGAATTTATCCAGCTTTTCTCTTGGTTGTAATTCTATGACTGAGGTCTGTAGAAAATTTCTGTGTCTGCTCCTTAGAATCTAAATTTCTTGAGCATAGCCAGGATTTTATTTTTGTCTTTATTCTCAGCACCAAGTCAGGGTTTTGCATAAAATAAATGTATAATGATTTTCTCTCTTAAAGTCATATTATCATAGTTTTAAAGGTAAGCTGTTAGCAGCCATCTACCCCTACCACCTTATTTATCCTTAAGGGATAAGTGAATATATGACTTGCCCAAGGTCAAACAGTTTGTGAGTGACAGAATCAATATCCACGTACAGGTGATAAGATTATAAAGCCAACACACTTTCCACTGAAGAGAACTTGAAGAAAAGCATACTTTACATTCCCCAACACTCTTCCTCCCCCCCCTAAAAATAGCAAACACCATAAAATTGTCTTCCTCAATGTTTTGTTTTGAGAAAAAATGGTATTCTCAGTGATTTCTTAAGTGTAAAGGTGAATTTCTAGGACAAAACAATTGCTCTCATCTCTCAAAGTCGAAGGAAAGTCAGTCAAAAGTGGGGTTGTCTCTAGTTTATTTGTACCCAATATTCCTATGGGTTGATATCCTCCAAGATTTATCTAGAGTTTTCTTAGACTTGTTAAGAGGCATATTTCACAACTGCAAAGTTGTAGCTATGAAATACAGCAACATCATTATGAAATATGGCTCCAGGGGATCTGGCGGCCCTGGCTTTTAATAGGATTTTGGCTCTGCCCATTAAATTAAAAAAACATTTTTCCTCCAAGAAACCATGGAGTTCTGCCCAATGATGTACATTTAAAGTTTTTAACTTTGAGGTACACTCCAGACTTTATAGATTGGACCACTGTACAAACATTTATAATTTAAGGGAAAAAATAAAAAAGACATGAAATCAGGAAGAAAGAGTTTATGTTTCTCTTCTAAAGACAAAAAAATAGTCTTCAGATAAATCTTCTTTAAAAGTGAGAAAAGGGGACTGGGACACCTTTCTAAGAGATATGGAGGAATCATGCAAAAAAACCCCTTTTAAAGATTATTTAGCATGACTATGCCATTTAATATTGTGGTTGTAGTATAAATTATTTTGGAGCTAAAGATTAAAATGACTGTGCTTGCTTTAGAGATATGTAGATTCATGACCTCCTTACAATAATTCCTTTACTCCCCAGAGGTTGAGAATGACTGTATCATCCATTCATTTCATTGACAAACAAGAACACAGATCCAAAGACTGATACGGTAATATTTATTGATTTAGTGGATATAGAACCCTATGATTTAGTCATAGCATCACAGATTTAATCTAGAAAGAACATCAAAAGCCATGAGATGTCTCTAACCTCCTCTTTCCACACTTGAGGAAAAAAGAGAACCCTTAAGGTTATGACTTGACCATTTTGTGGTTTATCCTTCCTTCTTGAAGAAAACAGTGCCATCATGAGAGTAATGTATTAACTTGACTATGAACTGGATTTAAGTAAGGCAGAGGTGTGCAAAATTGTCAGCCTCACTCTACTCCAGAGTTATCAAAATCTAGTAACAAAACAAATGTCACATAATGGCCAGGGATGCAGTCGGTGATCCTGGCTTTCCTAAATTAAGGTCTTTCCCTGGTCTCAATTTGTCTGAGGCAATGAAGACAATATAGCCTAATTTACCATCACAAAAATCAAGCTGGGAGGACAAGAACTTCCTAAGTTTCTGGACAGAACAGAAAACAATTATTATTTATATTCATTTTAAGCCATCAAAATCTAAACAATGAGCCACAGAAGTCTGGAAACAGGAAAGCAATATGTTTCAAAAGATTCTTTTTTGCCTATTATGTTTTCACTGAAGCATTACTAATTCCTTCATTTTGTAGATGGAGAACCTGGAGCCAAGAGATTAAATGATTTGTCCAAAGTCACACAGCAAGTTAATGTCAGATGGAAATTGAAAACTTGGTCTTTTGACTTCAAAGGAACAAATGACCTTCCTAATTGCTATGAATACTGGATCATTTGAAGTGGTCAGTCTATTTAAATTTGTGCTATACATTTCCATTGACTTGGAGCTAATTACTACATTTTACATAATTAAATCTTCTAATGTTTTGAATTCTAAAGCACGAGACCACTTTCTGGGATTCATTATTCACACTAATTGGGTCTTAGCAGTATCTTACAAGATTAGTGATTTCATCATTGTGTTTGCCCTCTCTGCTGATAGAGTAGAACCTCTCCTTGGTATAAGAGAAGATTGTAGTGGATGCTATGAGGAGAAACAAAAAGCATATCATGGTCAACTTTTGAGGAAGAGGGTGTCCATACTTAGCCAGGATATGCATAGTGAGGCAGTCTATTGGAAGATTTATATTGGAAAACTTTCTAGCTAGACAGGGCTTACCACAGCTGCTGTTCCTTTAGTACAGGCTTTGAAAATTCCGAATCAACTTCATGTTGCAAAAAATAATAGAACTTGGAAGAAAGCTCATGAAACCTAAATCTGCTTTAAAAAAAAAGGCACAGTGTCCCAAATGAAGAAAATGACAATCTCAACTATACTTGCTTGGTAAGACTACATTTGAAGTATTATTATTATTCCCAAGTGATACATTGCAGGAAGTGGAGAAGGAGGAAGACTACCATTCCATACATGAATTGACTGGAGAAAATGAAAGAATGCCCAGAGAGATATGATTAGCTGTCCTCCAAAATATGAGAATTTAGCATGCCTTGTCTTGCCAGACTCCAGGTCCTATGTGTTGTTTTACTAGTCATCTTCAAATCAATAAACTATATCCTCCCGTTCCACTACTTTTTGAAATCGAATCTTTACCATGAGAATCTAAGATTCTTGAGGCTATCTTTTTTCTTTTTTTTTATTTGGAAGAGGGGGTATATTCCCCAAGGCTTAGCATAATCCCTTACACATATTAAGCACTTAAAAATGCCCCACCTCTTCTCTAAAATGCTTCCAGAGTAGGTCAAAGGGTTACAAGTCACAAGGGATCACCTCAACTCAACCAAAGGAGAAACATCTTAACATAGAGATTTTCAAATATGGGTTGGGCTGTCTCAAAAACCATGGACTCTTCCATTACTATTGGTCTGCAACTAAAACTTCTCTGTCTTCTTTTTGATTGAGGTATCCAAAGGCACCTATGTTCTTTTAATTTTAGATTGGGAAATTTTAAAAGGTCTCCAGTTACTGCCTTCAACTAGAAGACTCTAATCACCTTAAGGTTACTATGAATGGGACTTCTTGGTTTTTGTTATATGCTATTTATTCTCCATGAGAAAAAAAAAAAGTTACTATAGTGGATGGTTTTTCAGTCATGTTCAACTATCCATGACCCCATTTGAGGTTCTCTTGGTACTTCAGTGATTTGTCACTTCCTTCTGCGGCTCATTTGACAGATGAAGAAAATGAGATAAACAGGGTTAAGTGATTTGCCCAGGGTCACCCGATTAGTAAGTGATTGAGGCCATATATGAACTCAGATTTGAAAAGGAGTCTTCCTGGTTCTAGCCTCAGTACTTTATTCATTGAATCACTTAGATGGCTCTTTTTGAATGGTAGTGAGGCAGAACCATATGGCTCCTCATAGCCTTTGTGGTTATTATTTTAGTGAGTTTTCTACTAATGAAAGTATATGCATATTAAATACAATATTTAGATTAATTTGGGTCATGACTATGTTTCTCTTCTCTGACATCCTGAACCAAGCTAATAATTACTTAATGAGATGATGATAATGATAATTAATAATAAAAATAATAGCATTTGCATAGTGATTTCAGGTTTGCAAATATCTCATTTAATTTTCCTAACAACTCTGGAAGGTACAAGATATTAATAATCTCATTTCAGAGATAAACAAGCTGAACAGATTGAGTTAAAATGACTTGTGAAGGGTCACTCACTCAGTATTTTGTCTGAAACAGATTTGTGAATTCACATCTTGCTGACTCCAAGTATATCGCCATCCATTAGCTACTATTATTTCCATCAAACAATTTCCAATAAACTAATTATGCCTAATAAAGTTATAGCCAATCAGAAACATGTCCATGCCAAGACTGATCAATCAGATCTTTGACTTATATATAGGCCCTGGTCCCATGCACAAACTGAACTTTCTTTAGGCTATTTCAAAAGGAGATCAGATTTTTTTTTTCCAGCAGAAGTAGCTGTCTTGCCCCAGACTTCAGAAAAACAGCAATGCCCCACAAATGAACCTTTTAGAGGGCCACAAAGAAAGCACTCTTTGCTGAAAGAGCACAAACAGCAAGAAGTCACTGGAGAGAAACCAAATGTTCCCATTTTATGATTCACAGGGGGACAGGTGCTGACTTTTTTCTGTTCCTGACTGTGTTCCAACCATCTCTGAATGAGGCAATGCAATTTTCTCATGTTAATAAAGTAGGCCAGGAATTGTTCTTCTATCAAGGTCTTTGGTGTTCCAAAAGAATTGCATTGAAGGACCCAGAGAGAGAGAAATCCATTCACCCAGTGAGTCTTCATTTTAGATTTCTCTCTCTCTCTCTCTCTCTCTCTCTGTCTCTCTCTGTCTCTCTCTGTCTCTCTCTCTCTCTTAAATCTGCTAAGCTGATAATTGAGTTTCAAGGTCAGAGGGTTACCCCAAACCCCTCAACTCCTAGGCAGCCTTAGCCATTACAATATTATCATTTTCATGGTAGTCCTTTTTAATGACTTTGCAAATGAAATTTTATTCTCCATTTCCCATTTAAAAGTAACCTTCACCCTACTTTTTTCATCTAAGAGTTACATTCTTTGAAAGTGAAAATATGTTTTTGGAGAGATCAAACTCTGAATTCAGAATTTGCTGATAGTATATATTGTAATGGGACTTGAGAATGGAATAATTTCTTAATGAAGAGGGGAATTAAAACTTAGACAACCTCCCTCTGGCAGAACCCTGAGAAAGAATCTTTTAAAAGGAAAAAAAAATCTTGAATTAAAAAAAAATAAATGAACTTTGAAGATGTGCTTTGGGAACCATCCAAATGAACTCAAGATGTTTTGTCTTTAAAGCTGCAGTTCCTAACCTTTTCTGTGTATGTCAGGGGATTTATTTGGCAGTCTGGGGGAGCCTATGAACTTTGTCTCAAAATATAGTTTTTCAATAAAATATGATGCATAAGATTACAACAAAAACAAATTCTATTTGTGCATGTGTATGGATATATGTCTATCTGTACACATACTTAGGCCAGTTCGTCCCTTCAGAACATAAAACAATGAAACTCAAAGGATGCTGAGAGATCTTTATCTACACTAATCGTTTCCTAGAATCTCTAAGGAGTAGAGTGGATAGAGAATTAGACCTGGAATTGGGAAGACAGAAGTTTAAATTCCGTCTTAGAAACTAGACTTGTGATTTGGACAAAAGATTCAGCCTCAATTTGTGTCAGTTTCCTCATCTGTACAATGAGATTTTCAAGACTATCTCCTAAAATTATGGGGAAAAGTGACCATATGTTTTATATATAAATATATTTATATGTTATATATGCATATTGTATGTGTGTGTGTGTGTGTGTGTGTGTGTGTGTGTGTGTGTGAATATACAACTACACAAAGCAACTAGTTGGGATTTTGGGTAAGGTGATATATATGGAATCAGGAATATCTGAGTTCAAATTCAGTCTAGTCATTTATTAGCTGTATCATGCTGAACCAGTCAGTCATTTACCCTCTCTTTCTCACTTTCCTCATGAGTAAAATGTACATAATAATAAGAGCATCTCCTTCTGGGGTTCTTTTGAAAATAAAAATGAGATATTTATGAAGTGCTTTGCAAACCCTTATTTGTTGCTATTAAGCTATTTCAGTCATGCCTGACTGTTCATGACCCCACTTGAGATTTTCTTGGCAAAGATACAAGAGTTGTTTCCCATTTGCTTCTTCAGTCCCTTTAAAAAAAACAAGAACACTAAGACAAACAGTGTTAAGTGACTTCCAGTCATACAACTCATTAGTGCCTCATTAGATTTGAACTCTTTCTACTCTCTCCTCCTTCTCCTCCTTCTCCTCCTCCTCCTCCTCCTCCTCCTCCTTCTCTTTCTTCTCCTCCTCCTCCTCCTCCTTCTCCTTCTCCTCCTCCTCCTCCTCCTTCTCCTTCTTCTCCTCCTCCTCCTTCTCCTTCTCCTCCTTCTCCTCTTACTCCTTCTTCTCCTTCTCCTCCTCCTTCTTCCTTCTTCCTTCTTTTTCTTCTTTCTTCTTCATTATTATTATAATTATGGCATTTTGTGAACCTTAAGGTACAATTTTATTTATTATTTTTAAAAATTCATTCTGTAAATGATTACATTTGCTCTTGAAGACCTTCAGTCATGAAGGATCTATTACATTCCAAGAGTCTATTCCACTTTCAAAGAACTCAGTTGTTACCAATCATTTTCTTACATGTAGTTTTATTTTCCTTCTGTTTAACTTTTGCTCATTATCAATAAAATATCTGATGTCTAGAAATCAATTATCTAAATAAATAGAACTCTTTAAGGCATAAAACTGAGGGCTAAAGTTCCGAGTATCAAATCATACCTTGAGCTTTTCTTTACTGAGTTAGGTCCAACATCACTGCTCTTTCAAAAAAAATCCCCCAAGGACATTTACTTTTCAAAGGAAAAATAAGGTGTGCCAGGTAAGAAATCACTGAGGACACAGAATAGTGCAGTATTTCTGTTGTTCTGGTAAAGGGAAACAAAATCTGGAATTCATGAATGTCATCACATCACAGGTGAGACTCATGGAAATAGACAAATGTATTTGAATTGTGTAAAAACTGTATATAAATGTGATTATGTTTAGCCTGCGGCAACTCAAAGGCAGTATCATATAGTGGATGAAGTGTTGGCCTTGAAGCCAGGAAGACCTGGGTTCCAGACTTGCTCGTGACTCGGACAAGCTGTGTAACTTTACATAAGATGTTTCTCTTCTCAGTGCTCCAGGCAAATAACCTCTTAGACTTGAGGTATCAAACTAACTGCAGACAAACCCCTAATTGTTGCTCAAAACATTTAATTGAGAAATGTTTAAGAAAATAAATTAAAAAAATAAAACAACAAAGTTGATGTTGATTTATAGTTTTCTAAATTAATTTGTAACCCAAGGGTATTCCTATCTATTTGACACTACTGTCTTAGGCTATAAATTATAGAGAAGGTACTAACAGTTTCAAGTCATAGATCCAGTCTCTTTTTCAGTTCCTTTGCTTAGATAGGTCACTGGATGATAGTTGGGGGAACATTAATTTAAAAAAGGTTGCATTCTATGTGGCTGTCTATGTATCACAAATCCTAGCTCAGAACCTAGCTTAAAATCAATTATTTTGAGCTCAAAGGAAATGATTTAGTCAAGGTTGGAAAGGTAGGAAATAGAAAGGCAGGAAAACTCAAGGGAAAATAAGAAACCCTCATCATTCAGGTTAAGTTAAAAGGAATGAAGGTCAAGCAAAGGACCCCTGGTATGAATCATGGTTTTTGAGGTCTGCAAGAGCTTAAAAGTGAAGAGAGGCAAGACTAGATGTTCAGTTAGAGCTATTCAAGAAATAATCAAAATTCTGGATGACTGAGTACCCATTCTGAAAAGATCAGCGAGGACAGAGAAAGTTACATAAGTGCTATTGGGTCAGGAAAGGAATTCAGAAAAGGTTCTAGTCAATTAACAAGTATTTACTAAGTGCCAACAATATGAGAAAGGCCATAGTATAACTGATAGATGGCTGGTCCCAAAGTCAGGAAGACTTGGCCTCAAGCTGGATGACTTTATGAACCTAGACAATAACTTGAACCCTCACTCTCTAAGACACTCAATGGAAGAACAGTACCTGTTTTGCTTACTTTTTTCTCTAAGAGGTCCTTATACCAACAGATTCAGTTCCCATCCTTCATGTGCTAGATTACTAGAGAAGTGAGAAAAACTCTACCTTCAAGGGTTTACATTCTACTACAGGATTTGAGTTGTTTCTATCATGTTTGACTCTTCATGACACAATTTGAGATTTTCTTGATAAAGATATTGATGTGGTTTACCATTTCTTTCTCCAACTTATTGTACAGAAGAAGAAACTGAGGCAGTTTAAGTGACTTGTCTAGGGTCACACAGTTCATAAGAATCTGAAGTCAATTTTGAACTGAGGAAGAGAACTTTTCCTAGTTCCAGGACCACCTAACTGCCCCACAACAGGGTTTATAGATAACTAAAATATATAAAATGTATGTATGTCTACAGGCAGAGTATAGTGTCTTCGATGAGTATACAAACACTATGTTGGGCAGACCTGCACTAATCCTTGCTCAATGAGCAAGGCAAAATGGAAGAAGCTCAAAGAAAAGGTGCAAGTTTAGAGAACCCACCCATAGTGTTCTCATGGACTTTATCTGTGCTCAAACAGTGGCAGAGCATTCCAAGCTCTACTGCTTTGATCAGTCATTGTTGGACATACTGCAACTTGTCCATAACACAGTGATGTCATTATGATATTTTCCCATAACAGAGGATAAGAACTAACCAACCATACCACACACACACACACACACACACACACACACACACACAACACACACACACACACAACTATATAGATATATATGCATGTGTACTGTTGTTCTTATTGTTTGTCCTTCCTTCTCAAAGAAGACCATGACATCAGGGATGATGTGATGTCACTGCATGGAAGTGTATTGGATTTGAGTGAAGGGCATTGTGCAATTACCAGCCTCACTTTCTCCTCTAGTCATTTGAGCCCTGAGAACAGATATGAATCAGGATGACTGAAGATAGTCCTGGATGCAAGTCAATCAGATTTAAGTGACTTGCCCAGGGTCACATGGTTAGTATCAATCATCTGAGGTAGGATTTGTATATGTATATATAATCTACATATATTTGAACAAACATACATGAATATATGCATGCATAAATATAATATATATATATTAGATTTATATAAATACATATATACATACACATATGTATTGAATATAAATGTATTTCTATACATATACACATAGACAAGTTTAAAACTAGGAAAATTACTGAAGATTTCTTAAAGGAGATGACACAAGTTGAGCCTTGAGTCAAGGAAAATAAAGAGAAATGTTTTCAGTCATTTAAAATAGACTGACTTTGAGGTTAAGGAGATCATTACAAGTTAGAAGAAATGGACCAGGGAGCAGAGATGTGAGTAGGCAGCTGAAATTAAGCCAGCCAGGTTTCATAGGAACTCTGGTGAAGGGATGTAAACACTAATGTCCTGAGAGACAAGGTTAGGATTCAGGCTCAGAAGCTAGGTCATGGGAGACAGGAACCCAAGTGTAGGAGGTTCTAAGAGTTTAGCACAAACAGGAAAGGAGTGGGATATTCAATAAAAATATCATCTGAAAAGAGGATGCCATCTCCTCATCTTGGGGCAGAGGCAGTTAAAGATATCTAAGTACTGTCACTCCAGTAAAAAGAAATAGATTTCGAGGATTCTGTTGTCTGACTTGGTTTTGTAGTCAATCATTAAGCATTTATTAAATGTCTCCCCTGTCTAAGAACATTACTAGGCAATAGAGATACAAAGACAAAAATACAACTGCCCTTGTCCTCAAAGAGTTCACACTTTAATTGGGAGACTGGCAAATGTGGCTACATGGGCTATAGTTTTTTCTTATATTAAAAGAAAGCTAAGCTTTCCAGGAAGATCCAGCACTGGCCTTCTTTTTCCCCTCACTCCATTCTGAAATATTTAAATTCCTATGAGTAACCAAAAAAAAAAGCCTCTCTTGTCCTTGGACTTTATTAATAGCATCCTTCCTATAACCGCATGTAACCCCTTTTGTCTTGCCATCAAAAGGGGAAATGTTGCAGTTCTGTCTCAACAAGTCTTATTTAAAGTAGTTTTCTACATGTTCGTGTACAAACGCATTTTCCCATGGGAACAGAGGAAAAAAAATCCTTATAGAGCTATTGATGTGAGTGACCCAAGAAAAGACAAAGTATGGCTTTCTGAACTCCTTAGGAATCCTAGTTGGAAGAAATACAATGGAATTTAAGAATCTAGAAAACTACCTTCTTCTCCACCACCTCACCTCTGCCCTAAAAAAGTCAGAGTATTCTGAGGTACCAGCTTTAGGAAGACCTAGAACCACAAGCTCCCTTGATATTAGAAATCAGGTTGGTTTGGTGGGGCACTGGAAAGAACACAGGACTTGGAATCAGAGAGATTCATATTCATGAATTCAAATCCAGTCTCAGACACTTACTAGCTTTGTGACTCTGGGCAAGTCACTTAATGAAGTTTGCCTCAGTTTCTCCTCTATAAAATAAGCTGGAGATGGAAATGTCAGACCACCCCAGTATCTTTGCCAAGAAAACTCCAAAATGGGCTCACAAATAATTGGACATGAAGTTTGGAAGACCTAAGTTCTACTACTACTACCTGAGGTACTTAATATCTCTACAACTTTAGGAAAGTCACTTAGGTACTTAGAGCCTCAGTTTCCTCATCTGTTAAAAAGATTTATCAATAGCTCTTCCCACAAAATGTTGATGTGGAGGAACAGATGACATGGTATGTGTAAAGTACCTTGTAACATTTAAAGCAGAATATATGATACCATAATTATCCTCATCATTTTACTAAGTAGACAACTTATTAATTCTAATTTTTCTATTGACAACTCTGCGCTATGCCATTGATTACAATGCATGGCGCCTTATTCTTCTGGACCCATTTTTAAATTGCTATTATTTAAGTTTAGGTGAACCATATCTATATATTCCCACATAGTTCCACTCTCAAAAATTCACCCTGGGATTTGTATTTTCTTTTTTGTAGTTTTTTTTTTTTTTTTTGCAAGGCAAATGGGGTTAAGTGGCTTGCCCAAGGCCACACGGCCAGGTAATTATTAAATGTCTGAGACTGGATTTGAACCCAGGTGCTTTATCCACTCTGCCACCTAGCCGCCCCTGATTTGTACTTTCTTTTAAGATTCCTTCAGGTCAGCATTATTGATAAAGATCTACAGACAAGCTAGGATCCTGAAGGCTCTTTCTAATTCTTTTCTATTATCACTCAAGCACCTATGAGTCTACTCCTATATTGCTAATTCATAAATTAAATTATATTATTAAATCAGAGACAAATCAAAATCAAGTTTTCTTGACACTGACATTTGCCCTCCTTTTTTTTCCCACGTTGTTCTTTATATAGAAAATCATGGAATGATATGAAAAGTGGAGAGGACAATTGGATATAGTCTGAAGTCAGTCAGATTTGGGGAACAAATTCACATACTTTGACATGTTGAATATGGAGATTTTACTATTTATCATTCATTCATTTACTTATTTTTTGTTTATTCATTTATTTACTTCTTTATCTCTTTCTCTATCTCTATCTTTCTATCTGTCTGTCTGTCTAATTGATTCCCTGATCTGGGAAGACCCAAATTTAGCCTTGCCACTGACATATAACAGTTGTGTGAAACTGGACATGTCACTTAATATTTTAATGATCCAGACAACTCTTGGAGTTGGAAAGTCTTTGAAGCTATAGATGATTAATGATTTACATTGCTATCAGGATGTTCTACACTCTGAGTGTTCCTAATGTCGATGAAATCATAGATCCTATGTCCCACAAATGAAATTCTCTCTCTCCTCCCACATAATGTATGTGGGTAGTTTACCATATGAAATTTCTGTTTCATTTGGATATCCCTAGAATTTTGATTTTTCCAGGTAATATTTCATGTCCAAATGTCTTTAACAATTGTTAAATACTGTCCAAAATATATTCAGTGGATAATTAGTTTCATTCATGGTCATGAAATGGAAGAGCTAGAGGCAAGCTCAGAGATACTAAAGTCATGGCAATCATCATGGCTACTTATAGATTAATGGCACCCGTCTATCTGTTAAACTCCCATCTACATGTGGTTTCTTCCTACAAGGGTTTGCTAATCTGATAACACGCTTATCTCTTGCAAGTAGATTAAAGTAAATACCACTAAAACTAAATGGATGAATGAATGAATGAACGAACGAATGAATAGAGAATTGGAAGCTTTATCTCAGATGTAAAACCAAGAGGTCTTGGTAGATTGAAGATGCAAAAGAGGATAAGGTGATTCCAAGGATTTGAAGCTGGGGTTTCTGAGTAGCCTTAGGAGGAAACTCATTTCCTTGGTATCTTCACCTTCTTCTGGTCTGCCTGCCCACTGGTTTTTTTGGCCGGGGTTCATTTCAACAATATTCCAGCTCCATTAAGCTCTTGCTATGCAAGGCGGGTGTACTTGAGAGAACAATGCTGTCAATGAGATTCATTTAGTGAGGAAATTGTCTCCAAACTACTGTGGCTTGTATAATGTAGCAGCACTGATCTGGAACAAAGAGATTTATAGCTTGCCTGCCAACCAAAAGAGACAGCAAATGGAGCACTCAAAACATGATTCTATCCCTGGCAACATTCTTTTCATTTGGAAGAAGCTCAGACAAACAATGGAGCCAGGATCATTCACATTTGTCAACACTGAGACTCTTGTGTTTCTTTTCAAGCAGACTGAATTCAGTATACCCAGAAACTCATTCGGTCATTCCTATCCAAGGGCATCTGGGGGAAACACATATGACCTCTCCTTCAGCGTCCAAAGAGAACTTGTTGGCACCATTTTTTGTTTTGTGAGAAAGAATTAGAAGTCCATTGGGTATTCAAGCATCGAGGAATGTCTGAAGAAACTCAGGCCTATGAATACATCACAATGTCCCAGAATCTTGAATGATATTGGAAGAAATAATCAAGAGGAACATTAGAAGAGTGGTATAAATAGATAGTGTATGAAGAAGCATTACCAAGAGAACGATCTATACGATGTCAATAATAAGGTCAATGAAAAAACTCCAAAAGGCAACCAAATTAAGATGAATTACAATCATTAATTCTGGACCTGTAGCAGAGAACATAAAATGACTTGACTCTACTAGAAAAATGGGAAAATATGATTGTAGAATATTATATATAATGCCAGATTCAGTAGGCGTTTTTTCTTGGTTCTTGGTTTTTCCAAATTACTAAGTGGGAGTAGCAATGTGTGCTATTTTTCTACTGTAGTTAACAAAATTTGTGTGGAGAGAGTAGAAGTAGGTAGAGAGTAAGGGATAAGTAAAGAGATAGATGAATTGCTCACACAAGGAGCAGACTGAGGAGAAAAGATATTAAGAGTTTAATTCTTCACCATGATTCCCATTTCTCCTCATATTCCTATCTATCCAACATTCACTCCTTCTCTTCTCTTAAAAGTCTTTGGCAAGTATAAAATATATGGCATTAGTTTCTGAGTTTCTGAAGTGACCCTTGGTCTACTCAGTTCATGGTTTTTCAGTCCAGGATGATCAGACTGTGACTCATTCTGCTTTCTGGAAGCATTCTTTCTTTCATGAACCAAGAAGACCAGCAACTTATTTTATAAATAAGGAATCTGAGGCAAACAGGATCAGGAAGAGGAGTCTTCCTACCTTTAGAGATGGCACACTATACCTCCTAGCTGCCTAATCCCTAGACTATTAAAGATATAAAGAACTATCAATCAAATTTCAGGAATATTGCAAAGAAGAAGGCCATTGTTCTTGAGTTCATATGACTCTAGCAGCTAAAAAGAACTTTTATGATTGTGTAGAGAGGAGTTCTTTGTCTAGGGTGGGAGTATTTTCATTTAATTTGGAGGCAGTCAATTTTGGGTTCATTGATTTACCCAGGATCACACAGTTAGTAAATTCTTGAGGTTGATCTCAAGTCCTCCTGACTGTAGGGCTGGCATTCTATCCACCTTGTCACCTAGCTGCCATTATTTGTATTTTTAAATATTTTGATAATGATATCTTTAAATTTTTTTATGTAAGGAAATGAGGTTGACTTGCCCCAAGGTCACACAGCTAGCCAAATATTAAGGATCTCAGGTCAGATTTGAACTCAGGGTCTCCTGACTCCAGGGCCAGTGCTTTATCCCCTGCACCACTTAGTTGCCCCTGATCATGATACCTTAATATAATTTTTCCTTTTGAAATCCCATGTATTTATTTTTATTCATTAAAATATTATTCTAAAGACTCCATAGACTTTACTAGACCACCCACATCATCCATGATAAGGTAAAAGTTAAGAATCTCCACTTTAGACCAACCTTCATATTTTTTAACTGAGGAGATTAACATCAAAAGGGGAAATTTATGTACTGATTGTGCTTACCAAGGAAACATAAGTAAGATCTGGCCCAAGAACTTCTCACCTGAATTCTGGGCTCTTTGCACTGGAGAATGCCAAATTCTTATAGAGAGAAGCAATTCCTCAAGGCTTTGCCTCAGCATATGACATAAGAAAGGAGAGTATGTCCACAACCAGGAAAAACAGAAAGAAAGTTGCAAAGTTTACCCAGCCTCTACCCACACACGGATGGAATTTTGCTATTGCTGAATGATAAAAATAAATTTCTGGGTTTGACTTTTGAGAGGAAAGGAAAACGGCAAAAGAAAGTGATGTGATTGTCCCCCATAAATGTTTCATACCCTCTTAGCTGCTGGAATCTGTTTTAGAGCTTTTGACGAAAAACCAGGAGCCCAAGGATGTCTGTGAAATGGCTTTTTGAATTGAAGGTGAAAAAAAAAAGAGAAATTGGAAATTCAGAGAGATGCTCTTTTATGGATGTAATTCTCGCAACATTTATTGGAAAATACAAGGATCTCAACATGAAATTTCTACTTGCTGTTGAGCATAATCACATAACAAAGGCATTATTAATGATGAGGTAGCTTGTTGGAGGGAACACTTGGAGTTTGGCTTATATTAACTGTGATGTGACAGTCAGGAAAAATAATTTGATCTTGCTGTCATTAATCCTAGCAATAATATTAATATTTTGTTTTTCAGTCATTTTTCATTGTATCTGACTCTTTTGACCCCATTTAAGCTTCTCTCAGCAAAGTGGTTTTGCCATTTTCTTCTCCAACACATTTTACAGATGAGCAAACAGGATTAAGTGGCTTACCCAGGTTCACATACCTAGCAAGTGTCAGAGGTAGATTATTAGAGAATAGTGTCCAGAATGAATAAAGACCCACATGGGATAACTTCTGGAATATTCCTTCCATTCTGAAGAATTTTATTTCAAGACCCTGACAAATTTCAGGACAAAGATACCCCAGGATGATGGGTAGAAGGGACAAATCCAAACAATGACATCTAAAGCAACTGGTGGTACAGGTCTGAAATCAGTAAGACCTGAGTTCAAATGTGACCTCAAACAATTACTAGTTGTGAGGCTCTGGGCAAATTACTTAAGCACTATTTGCCTCAGTCTTTTCAACTATAAAATAGGGATGTTAATAATATACCTGCCTTCCTGAGCTGTTGTATGGAACAACAGGAGTAGGCATAATAATAAGGATTATATAAATTATTTTCCTTCTCCCCCTTGGCCTCCCACTGCTCCGAAAATGTGTTAAAGGAATTGGGGATATTTAGACTGGAGAAGAAAAAACAAGGGATCACAATAGAACAGACTTCAAATATTTGAAGGTTTTTCTTGGACAGAGGGAATGGATTCCTTTGTTTATAAGTGTTATTTTGAACTGTGTGGAACAGTAGGGGAGAGCTAGAATATGGGAGAAGCAGATATTAGATCAATTCAAATTATTCATGGTTAAAATCATTCCAAAATAGAATATTCTGCCTTAGGAGCCAGTGAGTTCTCCATCAATTGAAATAGTCAAATATTGGTCATAGGGTCAACCAGTTCTGAGTTCAATTTCTGTTAAAGATACAATAGTAGGGGGCAGTTAGGTGGTGCAGTGGATAGAGCACAGGCCCTGGAGTCAGAAATGCCTGAGTTCAAATCCGGCCTCAGACACTTAATAATTACCTAACTGTATGGCCTTGGACAAGCCACTTAACCCCCACTGCCTTGCAAAAACTTAAAAAGAAATTAAAAAAAAAAGATACAATAGTAATAAAAATAATGTTTGTCCTTCATTTTTGAAGACCATAATATCAGGGAGGTGATACCATGACAAACATGTGAATTGGACTTGAATGATGGGGTGCTATGCTAAGTCCCCAGTCTCACTTTCTCCTCCAGAACCATCTGGATCCAGTACCTAGATATGAATCAGGATGACTGGAGATGGTCCTGGATGTGAGACAATCAGGGTTAAGTGACTTGTCCAAGTAAGAATCAAGTGTCTGAGGCCAGATTCAAACTCCCATCCTCCAAGGCCAGTGCTCTATTCACTTGCCACCTAGCCACCCCTATAGATACTATTTAGCTGTGTGACCCTGGAGAAATCATTTAAACTCTGAACACAACATTAGCAACAACCATTCCTAACACATAGTGATATTTACCATTTACCACATATCTAATGTGAGCCTCTTAACAGCTGAATAAGGTAATCTGCTATTATCCCCATTTTACAGATGAGGAAATTGGGGCTGAAAGAGCTCTAGTGATTTGCCCAGGATTGCAGAACTGGTAGATGTCTAAGGCAGGAGTCAAACATAGATCTTCCTGAATCCAAGTCCTGTGCTCAGCCCTCTTCACATGAATCTCCCTCCATTCAAATTCTTCATATGAGTCTCCCTTCTGACAAATCTAGTTAAATTTATCTGAAAAGCAGTACCTTGAGAGGTCTATCTATATTTAGTTTTATAGGATCCAAATTTTAGAGAAAGCTCAGTTTTTGTTTGGGGGGAGCAAGACAATGATTGGCTTAAGTGACTTGCCCAAGGTCGCACAGTAAGGTGATCAAGTGTCTGTTTTGAACTGAGGTCCTCCTGACTCCAGGACTGGTGCTCTATCCACTGAACTACCATCTATTCACTGTGCCACCCTTAGCAGCTATTTGATTCAATTCTTACATAAATAAACTGAGACTATGGAAGTTAAGTGACTTATTCAAGGTCACAAAGAGAGTGTTAGAATCATAATTTGAACCCAGATCTTTTCAATTCCAAGCCAGGCTTGTGCCACTAGCTGTTCAATTATGCATCTATTTATTTATGCATATTGTTCTCTTTAAATTTCCCTTTAAACCACTGGATATATCTTTGGGCCAACTTAGCCTTTTTCTCCAAATAAATACATTTGCAAAAAATCTGATGCAATTAAAAAAGCAGAATGTCTGTTCACATTTCAGTGTTGAATAAGGTAAAAAGATATCTTTCAGAGTGGAGCCCTCACCTTAGGTTACCTTGAAAAACTTTTGTTTCTAAAGTTTAGAATCACATTAGGATCTTTTAAAAAGAAAATAAAAACTCGTGGATAATTCATCGAGGGATTTGACCAGTTTAAGGGTAAACATCCATTTTCAAAACAATATTGGATCATGGATTAAATCCAGGGACAAAGAGTCAGAAGATGCCTTGTCAAACTACTCTGAGCTTCACCAACGACTTTTGGCAAAGGTGGGCTGACACTGACAGTTGTCACAATTCCACTTGATATTTTGAAACTATTATATTCAGTTTGAATTAGTGTGAAATTTGCTTGACACTGATTCTATTAACATCCGACACTAGGCAGTGCAGTGTGACCATTTAATCTTGAAATGTCAGCCACAGGATCTCTCCAAACTCTACTCTGAATAAAATAGATTTTAAGTCAAAGGAAAGATATTTCCACTTCTGTCTTTTTTGTCTTCTGCCTAATTCTTTTCTCCATATCTCATTCTCCATTTCGTGAATTTCCCATTTCTTCTTCATTATTACTCCTCTCCTACTCCAACTCTCCTTCCAGCTTCTTCTTTTCATGTGTTTTCACCAAGGCAGAGAAAACTCCATTCAGTGGCAAACTTTTCATTTGAGAGTTTCCAGGTGAATGAGTGTACCCATTAAATTGGTGTCACATTAAAGATTTGTACATTTTTTGGTTTGCAGTTATTTTATTTTTTAATGTTATCTTATTATGTAATCTTGCTATATCTCATACTTTATGTTTCTGCCTTATGGACATGATTTCTCTCTCACATTCAACTTAGATCAATGCATATCATTGAAACAATGTAAAGACTAGCATACTGCCTTCTGTGGGGGGTGGGGAGAGGGAAGCGAGATTAGGGGGAAAATTCTAAAACTCATAATAAATAAAATCTTTCTAAAAAATTTGTACTTTCAAATGTGGAATAATAACTTACAAAAAAATGAATGTTAAAAACTTACTTTGTGCGGGGGTGGCTAGGTAGAGCAGTGCATAGAGCACCTGGATAGACTCCTGGAGTCAGGAGTACCTGAGTTCAAATCCAGCCTCAGACACTTAATAATTACCTAGTTGTGTGGCCTTGGGCAAGCCAGTTAACCCCCATTGTTTTGCAAAAAAAACCCCAACTAACCCCCCCTATTTTATTTATTTATTTATTTACAAACAAACAAACAAACAAATAAATGATTCCTACTTTCAATGACTTAAAAACAGTCCAAGCTCAGGTCCTATTATAGGCGACTAGAATAAATTCAGGAGATTGGAAGAATTCTTTTCCTTTACCTGACCACTCCCAGGCTTCTTGTCACTTGTACTTCAGTATTCAGTAACATCTAATTTTTTTGTGGTCCCATTTGAGATTTTCTTGGCAAAGATACAGGAGTGCTTTGCTATTTCCTTCTCCTACTCATATGACAGATGAGGAAACTGAGGCAAACAAGGTTAATTGACTTGCCAAGGTCATATAGTTAGTATCTGAGCCTAGATTGGAACTGAAGAAGCTAAGTCTTCCTGACTTTAATCCTTGCTCTCTGACCACTGCCATCTAGACAAACCTCTTACCACATATAGGTGATCCTAATCTAAACTTCCCTCACTGCTCATCCACCCTGGCCACCATTGAGTTGAATGGTTTGTTTTTTAAACATATCTACAGTATATTTAAAATACTGTCTACCTACGGAAGAATTGGTAAACAAATATTATGCTTCTTTTTATTTATGTGATGGTGGGAGTTTGAGGGGAATTAGTGAGACTGTTTCCAAGCATGGATCATTAGTGATCAGTATCATCACTATATATTTTTGTACTTTTCCAATATGATGATTTACAATCATAGAATATATTCCTTCTTATCTCTGTTTCATGGAGATCCTCTCTTCCTTTTTCAGGCAGTTAAGAAGCAACTTTTTATGTAAGGACATTTCCATCCAACTGCTATGCTTAGCCTAGTTTACTGCCTTAGAAAGTATAATTTTGAAAAATCATGTGATCTCTTTGATGTTGGGTCTAATGAGGTTTGTAGTTGATTACTCATTTTCTGGTGCTTCTGTGAAGTTTCCCCCCATCTATTTTTGATCCCTAAAGTCAATACTTTATCTCTCCTTGCTAAGAACTCTCTTAGGGCTGATTGCTTCAACACACATACACACACACACACACACACACACACACACAAACACGCATACAACTTAATTTTCAATTCATGGAACAAAACAAGATTTCTCATAGTTTAATAATCTATTAAAAACACAAATCCATTATCTACAACTTTTTTATTCCTTTTAAATATATTATAAAGTTGTCATGTAAATGTCTTTCTTTTCTTTTTTTTCTTTTCCTTCCCCCCCCCCCAGCCTAGAGATCATGACCATTGGACACAAAATAATTTACATCTTTAAAATTATTCTATTCATACTTCTATTTATTAGTTCCTTCACAAATGGCATCTTTCTTCACATGTCCTTTATAGTAAATCTGGATATTTATAATAATGAAAATGACTTACTCAAAGTTGTTCTTAAAACAATATCGCTTTTATTGAATACAATATTCTTTTGGTTTTATCAGGTACCTTTTAGATGATGTATTTTATGCATTTTTGTGCAATAAATATCATTTACATGCTTGTATAAATTAGTTGCCATATTAGACAGAGGATAATATATAAAAAGAAAAATCAGTAGCATCCATTTCCATCTGGGTAGTAGACTTCTAATTTCAGAGGGGGTATGACATGTTAATATAAATTTCCATTTCTATGATAATATAATACTGTCTATAGTGTCTAAGAGAGTAGAATGAAGTTGAAGGAGATTAGGTAATTTATTCAATCTAAAGGCAGGATGTGAACCCTGAGAATCCTCTCTCAAAGTCCAGACTTTTACCTCCTAGGAGATCAAAGACAATGAGATTCTCCTATTCTTCCTGGGTTTCTTTTGTAACCACATGCAGTAGCCAGAATGTCACAGTTTGAAAGATCTCTGAGGATTTTTAGTGAAAATCATCCTTTTTACCAAACTTTCCTTTATAATGCCCTCCCAAAGTGATTTCCACACTTTTCATAAAGATCTAAGGTGATGAGGAATTCAGTTCTTCTGGATATATATATGCATTATGATATTTTTGCTCAACTCTGTTAATAAAGAAAATTCTTGTATACCAATGGACAAAATTCTCTCTCACACCTTCTGTTAATACTCCTAATAAGAATAATAAGAAATCTTCTGACTTGTAGGAAAACAAAACTAAACCATCTTTCACTTGGCATGATTCATATCTGACCACTGGACCCAGGTAGCTCTGGAGTAGAAAGTGAGACTGGTGACTTAGCACAGCCCCCCCCCCCCCACACTCAGATTCAATTCATGGGCTTGTCATGGCATCACCGCCCTGATGTGGTGGTCTTCTTCAAGAATGAAGGATGAATAACAAAACAACAAACAACCCTATACAACAAACCTTAGAGGATTGTGCAAAAATTGTATCTTGTTCTGGTCCTCTTGACTACGCTTCCCATATAGTCAGGGTAGTAAGTTTTTAAGTAGCCAGTATAAGGTGGCAATAGCAGGAAGTAAGATTGCAAAGGAGAACTTTGAAGTCATGTACAAGTTTGTCTCAAACATCAAAGGAGCACGACTTTCAAACTGGATCATATATTAACCAAAATTCATATCCTTAGACTATGTACCAAAATAGGAAAAGCCCTCTAGAAATCTGTATTAGAGACTTTTGGTCCTGTGATATATATATATATATATATATATATATATATATATATATATATATATATATATGTATATACTTCGCAGTTAAATTCCAGACATCTACAGTAAGACCAGTAAAACACCAAAGGATCATTTTGAGATAACATGGACATATTAAACTTGAGGCTTTACTGACAACTTGGAGATAATTTGGAGAAATTAATTTAATAAACAACCCCCCAAAAACATTGCCTGCTTTCATCTTATCCCTGACTCCCTGCCATCTTTCTCTTTCTTCATGTTTTGTTGTTTGCTCCTGAGCTTTATTAAAATGTGACTGCAGCCTCAGTTCCCACTGACATCATGTTGGCTTTTTTTTTTCCCGGAGAGTACACAAAGAGCCAGGTGTTCCTGACTCATTTCATAAATTTACAAATTGATTAGCTATTCATAGACCCTCCCCAAGTGGTTTTAGTCTTTGTTTGGCAAAGAAAAATCTACCATGATTGGCCAAGCCTCTAAAATGAACCACTTTGTGCTAAGCTATATTGGTAATGAAGAGACAGACACCCAGTGTGAGGTCACGTGCAACATCCTGTCAGCTTAATCTCATCTGCCCAGCTTGGTACTCTGCTGACCCAACCTTCAAAAGCCCAGGATCAACTGCAACTCATGATGGTGCCAGAAGACTTTGGGGGAGATTTGTTCAATAGCTGTTAAATGAATTCTGTGTCCCATTTGAGGTCCCACTACCCACATGCATATGATATATCTCTGCATTTTCTTCCCTCTCCCTCTTTATCTCTATTTGTCTCTGTCTTTGCCTCTGTCATTTTTGTCTCTGTTCATTTTTCTGTCTTTCTGTGTCTGTCTCTTTCTCTCTGTGTCTGTCTTTATAATTTATATATATATATATAAAGATATAAAACATATATCTGTCTTGTTTTGTCTCTGTCCATTTCTCTGTCTTTCTATATTTCTGTCTCTATCTGTATCTGTCTGCCTTTATTATATATATATGTATATATATATATATTTAATCTGTCCATTTCTCTGTCTTTCTGTGTCTCTGTCTCTTTCTCTGTATCTGTATTTGTCTGTCTTTATAATATAATATATATATATGTGTGTTTTTTGTGTTTCTGTATCTGAGTCTGTCTCTGTCCATCTGTCTTTCTCTCCTTTTTTGTAATACCATCTAGTTACAATCCACATAGTTAAATGATAGCATTCAAGGATTTGTCAAATTATTTCACAAAATCTCCACCACCAAAATCTCTCAGTCAGCTAATCCTGTCAGTATATGAAACATGTTTAGTCTGGCATATTTTGTCAATGAGTAATCATCTTGTGCCTTAGTACATATCCATCCACAAAATTCGGGGCTTGGACTTTAAGTCTTTGAAGTCCCTTCCAGTGCTAAAACTACAAATCTATGATCTTGGTGATTTCTTACTTGCCTTTATTTTTTACTGATTTCTTTTCTATATATTTGTTAGCCATTCAATAAACTATGTGCTACAATTTCTCAACAACCTTGGTAGGACCAAGGGCAGGTGCTAATATCTCCATTTTGCTCAATAGGTCGACTGATGGCAGAGAATTCATTGACTAAGGAGCATCAGAGGTAAGCTTAGAATGCAAGGCTCCTATTTCCAAATTCCTTACTCTTTCTATTACACCAAAATGACTTTTTCTCATCAAGTCTGCTTATCAGAATGACTTTATTCTTTTACCTCCTCCACTCCTATACCCTTTTTTACGAGTTTACAGCATTGGAAAAGATCTCTAGACTCTCGGTTTTTCTCTTCTTTAATATTTCTAATTGTTCCCAGGGACTCCCATTTTTTTCAATTGGATACTTCACTATATTGCCACCAGGTGGTAGAATTATTCAAAAAAACAGAGGAAAGCCAGCAAATCACAAAGAGCTAAGAAGATCCTTTAAGAAAATGTGACACCCTAGTTGGGCCAAAGTGACAGATGGCTATGATTGACAATAGCATTTATTGTCCTATGTGAAGGCCCAGATGCTGACTTTTGGTTACTGGAAAATTTGTAGGCAGTCTGCAAATCTCATTCAGTACAAAGGCTTTAAGAATTTGATATTTCAGAAATGATCACTGCACTGTAGTGCCAAGGTTGGCCCTGGAAATTATGTGTGTAGGGACTGGGTTTAAGTACTAGCTTTGCCACTGTGTAAGCTTGGGCATGTCCCACCATTTCCTTTTCTTCCCTTTGGAGTCTCTATTTCTATGTAAAATGAATCCATTTTGACTTTAAAATTCTGTAATTTGAGAGGCTCTATTACTTGGATTTCTTATTACAAATAACACATTTATCAGTTTCAATAAATATTTTATTGGGTGACCTTTTTTCCTTTTTTTTCTTTTTTAATTTATTTAAGGCAATGGGGGTTAAGTGACTTGCCCAAGGTCATATCAGCTAGGCAATTATTAAGTATCTGAGGCCGAATTTAAACTCAGGTCCTCCTGACTCCAAGGCTGGTGCATTATCCACTGAGCCACCTAGCTGCCCTGAGTGACCTTTACTAAGTAGGTGACAAATAAGTTAGACAATCAAATATTTATTCCAGTCAGATAAAAACTAATGTTGCCATTTATAAGCTTTAGATAATGAATGAATAATTTGAGACTAAATGCAGCATAGCAAAAGGTAGTATGATAGATGTTTGAGAAATGCCCACATGATCTAAGATGGAGGAATCATTCTGGGAGATTCCAGGGATCTCTGCTCCAGGAGGCATAATGGTACTGGTTTACCATGTGCTTGAGAGCATTGGTTATATAGTCAGAGTTGCTTGTATGTTCAAATCTATTTGACAGAGGCATAGCCTCTCTCTTTCTGGTGGCACCCAGAGGTGAAGGACTCATTCATTTGCTCAGTGGCCCTATTTAGTAATTGGGAAAGGAACTCAAATCCACCCCCCCCCTTCATCTAGGCCATGTGGGTCTTTTATTTCTCCTTTTTAATTCTAGTGAGAAGGAATGGAATTCTTTCCTTGAACTTCAAGTCATGGGGGATCTTAGAGTCTAACATTCCAGGCATGATGTTGTAGGAAGATCTATGGGAAAGGCCTAGGAAGATAGGGGATTCTTCGGACTTGGAAGTGGGGGGAACTAATACTAGTTAGTAAATAGTAAGTACAGTCTTATACCTCAGATACTATCTTCTCTCTTTGCATATGCTCAAAATTTTGTGCCTAATGCCTTCTCCAGAGGCACAGGTGATAGAGTATGGGGGACAAATGTTTGTACATTTGTTCTGATTATACTTTTGAAGGAAAATTTTCTTTGCACCAGCTAATTTGATTAAGTGATTAAACAGAATGGGAAACTCTGGACTTCTAAAATTGGAGAAGCACAATCAGTAGGGGTTTAAATAGATGGCAGAGGCAAGATCCCTCAACCCAATAAGATCTCATGAAACCCTGGGTTGGGTATGAAATGTGATGCATCTCACTTTCAGTAAGTGGTGGACAAAGAATCAATAATAATTATAGATGAAAGGAACAATGGAGGAAATAATTGTGGCTCAGAGTAACAATAGAGTAATCAAATTTGAGAGCTGAAGTGATCAGCCACTATCTGGACCAGGCCCTACAGAAGAGGGATTGTCTCTGTCACATCCCTCTTACTCATCTGTATCAATTTTTTTAGGTTTTTGCAAGGCTTAAGGTTTAAGTGGCTTGCCCAAGGTCACACAGCTAGGTAACTTTTTTTTTTTTTTTTTTTTTTTTTTTTAGTTTGTGCTAGGCAATGGGGTTAAGTAACTTGCCTAAAGCCATACAGCTAGGTAATTATTAAGTATCTGAGGCTGGATTTGAACTCAAGTACTCCTGATTCCAGGGCTGGTGCTCTATCCACTGTGCCATCTAGCTGCCTGCGTTTGTATCATTTCAATCCAATTCAGGAGTGAGTCAAGAAATGACCCTGAGATGCCAATGGCCCTCTTTGAAAACAAAGGGTAAAAGCAACTAATTTAACTATTGCTTGAAGAACTCTAGAAGGTGGGGATATCACTTAAGACAATCTTATTAACCTTTGCATAACCCTTCTTGGTAGGAAGATCTTTCCTAACATCAAACCTTTGCACCTTATGTTTTTGCGATTCCAGGTTCAACCAGAACAACAAATCTAATTCCACATTCACATGAACGTCCTTTATATATTTGAAGATGATGAGCATGTTTCCTCATGGGTCTCCAGTTTTTCATACTAAACCTACTTAGTTTCATCAACTGATTCTCTTACATGGACTCAAGATTATTCATCTTGTTTGACCCTCTAGTAGATGTTTTCCAGATTATCATATATATTACTGTGTGCCATGCCCCTTTTCATGTAGTCTAAAATGATACTGTTTTGTAACTGCTACATTATATGGTTGATTAATCTTGCTAATTAATTTTGCAGTCCCTTAAATTCCACACATCTTTTTTTCAGACACATTTTTGTTTATTCTGCACTTATGGAGTTTTTTTTAATTCAAGTGTAAGAATCTATATTTTCCCCTTTGAAAATTTTATATTCTCAAATTCAATCCAATGCTCTGCTCTGTCAAATCTGCTTGGCTTTGACTCTGTCAACCAGTATACAAGTCATCCCTCCCAGTTTTATATTATCTATAAATGTGATGAACATGTCGTCTCTGTCTTTACCAAGTTAATGATAAAAATGTTAAATGCCAAAAGATCAGGCCAAATACCAAGGATACTAAACTGGAAATCTCCTGTTAAACTGGCATTGGATATTCCATTGGGTGACATTTTTGAGTCCAACCAGACAACCTGTCCTAAATCTATTTAATGGAATTACTATCTAATCTTTAATTTTTCACAGTCATAACATTAAATTTGGTAGCTAAGTGACACAGTGAATAAAGTGCTAAGCTTGGAGAAGGAAGTTCTAGTTCAGTTTTTTATTGTGTCTCACTTTTTGTCAAGTCATTTGGGATTTTCTTGGCAAAGTTACTGGTGTCGTTTGACATTTCCTTCTTTAGATCATTTCAAAAATGAGGAAACTGAAGGGTCACAGAGCAAGGAAGTTTCTGAGCCCAGATTTCAACTCAGACCCAACACTCTATTCACTGTGCCACCTAGATGCCTATGGATTAGGAAGACCTAAGTTCAAACATGGCCTCAGGTACTTATTAATTGGTAACCCTTGACAAATCATTTAACATCTGTTCCTTATCTGTAAAAATAAGCATCTATAGTCCAAGACTGGATAAAATGAAACATATGTAAACATTTTATAAACATTTATGTTCTATATAAGTACTTACTGATGTTAGCTATTATCAAATTAATAAAGGTTTAAAGCTAGAAAATAAGCCTTAAAAACCATTTATTTAACTCTCATTTTCCAGATGAAATTGTAGCCCACAGGAGGTAAATGACTTATCCAGCCTCACAAATGGCATCTGTAGCAGAGCTAGGATTGAAGTCGAGTTCCCTGGACTCCAAATGAATCATCCATTCATCCATACCAAGTTTTCCTGGTGCCCAATATGAGTCCAACCCTCTCCATTCCTTTAGGGGCTCATATCCCTGATGTGAACTGCACATTGAATATCTTTTGGTTCTTTTATAGAGTGTTTTAACTATTGTTTTTTCCTGGAACCCTAGGACAATTTGAAATGGGCCATTTCTCTCAATCTGAATTCTCTGAATTGTTGCTTACATTGCTTAGGAAGGAAATGCTAAATTTCAGTTAAAATGAAGTTGTACTTTTTCCCCCCATCCAAGTTTATGGACCTTCTGAAGTCCATCTATATATCAGAATCCTCTGGTTCACTCTCCTCTAATTGTCTTTTATTCCTATTTCTAGAGAGCCATTAAATAGTGCTTTCCCTCAAGTACCAACTTCCTACTTTGTGGTCTTCAATTATTTTTGCTTTTTGCTGTCAACAATTATTACTGTTCAGTCCTTTTAATGATGTCTGACTCTTTGTAGCCCTATCTGGAGTTTTCTTGGCAAAAGTTCTGTAGTATTTCACTATTTCCTTCTCTAGCTCATTTTATAGTTGAGGAAACTGAGGCAAACAAGATTAAGTGACATGTCCCAGGATACACAGCTAATAAGTGTCTGAGTCTGGAGTTGACCTAAGAAGATAAAACTACCTCACTTCAGACCCAGGACTCTTTCCCAGTAAGCCACCTAGACCACAATTCAAATCATTGCCACTTAATCTCTATATAGTCTTGGGCAATTCTGAACCTTAATTTCCTTATTTGTAAAAATTAAGCTAGAACTATCTCCCATTCCCATCTTCACTGTAGTCTTTCAGCCTTTTGAAAACTAACATTCACTTTTTTCTCTCTATGGAAATACTTCTATCAAAATAAATCGTCAGACATAAATAAACACATGAATACGCAAGTCAATGGCTGGAGTGCTGACTCTGGATTAAGGAGAACTCAAATTTGTGAGTTCAAAGCTTGCTTCAGACTTACTAACTGTGAAGGAGAATGGAAAACCACTCCAATACATTTCTCAAAAAAAAAAAATCTCAAATGGGTTCACAGAGTTGTGTTACTGAAAATGACTTAACAACAAAAACAAATACACAACCTAACAACATGATTAAGTGGGAGCAGTCTCAATAGCAGTACTGTCCCTAACTCCGAGAGATTTAACATTTTTCTCAATAATTTGATAAAGTCAGAGATGGCATTTTTATCAAATTTGTAGATGACAAAAAAAATGACCAAGAATAACTAATATACTAGACGGCGGTAGATGCCCAAAAGATCTTAAAGCAAAACACTAGACTGACATGGAGAAGATAATTTTTATTAGGAGTAAATATAAAGTTTTACACTAGAAATAAAAAAAAGAATTTCATAAGTATAGGTCAAACAGTAGTAGACGTCATCTCATCTCCCATCATAAAGTTCATATCACGTTCCTTCAATGTAGTCCTTTTTCATTTCTACCTCAATGCTCAAATGCTGTCTCTAAGAGGTTTTTCCACATTTCTTCAATTTCTACTCCTCTCTCCCAGAAATTTCTTAGCATATAGTATGTTTCTATTTTTCTCTGTACATGTTGTTCTCCCCCCCCCCCCAAACAGAATGAAAGCTCTTCAAGCCAATGGTACATCTTTTTTATCTTTTGTATTTGTAGTATCCTTTGTTATTTCGTCTTTGTATTCCATATGCCTCGCTTGTAATGCACACTTAATAAATGGTACCAAATGAATGACTTGGAATACAGGGTGTCATCAGGAAAACAATAATGTACATGAAGAAAAGAATGTGGCTCTGGTCATGCCATGAGAATAAGTAGCACCAGATGGACGGTCTGGGGACTTCAATGTATCCACAAAAAGGCAGGACATCCACAGGGAGTCTCCCAGAACATTAACCATCAGGTCACAAGGAAGAATCACATAGCATGAGATAGCATAGATAGGAAATTATATGCATAATACGGTGGAGGCTGAATTTGGATAGATAAGATTATGGAATCACAGAATTGGAACATTGAAAGGGACCATAGAGGACCTCTACTATTTTGATTTACCAAAGGAATCCCTATATATCCAAGAGGTCACCAACTTCTGTTTCAAGATTTCCAAAGAAGGAGGACCCACTAACTTTCACAACAGTATATTCTGCTTTTTGATAGTTCTGATTCTTAGTTTTTGCCAGTTACATAAAGCCTAAATTGGCCTCTCTTCCCCTTGTACATAATGCTCCTGGTTTTGCTTCTGGGGCTAAATAGAACAAATCTGATCCTATGCTACTAACTTCAGAAAGTTAATGAAAGCTAGGTCATCCCAAGTTTCCTCTCTTGCAAGGTAAACATTCATCGACTGATCTATCAACCTTTCCCCTTTGCCCATAATTCTCATTGCTCTTGAACTCTCCTCCTAGTATTCTCATGACACTTCTTTCTCCTATCTCTCTGACTTATTACTCTGCCGCAGTTTCCTTCATCCCCCAGAACATACCTGTTTCCAAAGCTTAGTTCTCCGACCTCTATTCTCTCATTTCATTTTTCTCTCTTGGAGTCCTCTTACACTGTCTGGCCTTCAACTTGTATTGATTCCCATACTGGCATCTCCAAGGCTGATTTCTTGCCCAAGTTTCAGTTCCCCATGTCCAACTAGCTGCTTAACATTTCCAATCAAATGTGATATTGTCACCTCAAATTTGGAATGTTTAGGATAAGATACCTTTAATTCCCTCTTGAATCAGTTCTTCCTCCTAACTTCACTATTGCTGTTAATGACACGAATATTTTCTGTAATATTTGTTTATAACATTCACTTTTTGCCTCATCTTCTTCCATGTTCTCCCATCCATCAGGATTCTGTCTTCACAGTGGCTCTCAAACCTTCCCATCATTTCCCATTGCCACTATATAAAAGTAAGTCCCTTATTGCCTTATTTCTGGACTGCTGTCTTAATCTCCATATTGATGGCCCTGCTTCTAATTTCTCCTCTCTAATATAGTCTTTTCTTAAAGTTCATCTGCATTGTATTACTCCTGGGTTTAAAAACTTCCCGTTGTTCAATAAAGTTTAAGCTCTTTTGATCCCAAACCACCTTCCAGCCTTAACTTTCATTACTTCCTAAGGCAGAGACATCCACTCAGCCCCTTTTTCACAAATCCTTAACATTCGAGGTAAAAACTTTCCCTTCCTTGGAGATTCTCTATCTCCCATTTTCCATATCACTCCTAGTAAATAACCTGTACTGATTTCCACTGTTCTTATATTTTCCTAAATACAAGTCTTATATAAAGTATAAAAACTGCTTTAAAGTCCAGGGACCAAAGACTTAGCACACAGCAAGAATTCAGGGTTTTTATCATTATGATAACATCATCATCATCATCACCATCAAGAACCAATATGAGAAGAAAAAATAATGGGCAGGGAATACTTATTTATATGGCCCTTACCAGGTACTGTGATAAATGTTTTTAAAAATTATAGCAAATAGCCTGTACTAATTTCCCCTGTTCTTATATTTTCCTAAATACAAGTCTTATATAAACTATAAAAACTTCTCTTAAAGTCCAGGGACCAAAGACTTAGCACACAGCAAGAATTCAGGGTTTTTATCATTATGATAACATCGTCATCATCATCATCATCATCATCATCATCATCAAGAACCAATATAAGAAGAAAAAAGAATGGGCAGGGAATAGATATTTATATGTCCCTTAGCAGGTACTGTGATGTTTTAAAATATTATCTTATTTTATACTTATAAAAATCCTGAAAGAGCTATTATTAAATTATGTATAATAATAGCAATGACCTCCTAGGATTGTTATGATTATTAAAAGAGATAATAATTGTATCTAGTACTTTGTAAGCATTATATAAATGTTAGTTATTTTATGCATTTTTAGCATCATCATCATCACCCTTATTATATCCATTTTAAAATTGAGAAAAATTAAGCACAGAGAGATTGAGGGACTTTCCAATGAAAGGTTAAAGGCTTGCAGCTAGATTTGAATTCAGGTCTTCCTGACTCCCGGTTCTCCTCTCCATCTCACTCTAAACTCTAGTCAAATCAGACAGCTCATCATTCCCTCAGTGCTCCTTATGCGTCCCTCCTGGGCTTCTCACCTTCCCAGTACGTCCCTTCCCCCAAATCTCTTACCTATTTCCATCTGCTAACATTTAATAATCTTTAAAATGTCACGAGCTCTCTGGGAATAGGTTTCACTCTTATTTGAACTCATTTTCTTTAATATACTCTTTGCAGGCTTTGAGGATACATTTACTAGTTCATGTTAAAGCTTCTCTTCCAATTATAAACCCCAGGAAGGCAATGATGGCATCCTAGTTATGCTTTGTATCTTCCCAGCCACTAAGAATAGTGTTTTGCACAGCAGGGACCTAATAGATGCTTGTTTAATTGAATTGTATCTTATGGATAATTGGCAGGCCCTATCTCAATGATGGAAAGTGACTAAAAGATCATTTATTCTCTATCAGCTCATGTTTCACGTTAACAAAAAAATAAAAATAATAATAGCTGGCATTTACATAATACTTTAGGTTTTGCAAACTGTTTTACAAATATTGTATTTTTCTAATCCTTAGGACAATCCTGGGAGGTGGGTGCTATTATGCCGGTTCACCTATGAGGAAACTGAGGTGAAGAAAGCTTAAGTATATATTGATAACTTAAGTGTCTCAGTCACACAGTTAATGTCTGAAGTAGGATTAGAACCCTTCCCTTCCTGTGTCCAGGTTCAAACTATTATACCACCTAGTTGCCATTGGACTTTGGGTCAGGAGATCATAGAATCATAACACTAAAGCTTTAGGGGACTTTAGAAGCCATTGGTTGCCACATTCTGGCCCACAGATGCCCACAGACCTCCTCCCACAGTTACAACAGATATTAATTGTTGAAACTGTGATTTGAGCCGAGATCTCCCGCTGCACTTCCACAGAAATGGGGGGCTAAAGTCCTGTCTCTGCCACCAACTTTCTTTATGACCTTTGACAATCTGATTCATCCACCTGGGTCAATAGGATTTGTGTTTAGTGATGTTTAGAGGGTGAGATGGTGGCACAATGCACAGAACACTAGACCTCAAGTCAGGAAGAGCCGAGTTCAGATACTGCCCCACACACTTACTCTGATCTTCCTCAGAGTTTTAAAGTATTATTTGCCTCACTTTCACTTACTTCCTGGGATTTTTAAGTAGATAAAATAAGATAATGCCTGCAAAGTACTCATATAAATGGTAGCTATCATTATCACCACTAGAGCACCTTGAACAATGAGTTAATAAATTTATGACTCCTGTTAGAAGAAAAGAAAGTTTCCAGTCTAACAAAAAAGGAATGAGTTTCCTCTGAGCACCCTTCCCCTCTCTCAGTGACAGTATGGCCAGGTCAAAAGAACTTAGATGAATATCTTTAGACCAATTTCCTAACTACAGTCGGAGAACAAAACCTGTGATTACACTTCACAGGTAGTCTGAATTGCTACATTGGAAATTAAAAAGCAACCTCTAACAGTTTACAAGGCTGGACAACACATTGTTCTTTTATGACTACAAAGAAATTAAAATCATTTCCCAAATGAACAATGAGAGGAGCATCCTACTGAGTTCATTTGAATCAGGGAGATGACAGATTGATAGCCTAGGAAAATAGCAGTTATTAGGTGGGGTAATTTGTATTCTTCCTGTTGAGTCAGGTGGTATTTTCTTAATGTCTGGCAGAGAGGTTGATTCTATTATAACTTATCCATTGCCTTTGAGCTGCGGTTCATATTTCCTGTATTGGAATTAAAAAATCCTTTCCAACACAGTTACAATCTGTGCCTTTTGTATTATTTAACCCAAATAGATTATAGAACCTAATTGTTCTGGAGTGAGACCAACCCCACCTCTATATTTTACATTCTTAGATCATATTTAATCTCAGCTAGGCATCTAGCAGGATAACATCTTGCCATCTAGTCTCTGTCTCTTACATAGGAATAAAATAAGTCAAATCAATATGCCTTGGCTACAGGAAAAAGGATCTGAGGGTCTTTTTTTGCCTCATTGGTAACTGATGCCTCAAAAAATGCCCCCTTCCTTAGCCACCATTCTCCAGTATTTGTTCTATAGACCAAGGGGAATGGAGACTACTTACTTCTGTATTTGGACCCATAGGGTGGGACATAATAGATATTTAATAAATGCATATGGATGAATTTGCTTATTATGAAGAAATTTTAGGTAAATTATCTCATTCAGTTTTACAAATTAAGGAAGTGTGGTTCAAAGAGTTTCAGGTCCAGGCCACACAGATAATACATTTCAAAAATCAAGATTTGAGGTCATGTTTTTTAGCTCATAAATATAATTATAACCATCAAACTCGGCTCTGCAGAGAAAAATTGAAAAAATATTCTTTCTCATCTTCTTTTCACAAATGAGGGACTATGGGTGAGTAATATTATCTATACTGTCAGACTCAATTGTGGTTTTGAGTAGTTCAGATGACAGTGAAACCCTGAATCATAGAATGTTAAAGCTGGAGGAGATGTCACTTAGTCAAGATGTCTTATTTTCAGGTAAGGAAACTGAAACCAAAATAAGTCTCACCCAGATAGTAATCCCAGCAGAACTGAGATTTGGATACAGTTACTCTGATTCTAAGTGGTAACTTCTTTCTATAGTTTTCTCCACTGCCAAGCTTCTCTTGCTCCCACTTCCATGTTGGGGAGGTGGGGTTTGGAGGAGGGGGCAGAGAGAATGTAATTTTAAGGTTGCTTGATCTCCATGTCTGTTTAGATTTTTTCTAAATATGATAAATCTACTTTTATACACCTTCTCCTCCCCCCAACCCCCATCAAATCCAGTATTCAAAAAGGGAATGACTGTTTTTCTAAGTAGCGGCTTTCATGCATTCCAACATATCCCCAGAAATTCATGTTTGGTTGTATCATCCTCTGAACTGTAGAAAATGGATTTTAGACCAATGGCGAAAAGCCGAGTGTCATGATGAATATTGGCACTGGCTTATGTTTTCTCTCACCCTTTTCCCAAAGAGACTCCCAATAAATAGTATAATAAAAAGTTAAGAGACTAAGTGATTGAAGGATAGGGACAAATAGTCTCGAAAGAAAAAAATGGAAACTACTAATGATCACATAAAAGATTTCTCTAAGTCACTAAATATTCTTTTTTAAATGCAAATCAAAACAACACTGAGATATCATCTAACACCCAGTAAGTTGGCAAAGATGAGAGAAACTGGGAATAGTAATGGAGAGAATCCAGCAAGACGGGCACATTAATACGCTGTTTATAGAGTTACAAATTGTTCTGCTAGTCTCAACATTCTGATAAACAATTTGGAAATATATTTAGAAAATGACTATAAATTCCATATATTTTGACACGGAGATCCTACTCTTAGATTCTTAGCTTTCTTAATGTAGAGTTTATAGACCCCCAATACCTCTATAGATGGATTTTAGGCTTGGATGGTTCATAAATTTGAATGAGAAAAATATCTTATCTTTAACCACTAAAATTTCTGTTTCATATAATTATGAATATAAGCAACTCATATCATTTTGAGAAGTGGTCCATAGAATTCTCCAGACTGCCAAAAGAATTTATGTCATACAAAATTGATTAAGAGTGTGGATATTAGTTGAGCTGGTCAAAGATAGAGAGAAAACTCTAATATACATCAGGAGGTCATTAGCAATATTTTTTACAGTAGTAAATAAGGGGAAAAATTATCATTAATTTAGGAATAGTAGAACAAATTGTGTTATGTGAAATGTAATATATTATTGGTCCTTGTTCTTTATTACCAAAGAAGACCAAAATGACATTACTGTTAGAGAAATTACAGTATGTCTGAATGATCAGATCGATATGAACTTGGAAGGCTCTGCCACAGATCTGACACAAATAGTCCATGTGAACTTATGCTATTATGTAATCATAATAAATATTAAATAGGATAAACTCATGGAAATTGGGAAGAAATAAGAATTCCTATAGAATGAAGTAGACAGAAAAACAGCAAAAAGTATACATTACTCTAATAAGGGAAATGGAGAAAACAAACTGAATGCAGTATGATAACTAAACTTGACCTAGGAAAAAGGTGCAAAAACATATTTCTTAAAAAAGTAGAGGATTTTGAGTACAGAATATTGTATATACTATAAGATTTTGTTGAAGCTTTTGTTAATTATGTTAATATGTTCTCTCTCTCCCTTTACTTTTTTCCTTTTTGGTTAACAAGGAATAACTCTTGGGTGAGAGAACAAGGAGGGCTTCAGAAATTAAGGTCATATCTTAGCCTAATGGTACACTTCTCCAAGCCAGGATGGGGAAGGGGAGGAAAAAAAGAGGGGGAAAGAAACTTGAATGATAACTTTGTTGTAAATTTTAAAGAAATAACAAATTATACATATAGAATTTTCACTTTCATGTGCCATCATCTTTTTTTAAAAAGTATACAATGTTATGGAAATGTTTATTCTATTCCATAAATTAAAAAATTAATTTAAAAAGAGATGATGGTAATGAAAACAATTATATATATACATATAAATATATTTACATGTAATTAAACAGTAGATAGAAATATGTAAACACATGAATGTAAAGCCAGATTTAAACTATTTGCAAACAGATTCATAAACAAGAGTTCCAATTCACTGTTGCACATGGAAAAGATGCAAACAATATTCTTGAAAATTCCAAGCAGCCCAGTTGAGAAGTTGCTCACTCTAAGAGAATGTACTATTTTCCAGAAGTTGAAATGAGACCACTTTGGTGAAAGTCTCTGGGTAGAAGCAATTGCAGTCAGGGAGTCTGTTGATCCCATCACTAAATGTAACAACTATCAACACGGGAAATCTGTTGATTTCATTTTTTTCTAGGAATTCTCAGATATATCATTTATTGAAACAGGCATTAGAATCCCATGGACTATTATCTCGATTTTCATTTAGCTTTAACTCTGCAAGAAAAGTGAAGGTATATTCTTTAGATCAATATGATATTTCAGACAGCAAAAAGATCTTGGATTACAATCAAGCCTCAAGTACCCAGCATAACTGATCATACTCTTTCAGGGGAAAAGGTGGACATTCAATGAAATAGGGGAATTTCAAACTTTCCCAATGAGATGACTAGAGCTGAACAAAAAGTTTGAGTTTCAAATACAGGACTCAGCTGAAGCAAAGAGTGGGTGAACAGGAAGGTGAAATTATGAGGGAGTTAATGATGTTGAACTGCTTGTATTCTTGCATGGGAAGATGATGCTGGTATCTCATGATTTTTCTCATTTATTAGAGCAGTTAGAAGAAGCATATTTAGACAAGGCACAGGTAGGAGTTGAAATTGAAGGGATACTATATTTAAAAGATGGAGTTAATGGGTGAGAGAGGAATGTAGTGGGAGAAAGGGAAAGGGGGGTAAAATGGATTAAATAATTTCACATAAAAGAGGCAAGAAAAAGTCTTTGCACTGGAGTGGAAGAGGGAGGAGGTGATAGAAAGCTATCTTATTCTAGAGAAAAATAGGAGGGGAAAGGGATGAAAGAAAGGGGGGAGGTGATAGAAGGGAGGAAAGATTGTGGGAAGGGCTAATCAGCTACAGAACACTTTTGAAAAGGGATAGGGCGGAAGGAGACACAAAAATTGGGGTGGAGAAATAGTATGGAGGGAAATAAAGTTAGCAATAGGAACTGAGAAAAATATTGAAACAAGTTTCTCTGATAAAGACTTCATTTCTCAAATATAAAGAACTGGGTCAAATTTATAAAAAATAAGAGCCATTACCCAATTGATAAATTATCAAAAGCTATAATAAATTCCTATATGAGATTATCAATGCTATCGATTCTCATATTGGAAATAATATCCTAACTCACTATTGATAGGAGAAATGTAGGTTGGAACAATGCTGAGGTACTACTTTCTACCTTTTGTATTGTCTAATGGTTCAGAAAGAGATGACTAAAGTTGGAGAAGTGAGGGAAAATGAGATTAAGGCACTGAATCACTGAAGTGATTCAACAATTTTATAGAGCAATTTGGAACTCTGTCCAAAGAGCTATGAAAACCATGCCTACCCTTTGACCTAGCAATGCCTCTACCAGGTTCATATTCCAAAAGAGATGTAAAGCAAGAAGGAAAAAAATGGCCTATATTTATAGCAGCTCATTTACTGTGGTAAGGAAATGGAAATTGAGGGAATACTCATCAGTTGGGGAATAACTGAATAGCTTGTGGTATGCGACTATGATGGAATATTATTCTGCTACATGAAATGGTGAACAGCATGCTCTCATTAACATCCTGGAAAGACTTACATGAGTAGATGCAATGGGAAATATGCTATATATAAAGCAACAATACTGCAGGATGATCAACAGTGAATGAGGTGCCTTTTTCTTAGCAATGCTGTGACTCAGGACAACTCTGAAGGACATATAATGAATACCATCCATCTCAAAAGCAGAACTGATGGAGTTGAAATAAAGATTGATGCATGCTTTTTTACTGTATTTTTCATGAGTTTTCTCTTTTCTTGGGGTTATGTTTACTTTTACAATATTGTAGTAATGTTTTTCATGCCTACACATTTCTAATCTATATCAATGATTTCTCAGTGATGGGGATTGGGATGGGAGGAAGGGAGAAAATGAGGAACTCAAGTTTAAAAGTGAATGTTAAAACTTGTTTTTTGCATGTAACTGGGGAAAATAAAATAAAAAAGAATCAAAACAGTGACTGTCCCTGTCCTCAGATACATAGGTCAGATAACATTACTCTCATTTTATAGATGAGCACATTGAGGCTTACCCAAGTAATAATGCTAATCAGTATTAGAGCTTCATCTCAAAATCAGTTCTTGGGATGTGATAGAAAGATACAAGAAATAATACTCTTGTAACAGCATATCTGAAACCATCCCAAAGCCAAGCCCCAATTTTATGAGTATTCTTGGGAGTTGGCAGTTCAAAGTACAGAATTAAACAGAAAAGGGTAAATTCTAAGATTGTCCTTCTAAGCTATTACTCATAATTTAGAGAGGATGGAGTTGGATGTGGGGTAGGGTTTGAAGATTGCACAACTGGGAAACTTTAGTACAACTTGCTTTTAAATAACCTGTCAAGAAAGGAGAGGAAGACAAATATCATTTTCATGACCCACTTTAACCCTGAAAAGCCCTACAAACAAACACATTTGTGTCTCTTAAGTCACTGGCTTGATAAGAAACATGCACAGAGCCCAGATGATGGTGACATGGTAAGTTATAGTTAGTAGATAATTCAGCTTTAATGAGAAGGAAAAAATGAAGTAGGAAATCAACTGCAAAAAAGGAAAATAAAAGCCCAATAGCAGTAGGATGTTTCTGAAAGTTTTGCTAACTTTATTTCTAAAAAGGTAAAACCTTTCCCCAAACAATCAGTTAATAATTCAATTTCTTTTTTTTTAGGTTTTTTTTTTCAAGGCAAATGGGGTTAAGTGGCTTGCCCAAGGCCACACAGCTAGGTAATTATTAAGTGTCTGAGACTGGATTTGAACCCAGGTACTCCTGACTCCAAGTCAGGTGCTTTATCCACTACACCACCTAGCCGCCCCAATAATTCAATTTCAATTCATTAAACACTGATTAAATGTTTACATTTCCAGGAGTCATGCTAGGGTCTGGGGATGTGAATTGGAAAACGAAGCAGCCCCTGACCTCAAGGAGCTTATATTCTAATAGAAAACAACAAATACCAAGAAATTGAAAAGAAAGTGGGACTAGGTGATATCAAGCATGGGACCATTCCATGGACTCAAAGTCAAGCAGCGCATCTCATAGAAAATCAAGTCTTTGCAAAGATGATGAACTCTCTATAAAGCTAGACTTTGGGAGGAGTTAATGCTCTGACTTCCAGAGAGGAAAATAAACTGAGGATGAGTTTAGAAAACAGAGATTCACCAGGCATTTATTCAACATTTACTGAGTGCTAAGCCCTATAATAAGAACTGAAAATTCACAGAAAAGTTAAAAAGATAATCCTTGACTGCAAGAAGATCACAATTTTAATGGGTGATACAACATAACTGGCTACAGACAAACTAGATTTATTTACTTATTCATTCTTTCATTTTTTGTTTATTTGTTTGCTTGTTTATTTATTTACATAGAAGGCACTTTCAGAGGTTAGACACTTATAAGAGGGAGAGACCTTGAAAGGTATCCTGCAGGTGAGATTTGAAGTGAAGGAAGTCAAAAAGCAGAAGTGAGGAGAAATAGTATGGAGCACCATACTAATGATGAGATGGAATGCCTTGTTCATTGAACAGCAATAAGGCCTGTGTTCCTGGATCATTGAGTTACAGAAAAAGAGTTTAAATATAAGAAAGCCTGAGAAGTTGAGAAGGAACCAGGTTGTGAAAGTCTTTAAAAGTCAAAGAAGACTTTGTATTTTATTTTGGAATAAATAATGAACCATTGGAATTTATTAAAATAAGAAAGGTGGGGTAGGGTTACATGGTCTCATCTGATCTCTTTGGTAACTGAGTCTATAAAGGACTAAATGGAGAGGGAAGAGGCAAGTAGAAAAGAGCCCAAAGCATTGGATGAGATTGATAATACTCTCACCTGAAGCAGATAAGGAAACAATCAGAGGCAGACAAACGATGCTGTATCCCACCAGCAGCACCTTGTGAAAGTTCTAAGCACTGTCTTGACTCAGATATGTGCTTGGGTGAGCACCTTCCCCAAATAATTCATGATCTACACAAACCGATCCACGTGCTTTAGATGAACGTCATCTCCTCAAGCCTAATTTCTATCAAATTTGTCCATTGCTACTTACTGTAGTTCCTCAATACTAATCTCACGTGAGTGAGGCATCAGCACATAGTGAAGGATATTGTGTTTGGAATTAGAGACCATGAGTTCAAATTCTGTTTTACAACTTAGCTTCTTATATGACCTTGGGTAAGTTACTATCACTCTATGGTTTTCTCATCTGTAAAATCACAGGGTGATAGATTTAGAAATGCAAGGGACCTCTGAAATTTCCAAAAATCCTAACTCTCACTCATTTTATACATAAGGTAACTGGAACTGAAACTGAGAGAGACAGGCATCTTGTCCAGGATTTCATGATTAAAATGTTTCTGAGAGAAGATTTGAATTCATATCTTCTAAATTTCCACCCTAGTATTTTAGTCTTTGTGACATAGAGCTGCAACCAAAGGAGTCTGGACTAAATGAGTCAGTTGATAAACATGCATTAATTTTATTTATAAATATTAAAATATTAATATTTGCCTAGTTAAACAAAAGATAAATATTTAAATGTTAGCATTTATTAAGTTAGTATATGCTATGGACTTTGCCAGGTCCCTAGGAAAATACAAAAACCTAAATGACCACCAAAGTTCTTTTCAATTCCAACTTTATATCATATGGAACATTTACTTTTATTTTAATGTTTATACTACATTCTCCTTAAAATAAGTCTCTGAATTAGTAAGTACAGTTTTTTATCAATGTAATGATTCAAAGTAGATTTCAGACTCCTCACCCAATACGCTATGATGATTCTATCTTTTGAACACAAAGGACATGATAGCATTCTATAATCTTATAGGGAAAGGAAATTTTAAACTAGTCCAACCTTTTTCCTTAACAAGAATCCCCCAGTGCATCCTTGAAGAGTAGTCATCCAGCCCATCTAAGATATTGCATTTTAAACCAGCTGAAAAGCACTGGTGTGTGACTCAATAGTTTTCTAATGAGTGTCAGTCTTAAATGCAGCTCTTAGCCACTCCTAATTTACACTTTGGAAATTCATTTAAGCAAGTAGAAGGAAACCCAGCTTACATCTGGACAGATCTCACTAGTGGAAGTAGATGAATCTCTGTGAATGGACAAATACCATGTGTGTGTATGGATGTGTTTGTTTGTCTATATAGTCCTAAGGAACACTCACAAGCCTGAAGTCATAATCAACTGAATGAGAGAAACAATACAGTCATAGAATATGGCAAAATATTCAATGTGATTTCTCTGATTGTGATTTAATTTCTTGAAAAGAAAGCATAGTAAAATGTGTTAGGGCATAATTCATGTCTCTGCTGCCCTACAGAACAGAATCAGTGATCCTTAAAAGTCAAAAAACATCTCAGAAATTCAGATTTAGCAGCATCATCAGAGTTCATCTACTCTACTGATGCTCAAAATATGGTCTGGGGAATGCTGGTGGTCCCTGTCATTTTCTGTGGGGGGTCCAGCCTCTGGTGGGGTCCTTGGAACCAGACAGGAGGTATAGAGTCAGCGAAATGAGTTGAGTCAACAAATGGGTAAAGGCAGGAGCAGGTTGACTGACTGTCTGCTGCTTAGATTTATTTTTATAGTCTCAGAATCATATGAAACAAGCAAACTAAAATCATTTCCTTGGTTACAAAAGTATACAATTTTCATCATTAATTATATAGTTCATATGGTTACAAGTTTGATCATGCAGTGGTTACAAGTGTGATTATCAATCATGTAGTTAATTTTCTTGTGCCTGCTCAGACCATGATGACCTCAACCTGCCTGTTGTCTAGTTTGTTGCTGCATAGTAAAGTTATTAATTCAACAGAACTTTCCTGATAATAATCTTTGATATAATTTGTTTAATGGAATGCTTCTATGTTTTTGTACCACATATGTAATGTTTTTCGATATGCTTCCTTGACAACCTATAGTGAGGGTAGTTATATTTGTCCACCTGCCCGTTGACTCCTTTAATAACCAATTTTCCTTTCAGCCCTTGTTGGTAGATGCTACAGTTTCTATGACTTTTTATTCTTTCCCAATAAACTAAGGCTGTTAGAGTTCACATATTGGTTACCTATACTAACTATTCTCTCACCATCTTTATCATATATTCCTGTGTATGATAAGGGGGGCAAAGCTGTTAATTTCCCTGGAATTCTATCTAACCCATCTTGGATCTGGTTTCCCTGTATATATTCTGACATCTCCCTGGAACTCCCAGTGCTGTATCTTCCAAAGATTTCATAATGTTGAAGCCTTTTGTATGTCTCAGGGAGAGGCAATCCTGTTAAATTTGGACTGAGTTCACAATCTGTTTTATTCAAGGAATTTCTCTGAAATCCTTCCTTTATAGTCATTCCACTATCAGGATGAGTAAGTTTTGCAATCAATAATAGACCTATAAATATGGGTATACATGGAATCCCTATATATATTGAAGAAGAAAATGTTGTTCCATCAGGCAGTGTGACTGCCTTGAGTCTTCTTGCCACGACTGTGTCAAACAGCTTAGAGACCCTGGCTCCCAAAAATTTCCCCCCCATTTTACTTTACTGTACCACTTCTTCTATGAAGTCAATCCATGGATCATGCATTTAGGCCTCCCTCCCTCCCTCCCACCACACTGCTAGTGCATTGCATATGCCAAGGACTTTTACCACAAAGACCAGGTCATTGCTCCCACCCATTCCATGACCTTATATATTCCAGATGTATACCTTGAATTGTTTATAAAATGATGAAAGATTTATGACTTTTTAGAGATAACTGGTAGATTAGGTGGATGGGGCAGGGAGTTCTTCTCCTGGATGAGGATTCTGAAAGATCAGACTTGTGCTTTGATCTTCTTAGGGCCTTCAAAAGGTCAAAAGTATTTTCACAGTATACCAAGATATTTTAATTTCTCATATTGTTAATATCAGTGATATAACCCATTTAAAATTCTTGGGGGGAGAGGGGTCCTCAAAATTTTAAGATTTTAAGTGGATCTCGAGACCACAGTATTTGAGAATTATTGATCTGACTCAACCCACCCTTATACATGAATTCCTTAGCTAAAAGACCCTAATAAATGATCCACCAGAGTCTATTTTGAGTTGTCTAGGCAGGATGAACCTCCTTCCTCTCTAAGTAGCCCATTTCACTTTTGAATAGATCTAGCTGTTTATAATTATTGTCTTGTATCAAGTCAGCTTCTGCAGCTTTTATCTATTGCTCCAAGTTCTATTCTCTAGTTCAAGAAAAACACATTTCTCTCTTCCACTGTACCACAGTCCCTTAAACATCACCCCATGATTCCCAAGTCTTAAATTTGGATCCAATATTTGCATGGCAAACTAACTGGATGACCCTGGCATAGGGAAATACCACTGACTCTTTTGGCATTCCATCCCTTTTTTAGAACATCTCCAATTGCCAAAAATTCTTTTCCTGACATTTAGCCTAAATCAACCTCTGCAATTTTCTTGAACTACTCCAACACTTTCCTCTGGGGCAACCTGACTTGGAAGATTTCACTCTTCTTGGCTCAGCATCATAGTTTCCTTCAGTCAATTCTCCTACAACTTGTTTTTGAATGCCCTCATTATCCCAGTAGCCCCTGGGTGGAAGGTCTCCATATGATCATTATCCTTTAAAAATGTAGTTTTTAGATCTGGACATAACGTTCCCCAAAGAAAGACAACATGCTTCAAACAAAAGGCAGCAACATTTAGAATAAGATGACATAAATCAGAATTCTAACTTTTACTCTTTACCTGGGTAATCTTTGACAAATCCTTTTCACTTCTTTATGTCTCAATTCCAATACAACTACTGAAAGCAGTTGCAGAGAGCTACTGTAAAATAGGGAGTTGGATTACAACAAGGCTTGTTAATATGGGTCCATAATTTTATTTTTAAATTATTTGAATGCGAGATTTAGCAGTCACCCCATAAAACAACAGAATTTTGAATAATATTTTAGTTGGCAAAATATCTAGGCTTACAACCAAACTTAAACTGTCCAGCAAAACTGAGCATAATCCTATTAGTAAAAAAAAAATGGATTTTTATTGAAATAGAGAACTTCCAAGCATTCCTGACGACAAGACTGAGTAGCAAATCTGTTATACAAAAAGGAATAAAGAAAACAATGAAATGATAAAAATGAGTAGGTAATCAAAAGGGACTGAATAGGGTTAACTTTTTACATTCTGGTTTAAAGAAAAGATAGAAGTAACCCTTTAGAATTCTATCACCATTGGGGTGATAGAAGGTTATATATTGATGATCTTAAAACTATAATAAAAATAGGAAAAGAATTATAATGGGAGAAAGGGAAGAGAGAAGAATGGGGAAAGTGACCACATATAAATGGAATTAGCAAGTCTTTATAATGAGGAAGAGATTTTCAATAGTGAAAGAGGAGAGAAAGCAGTTAAGAAAAAGTTGGGGATAAAATGGAAGATAGATTAAGTTAAGGATTAGTCAAAAGAAAATAATTTATTAAAGAGAGGATGGGGAAAAGAGAAAGATAGAAACATTTTAAACTTATATTTCACTATTATTGAAATTATATTTCAATATAATTGGTTTCCTTTGTAATCCTTTATCTTTTATTTTGTTCTTAAAAATATTATTCTGAGGAAGATCCATAGGCTTAGCCATATTGATGAAATTAACAATATAGTTCAGGAGGTCCCTTCAAATTATATCTAAGTTTTTTTCAAGGATTCAGTATAACACTGAGTTAGTTATGTTATACTAAAAACAGTGAGTCAGAGGCCTTGTTTTTGATTCTTATATATTACTGAGTCCTGGGATTAGATGACCCACAAAATTGCAGATCCAATATGTTGTGATCCTCTGTCTTCAATTTCCTCATTTTGAAAACTGGGAAATCTACATCAAATCATCTCTAATTCCCCTTCCATTTTTAAATCTATGATCCTATGCCCTCATGTGATCTGACAAGTGAAGAACACTGTAATATCACGGCTTGTTTAGTCCCCCCTTAAAACATCTAATAATCATCTTTTTATTGTACTATGTTATGAAAATTATTGTTTTTCCATAAATTAAAACTAAACTATAACTTTAAAAAGCAGCTATCAATCACATAGGGTTTTGGGGTATCAAGCCCTATCTTTGATTTCTATTGACCTTTGAATTCAGTAAAATTCTCAGATTTTTTTTTCCCAAGTGAACTATGGTCTAGGTATGCCTTTCCAATGTTCTATTTCTGTAGTTTATCTTTTGAATAAAATTTTATCAATTTTAAAATTTGATAATTTTTATCTGATTGGATTCTCTTCTAATTTGAGCCTCATTGCTTTCTTAACCCAGAAGCTATAGAAATAACTATTCTGAGAGGGAGAGAGATACTGCCTGCGAGGCTTGAAAATCCCAGTTATGCAGGGTTTGGGTTAACATGTAACTATATCCAAAATAACTTTTCTCATGACATTTTTGTATCTTTAACCAGCGGAACTGGTTTTATTTGGTAGCTCCAAAAGCATGTGAATATTGAGAATCCTTAATAAACATGAACTGAATTTGGGGGCTCTTTCCAAATCAAGTATAGTCCTGATTCTCATTTATTTTTCCTCAAAACTGAAACACTTTGTACTCTGAACAGAAGGCCTATTGCATACTCTAAGCATGTCAATTTTCATTTTGTATATCAGTGCAGGAGCACTTTAAAGAGAAGAAATATCGGGAAAAAGAAGAACAATGTTTGCATGCTGCATTTGCTCCTGAATAGTTGCGTGACCTTGGGCAAGTCACTTCAATTTTTTGGACTTTACTTCATATGTAAAATTATAAAGTTGGAATAAATCCGTAATTCTTAACCTTATTGTGGCATAACACCTTTTCACAATTTTGTGAAGCTCATGGACATATTCTGTGGCTTTAAAAAATTGCTATTTGAAAAGAATGTGAAATTTCAATTATAAGTTAATGGAAATTAAGAAGTATTTTCCCTGCCCAAATCTACAGACATCTAAAATACATTCCTGTGCTTCTTAGAGTTCTGAAGATCATAGGTTAAGAAGTCCTAGGCTAGAAGTATAATGAGAGTTTATATTCTATGACCAGATGGAGCTCATTGAATAATAATTAAAAAAAAGCTCAGAATTTGGAGGTAGCAGCCACCATTAAAAAAGAAGAGAGAGCTTTTGAATAATATTGAAGATGGCAAAATGTCTAGGCTTACAACCAAAATCAACCTGTCCAGCAAAGTTGAACATAGATAATTCTGAAGGTACTTTAGAAGCATCAAGGTGATAAAGGTGTAAATTGTCAAGAAGGAGTCAGGAAGACATGAGTTCATATCTGACCCTTATGACCTTGGGAAAGTCACTTAACTTATGTCTGCTTCTGATTTCTTAATTATAAAATTGGGGCTAATGATAACTCTCAGTTCCCAGGTTGGTTATGAAAATGAAATGAGATAATATTTGTTAAGGTGTTATCACAGTGCTTGGCTCTTATTTATTCCTCCCTCCCTCTCTCCCTTCCTCCTTGTGCCTTCATTTTCCATGAACACTTCACATGTCTTAAAATTTCACTCTAATCCTTCCCTCCAGAAGGAAGGGATCATCCCCTAAACCTACTCTCTATTCCATCTACAGGGATTGTCCTAGACTAAATGTTCAATAAACATTTATTAATGGATGAAAGAATTAAACATTTGAGGATTCTTTTATGCTGACATCTAGTCTTGAGGGGAGTCTTCAGGAAAACAGGAAGAAAGTTCAGCAGTAAACCCTAAAGAAAATATTAGTTTCTTGAGACATTAGTTAGATGTACCAGCTTTTAAGGATGGATGTGCAAGAGGATCTTAATTAATCATACATATAAAATGTACAATGGAATAGGGAAAAGAATCAAACAAATGCTCAAGCAAAAAGGTCTGAGTCATAGCATGTACTTTCATAGATTTGTTCCATAATCATTTTGCTCATAGTTGAAAAGGTTAATGCCTAAGAACTTGACATTTAGAATTCTTAGAATGTTCAGCAATGTGCCTGTTTGACCAAAAAAAAGTGTTCAGTTCATTCCCCTGAACAATGGGATAATTAATTTTCTTCTTTAACCAATGGGGGGGGTTGCTGCTTTCAAGAATACTTTGCCTACTGCACATTGTTTTAAAACCCATCCATTTCTCCATTCAGTTACCTAAAACATTTCCTGAACATTAACTTGTATATAGGAGGGGAAAAGTGTTACTTGCTGCCTGTCAGGAGCTAATATTCCAAAAGTGGAGTCATGGAGGACTGGTTTTTGATAGAGAATTCAAAATTTCATTGACTTGTTCTATATCAGCCAGACTCTCAACTATTTGGCCATAGTCCACTAACTAATCCACATAAAAAACCCACATCTTCTCTTTAATATTAAACACTCATACTTTATCCACTGACTTTGATTTTATTGCATTAAGTCACATTACCATTCTGAATAACTTTACTGGATATACTATAACCTTGGATCTATTACAACAAAGTCACTCTTTAAATATGGCACCTAAATGTCCATCAATTGAGGAATGATTTAACAAGTTGTTACATGAGATTGTGATAGAATATTATTGTGCTATAAGAACTGTTCAGCAGGATGACTTCAGAAAACCTTGGAAGTCTTTTATGAACCAATGCAAAGTGAATTGAGCGGAACCAGAACATTGAATATTGTAACAATGATCAACCATGAAAATTTCAACTATACTGATCAAGACAATGATACAAGACAATCCCCGAGGGACCCAAGATGAAAATTGCTATCTGCCTTCAGAGAGAAAACTGATGAACTTGTAATATAGATTGAAGCATATACTTTTTATGTTATTTTTCATATATTCTTCTGCAACATAGATAATATGGAGATGTGTTTTGTATGATTTCACATAAATATATAATCAATACCATATTGCTTGCCTTCTCAAAGTCTGGAGGAGGGATGGAAAGGAGAAAGAATTTGGAACTTAAATCTTTTTAAAAAAGAATGTTCATTTTAAAAATGTAATTCAGAAATATTTAACAAAATAAATATAAATATATGTTTCAAAACCAGAAATAAATGTTTTATCCCAAACTACACATAGTCCTTCAACTTGGATTTGAACACAGGTCTTCCTGACTCCAGGACTAGTGCTCTGGCACATTTTTTAAAGTCAGGCCTCTTCTATTTTAGATACTTACAGTTGAATTTTTGAACTTGAATCTAGATTTTTACATTTATCCATTACAAGTTATATACTTGTTTGAGTCCTTTTAGTAAAAAGGGGAAAAGGGGGAATTAGTAGTAATCAGAGCTAACCAAAAGACTATTTTAATTAACTGTTCTTTCAGGGCATGTTATAAGTTTTGTTCTCTTATTAATTTTAGAGAGATATTTTGCCATGAGAAGACTGAAAAATCCAGACTGTCTTCGCCTTTCATCATTTCTAAGAAACATAGTTTGACACAATTTTTATGCTTGTTTCTATGAATTTCTCAGATATCATTCAAGTAAACAAAATTCAAAGGCATTGAATCAAAGCAAATATTATCAAAGGTCCCAATACTATAGTTTTCACCGAGGAAAAGAAGATAAGTAACATGTAAGAAACCAACACAGAATATGTAAGATTTTAAATATTTCCTTTTAAATTTTACTCTAATTTAAACCTCTGAAGCTTTTTAAAATCTGTTCCCCTTACCAAAATACTTAGATAATGCAGTCAGGAATGGTAATTGAAGATGGTTCTAACACTAATTAAGTTGAATCAAAACAACCATTTCTACACATGCTATTTCCTTTGCTTCCTTCAACGTTCCTGGAGATTGGTTAGATGATTGATGCCATAAAAATTGGAGCATACATTTCTTGTGATCTCTGATTAAAGAGAAAGAATACTTTCCTCTAATAATACAATCATCAAAATAGATTTTCCAATCCTTATTCCTGCTATTCCTTTTATGGAACTAAAATAACCCTAAACAGCTTAGTTGATTTAATTCAAATCACATGTTAATTCTGAAGACCAATCAGAGTGATTCCAATGAATTATTGAAATCAGCAATGGAGTGAAATCAATTTTCAATTCCACTACCCATCAATTAGCATATTTTTAGTTCAAAATTCTGAAGGGAAGATTGCTTTGTGTTGACTATCACTATGGTTAGTAGGCATTGAGTCAAGATTCTGAGACTTGGATTCTGGTTCTGTTGCTGAACAAGTTGTAAAAAGAATCACCAAATGAAAGAGAACAGCAGATATCCCTAAATACAATATAATATGTTTTACATTTTACAGATGGGAAAATTGTGAAGTTATTTAGCTCGCCTAGGATTACACAAATTATAGGATATAGTGAGGAAAAGTTTGGAAAAGAAGGAAGACTTGAGCATTAAAGTGTTCAAATACTCCATCTGATTCTTTTTTTTGTTTAGGTTTTTTTGCAAGGCAGTGTGGTTAAGTGGCTTGCCTAAGGCCACCAAGCTGGGTAATTATTAAGTGTCTGATATTGGATTTGAACTCATGTACTCCTGACTCCAGGGTCAGTGCTCTATCCACTGTGTCACTTAGCTGCCCACACTCCATCTGATTCTTACCTCTAGGACTAGGCAAGACTCATATTCCTTTAGATTGTGAGTTTATCCATTAGTCACTGAATTTGTCAAGGGCAGAGACTGATTTTATTTTTCTTTATAGCCTCACTTAACACAATGTCAGGACCATAGTAAGCACTATATTAATTATAATTATCATCATCATCATCCTTGTCTCTGACCTATTTAGTATAAAATCCTTATCCTCTGAGTGATCATCAGAAAATTAGCAGTCAAAAAAGCTTATATATATATATATATATACATATATGTATATATATATATACATGTATGTATATATATATATATATATATATGTTAATACACTTTGTAACTATCCCCCACTCCCCCCAAAAAGCACAATATTATTTGGAGGCTTAAAGAGACCATTTGGCAAAACTTTTTATTTTAAAGATGAAGAAATCAAGGATTTAAGAAGTCAAATTAGTGGGAAGGGAAAAGACTAATTATAAGATTGGAAGTCAGATCTTCTGACTGTATTCAGTTCTCATTCCTAACCATGGTGACTTCATTCTTATAAATCAAATGATCACAGATTTAGAGCTGGAATACACCCAAGAAATTTTTTAGTTTAATACTCTTATTTATGCATAGGGAGACAGACCCATATTGTTGGTATAGTGGATTGATGGTTAGTTATACTTCAGATGAGGAAGCACTGGGTTTGAATCCAATACCTGGAACTTACCATTGTGTGACCTTGAGTAAGTCACATAAATTCTCTCATCCTCAGTTTGTTCATATATAAGGCAATGATAATAACAAGATTCACCTTAGAGGAATGTAGGGAAATCAAAAAAAGATAAGATTTGTATTTCTTATTGCAAACCTCAAAATACTGGAGAGGTGGTGGTGATAATGAAATTTAATTGTTTATATGATAATATATTTATTTAGACCTAGAAGATGGGGTATATGGGAGCCAGTTTGAACCACCTGACAAGAGTATATTGCTGGGGCAGCTAGGTGGTGCAGTGGATAAAGCACCAGCCCTGGAGTCAGGAGTCCCTAGGTTCAAATCCGGTCTCAGACACTTGATAATTATCTAGCTGTGTGGCCTTGGCAAGCCACTTAACCCCATTGCCTTGCAAAAAAAAAAAAAGAGTATATTGCTAAATTTTCAGTGTGAGCATTTGTATCTCAAATTAGAGATCAGGCCTGATTTATTGTTTTGTTGATTGTCTAGTCTTTAGAAAGTGATGGAAAACTTAATTATTCAGATGCAGATTAAATTTAAAAATGTGACATGTGTGCCTTTTTTTTTTCCTTCTGGAGATACAGTTCTTACAAAGCTATCAGCACAACCCTACTAAGAAAGAACTTTAGGGGCTGCCAAGTTCAAATTCCATTATTTTAAAGAAAAGGAAATGGAGGCTTGAAGAAATTAGGTGACTTGTCCAGGACTTCAGTCTTCTTAACTCCAAGTCGAGCATCTCTACCAGGCTATTTCTTCGAGGCAATTATGGCATGATTTCATTTCTGGTGGGCTTCCTTTTTTCTACCTTATTGAGCAGAGGTGTAATTGAAACCTAGATCTTCTGCCTCCAACTACAGTATTCAGCCATACCACAATATCATCCACCAGTGACATATTATAAAGTATAAGCATATAATTGTTTCCAAAATACTTTCTATTCCCATGATATTAATAATCAGCAATCTAATTTTATATATTTGACCATTTGCCTAGTGGATTTGCTTGTCTCTTAGTACAAACTCCCCTGCTTCCTTGAAAGCAGCTCTCTTACCTGGAGATACCTCTACTTCCCTCTTCTTTGACTGTTGAGCTCTTCAATGGGACGATAATTTCATGAAGTATCCATACTCCATTCTGAGTTCTACTCCAAACTCCCTCTGCTTTTCCAGTTAATCCCTTGCAACCTTGCTCCAACTAACTTTCAGTTCCATTTTTATCTGCATTCTCATGCAAGCTTCATAATGGTAGAAGCTACCTTTTTGGTAATGACATTCTCAGTATTTAGCACAATGACTTGAACATAGTAACTCACCTTATCTATGTCTCTATGACTTCAGACAAGTCACTTAACCCTGTTTGCCTCAGTTTCTCTGAGTTGGAGATGGAAATGGCAAACTGCTCTAGCATCTTGCCAAGAAAACAACAAAGGGGAGTTACAAAGAATCAGATATGACTGAAAACAGTTAAAAAAATAATAAATGTGTATATGTCTGTATGTATCTGTTATATATCAATTTATCCATCCCCATGAACTCTCTTCAGCTTTTCTATTACCATCATGAAACTTAAAGTAACTGCTTTTGTTCTGGGCCATTCATTCATTCATTCATTCAAGCAACAACTGCTTATTAACCTTTGAATGGATGACTATTTCGGCGGTCATAGTAGTTTTATGGCAATCATATAAGAGGATAGGTGACCTATACATACATCCCTACAGATTTACTTTAGTTATCACTTGCAATTAATTCTTCTCTATATCTACCCTTTACCCTTGAGTTGTACAAAAGGTCATACTTTTTTTTCAACTTAAATTTTTTTTTTTCAAAAAGTCATTCTTTGACTGGAAAAAGCAACTTTCATAAGGCCACAATGAAGAAGGAAGGGAATCCTTCTCCAGTTAAGCATATCACCTCAATCAAGCCTAGTAATTCAATGGACATAATATCAGAGAATTAAAGGATTAAAGAGTTGGAAAAACCCTCAATGGTCATATATGCCATATATGAGAAGTATACTTCTTATAAGATTCCTCAAAAAGACCATACAGAGAAGACCTCCAGGGATCCCACTATCTCTCTTGGAAGCTTTTTCTACTTTTTGGTTAACTCTAATTGCTAGGAAGTTTTTCTTGGAATTAAGCCTAGATTGGTCTCTTTTGCAACAACCAGACATTGCTCCTTTCTCTCTTATCTAGAGCCAAGAAGAACAGATCATTGGATCAAAATCAACTCCTCTCATATTTGGGGCTCTTCCACAAGGGGTTTATAAGGTTGTCTCCTCGGTCTAACTAGTTTGCTGACTAAATCCTCTCCCTTCCCCTAAAATAATGAACTTGAATAACATTAAGATGATTGCATATCAGTTTACTTACTGATAATGTAGGTTTTAAATTTTTTAATTGGAAGAGGACCTAGATTTTTTTTCAAATTTCATTGACCCAGAAATCTCTTAATAACAAAACATCTCTACACCTTGCTGAAGAGCCACTGTACAATAAGTCTGACTTGGAGAGTTTCCTGAAAATTCAGAGGTCACGCAGCTTACTCAAATCCTTAGGTTCCATATAAGACCTACATTTTAGGTGCACTCCATACACTTCACCATGGTGCTTCTCTGTTGTCAGTAATGAATAAACATTTAAAGACAACAACCAGAAACACTCCAAGAAACTGAATAATTCCAATTCCCTTAATGATGTTTTATTGATAATGTAATTAAGACTTTGTCTTGAATATGCTTGTTGTCTCATGTCTATGATGAATGGTCTTGTCTATTCCTGCCCACAAAAGTTAAGGGCGAATGGGAGATTAATACTCAAGATTCACACAGTGTACAGGAAGATTTTTGAGGCTTAGGAATAACTGGTAAATGAAAAATTCTTTGTGATCTCTTAAAGATTCAAAACATCATTTTTTTTCTCCTAGATTCAGTTCCATTTGACATTTTCCAGGGTTATTCCAGTAGAAAATGGGAGGGGAGAAGGAAATATCTTTATCTATAGTCCACAAAGAAAGCCAGACAATAAATAATTATTAAGCACCTACCGTGTACTAGACAGTGGGCATACGAAAATATCACATCCTATCCTCAAGTAGATGACTATCTAAATGAAGAAAGTCAACACACTAAAAGGAAGTTGAAAGTTAATGTGGGAATAAGGGGGCAGGAGAGAAAGACAGAGGTTCAGATATGCACTGGGGTGCATGGAAATTATGAGATGGCTGCCTTGGGCATCATCTTGAAAAGGAGAATCTGGTAGTAGTTGCTCTCAACTCTCTCCAATGAGAAGGGAGATAGACTTCTGTTTTTCTTGTCTTTCTATCTCTGGGTTAGCCATGTTCTTAATAAAGTTTATTCTAGTAGGTAAACTATACCTGAATGTCATGACAGATACAATCTTAAACTTATAGAATTCCAGAGGAGGGAGAGATCTAAGCAATCACAAAGGTGAGTCTTTGTTTTTCTTTTGTAAAGAGGAGCTGCAATGAAAGACCAGATGAATAAGGCAACTTTATTATTTTAAAATGTTGTGATTTCTGGTGCTAGGCAGTATAGTGGAGGGGAAATGAAGTGGTATAGTGGATGGAATATGGGGTATGGAGTCAGGAAAACTCATCATTCTTGGTTCCTATCTGGATTCAGATACTTAAGAGATATGTGACCCTGTTTGCCTCAGTTTCCTCATCTGCAAAGTGAGTTGGAGAAGGAAATGGCAAACCATTTGAGTATCACTGCCAACAAAACCTCAATTGTGGTCCCAAGAAGTTTAACTGAAATCAACTGAACAAAGGTAGGAGGGTGAATTGAGTGCTAAATTTGAAGTGAGGAAGATCTATGTTTTAATTCTGCTTCAGATACTTAGTAGTTGTATAACACTGGAATTCCCTCTGAGATTATCTCCAGTTTTATCCTATATGTACTTTGTTTTTTGGCAAGGCAATAGGGTTAAGTGACTTGCCCAAGGTCACACAGCTAGGTAATTATTAAGTTCTGGAGTTAGATTTGAACTCAGGTCCTCCTAAGATGGCCCTGGAGGAGAAAGTGAAGTTGGTGACTTAGCACAGCACCCCTTCATTCAAATGCAATTCATATGCTTGTCATGACATCATACCCCTTATATCATGGTCTTCTTCAAAAATGAAGGACAGGGGTTCAGATAGGTGGTTCAGTACATAGAGCACCAGCCCTGGATTCAGGATGACCTGAGTTCAAATCCAACCTCAGACACTTAATAATTACCTAGACATGTGACCTTAACCCAACTTCCTTACAAAAGTAAAACCCAAAAAGAAAGAAAGAAAGAAAGAAAGAAAGAAAGAAAGAAAGAAAGAAAATGAACAACAAATAGTATTATTAATGATATAAAGAGTGTTGAATTTAGCATCAGCAGACAGGAGATCCAATTTTGTTTTTTTTCTTTTAATAATTGGATGACCTTGGATATATCATTTAACCAATATGGGCTAGTTTTCTCTTCTGTGGAAAGAAGATCAGGTTAGATAACTTTTAAGATTCCTTCCATATATAAATCCAAGATTTTTGTGTTGTTTTAGAACAAGATACTCCATTTCAAGTGCCAAACATTGCTTCGTAAAGTTACATATTCTTCCCCAAACAAATGATTTCCGAGAATTTTATGATCTCTAAAACAAACATATCCAATTAGAGCTACAAAATTTCATTTCCTAGTAAAAATGCTCCATTCCCCTCTGGGTGAATCATCCAAACTTGCTTCAGTATAGTATAGAACAAAGAACACTGGTTCTACAGTCAGACATCCTGGCTTCAAATCACTTCTATTATCTACTAAGCACAGTCAAGATTCTCCATCTCTCAGGGTCTCAGTTTCTTCTTCTATAAGAGAAGATTGCTTAAGATGTTTTCTAATATCCCTTCCAGTCCTAGATCTATAATTATGTAACTCAGGGTATACAAGGAAATCATGGGTCTGCAGAGTCATGATCATTTGTGCCACCCAAAAGAATGGGTGGTTTCTTAAATTAAATTTTCAAATTCCTATCATCTCCAGGAAAATAAAGGAGGAGAAAGTCCTAATCCTTTGAAGTCCTAGTTTTTCCTATGGATCTTGAAGAACTCACAGCCTAAGATTGAGCTCTTTGCTGTCAGGAAACAACAAATAATAATGATAAAGGTTTAAAAAGGAAGGGAATGTTTCTCAAAATTTCAAGATTATTGGAGTATTAAACCAGTTTTTTATTAAAGTATACATATATGTATATGTGTATATATTTTATATATATATATATATATATATATATACATATATAGAGAGTACACACACACATACACAGACACACAGACACACATTCTGTACCTCTCCCAAACCTTTTTAAAAGTTTAAAATGAAAGTTAGCTAGACAAAGGAAATTCTTGGAAAAATACATGATAGGAATTTATACTCAGTGCTGGGACAACTGTGAGGGAAAGGTTTAAAGAATAACTGTAATACCTATCATAAATAAAAACATCTGTCTCCTGACTACTAGAATCTAGAAAAATCCCTGTGAACAAGATGCTGTAGGTATTATTGTACCTATTTAACAGATAAGGAAACTAAGTTTCAGGATACAGGATATGAAGCTAGGTATTCCTTACTCTAAATCCATCACTATTAGCCTAAGTCTATGGTCATTCACTAAAACATATCTATTTTCCAAATCCTGTTGCAATCTCTTCAGCACTAGATTATTGCTTTCAATTCTGTCAAATGGAGCCATATAGAATTAATGATCTCAAAGTTGACATGCTGGAATCTCAGAAGTGGAGTAGCAATAGATAGATAGATAGATAGAGATATAGATAGATAGATAGATAGATAGATAGAGAGAGAGAGAGATAGAGAGATAGAGAGAGAGATAGAGAGAGAGATAGATAGAGAGATAGATATTTTACTCCTCAGTCTCACCATCTACTCATTTTACTTATTCAAGAAAAATTTGCTGAAAACCTACCATCTACAACTCACATACTAGGGAAGTGAGAAAGTCTTGTTCATCACTGATGCAGATCGACAATTCATTTGCAATGTATGGTCTTAGAGATCTGTCTAATGTTTGGAAATAGTAAGTGCCAAGATCACGATCGCACAACTAGCATATGATGGAGCATGGATTTAATTCTAGTAATGAAGAGCAGTTGTCTGTCACAAAGAGTCACAGATATTAATAGAGAATATCATACATAATTTATTTCTTCTATATTGATATCTGCTTACATATATATATATACCTATCAAATATCTAGATATAAAAAATATATGTATATGTATGTATATGTTTTATATATTTATCTTTATATATTGTAAACATCTTTATACAGGCAAACATTTAGATATATCTCCATATATGTTTATATAGATCATGCTGATGCCTAGATTGATAGATGATGGTTATTTTCCCAAATCAATTACATCTAATTTAGCTGTCTCAATCTGATGCTCTTAAAGCCACTTATTCCCAGACTTCCACACATTAAACCCTCTTTTTTAAAGCTCCTGATCAACAACACAATGAAGCTGTGTCACAGGTCTTCTTGAGACTTTTCTGTTCTGTGATGGCATTTTGTTTGAACTTTATCTGATAAAAGAACCTGATGCAAAGCATTTAGGCCTTAGGGAGCACATGCAAAGCATGCTGGCACCTAGAGACAGTCAACTTTCATACATATAGGCACTTCGACTTGAATATTAGCTTTTGATGAATGGTGAGGAATCGTGGAACATTTCATTGCCATCAGCACATTATGTAAACATTGAATCTGATCTATGCTGTTTACACAGAATGCAAAAAACCTTATTCATAAGGCATTTGAGGCAAAGAGAGGGCACAAATTGCATTTCAAGTGTGTAGTTTAGCAAGGCTTCATTTTGATGTTTCATGGCTCTTGATGTCCATTTAAAGGGGGGGGGGGATTCACCTAGGGATATGTTCCATGCGAAATAGAAATAAGAATGAAGATCTATGCCAGAGCAAAGGATGACTAAATGAATTTTGCTTATGGAAACCATCCTCCCCGAACAGACTTGAATTTGTATATCTTTATTAACTACAATTGATACAGTTCAGACTCTTTAGTCAGGCATTCAGAGCCCTCCTTGGTTACAACCAAATCCTTTCCTTCTGGCCCTTTTCACATTATTTCTCTTGACACATTCTATGACAAATTCATTGTGCCCTGAACAACTATCATGATTGATTTTTTTTTAGGTTTTTATCCCTTCTCACATATTGTTGCCCCTTCCTGAAATGTCTTCACCAGAGCTGAAATTAAGGTGGGGTAACTGATGTGCACCATTTGCACCAAATTTAGTCCTCATTTATTGAAAGAATTTTGTCAAATAGAGTACAGAAGTAAGATCCTTCCTTATCCTACATTTTTGTTTGCAAGGCAATGGGGTTCAGTGACTTGCCCAAGATTATATAGTTAGATAATTATTAATTGCCTGAGATCGGATTTGAATTCAGGTCCTCCTGCCTCCAGGGTTGGTGCTCTATGGCATGTGCCACCTAGCTGCCTCCCTTTATTCTATTTTGCTAAGTGATGAATCCTTCTACTCTAGATGATAATGATGATGATGATGATGTTTATCCTTTATTCTTGAAGAAGACCATGACTTTTGGAAGGTTATTTCATGACAAGTACATGAATTGGACTTTGAGTTAGTTAGGGGGCTCACTTTCTCCTCCAGAGCCATCTGGGTCCAGTGGTCAGATATGAATCAGGACTCCAGGAGATGTCCCTGGATATGAAGCAATCAGGGTTAAGTGACTTGTTCAAGGTCACATAGTTATTAAGTATCAGAGGCTCCAGGTCCTCCTGACTTCAGGGCTGGTGCGCTGTCCACCATGTAACCTAGCTGCCCTTTTCTATTTCAAAAAGGAAGAAGCTGGTATAAACATTTCCAGTTACAGCTCAGACTTTTATTCCCTAATGCTTTTATGATTCTAGTCTTAGCTCTGCCAATTCCCCAGTTCTCTTACTTTAGGCAAGCCACTCTTATTTTCTGGGGCTGTGTGTTTTCATCTGTAAATTGATGAATTTGGAAAACTAATCTTGGCAGATTTTTCCAGTTTAAATGTTTTTATAATTCTAAACCTTTTCTGGTTCCCACAGCCAGAAACACTATATTCCTTCTCTTAAAGTCTAGCTGAAGGAAATGTTTAGCCTGAAAAGGAGAAAACTTAAGGTGACAGTCATGATTATTCTTTAAAAAAATAATTTATATTACTTTTAATTTATGGAATATATCAAGCATTTCCCTAACACAGTATATTTTAAAAAAATATGACTGCATATGAAACTCCAAGTTAATCTGAAAAACTTGCTATTCTTCTTAAATGTGTAATGAAGTTACCATGAAAATTTCCCTTTTCATAGTCATTGAAGAATAATTTTAGAAAACAGAAGGAAAAGTAATAGACGGAAATTGAAAAATAAAATATTTTTGATGTCAATGGGGAAAAAATCTTCACCATTACAATTATGCAAAAGCAGAGTTGTTACTTTGGGATGAAGAACACTTTTTTTCCTCAATGGAGATTTTCAAAAGGAGCCAGAAAGATAATTTGCCAGATTTGTTGTAGACATAAAACCTAGTCATGTCTTCCTAGAGTCCTCTGAAGGTAACAGTCTATGGATTCCTAAAGTTGTCTGGTTATACCTCTCTTTGTTTTCCATTGTGATTGAGTAGTAGATATTTGTTTAAATTTCTTGGAGGCAGGTACTGTGGCATACTATTTTTTCTTTTGGTACTTCCTTAGCATCCAGCACAGTCTTCCCTTCCAAAGGCTCTAATAAATGTTTGTTGGATAAATAAATGAATGTGACCTTCATTTCATTCTTTTGACAGTACCTTCACAACTGCTAAGGATGATTGCTTCTCTAACAGGTTCTAAGAGTAGCAATATTAAAGAAAAATTTTTACTCTGCTAAAGAAGGTCAGGGTACTTCTTTCAACCACATCTTATCAATAAATGTAGTCCATAATATAATCATTATATTTGTTCTTGTCATTTCTTACAAGAATAAGGCTAAGAATTATATTTTCTATATAAAGTCATTTTATTGACCATTACACCTGAGGGTAAAATGTATTATCCATGTAAGGCTAGGCACTTAAACATGGTGGAAAAGTTGAAGCAAAATGAATAATGAACAGACTTTAAATTGTTTAACAGTGACCACCTCTGAAAAACATCAATAAAGTGTATAGCCCGGAGGGTTCTTTGTCCATAGTTCAAATGCAATAATTCTAAAACATTTTTGTATGAACAGTGGAGAAAATTTTCAGGAGGAAATGTCCAAATTATTGAGTATTTTTGCAGTTAATGAATTAACAGTAGTGCTTTAGGAAAGAAAGGGTAGCTATTAAGCACAATTATAGATGAGGAAAATGGGAACCGGAGAAATGAAATAATGTGCTCGGAGTCACAGAGTACGAGAATCAAAATTTGAACTTAACTCCAAGTTCAGTGATTTTCCCAAACAAATGAAAGAAATGTCAGACAAGGGAGTGAGGTTACATAGTGGAAATGGTACTATACCTAGAACCAGGGAATTCTGAGTTTGAATCCTGACTCCATCATTTCCTAGCTTTGACTCTGGGCAAAATTCCTAAGCCCTGGCTGTCTGTTATTTCATCTGTAGAATCAGAGTGACAATGCCATCTTCTTTCCAGGATTGCTGTGGGAGCCAATTGAGATAATATTTGTCGGATACTTTGTAAACCCTAAACTGCTATATAAATGGTGGTTCTTTCTACTAAAACATGGTAGCTATTCTATTCATTTAGTTTAGCTGTACTCATTTGAAGAAAAGAACTGTTTCATTTTTTGGTTTTATCAGTAGTTCTTAACTCAACATTTGCCATACAGCAAGGGTTTATTAAATACTTGTTGTTTTGAATTGAATGGATGATATTCAATAATAAATCAATCATAAGCAATTATTTGTAAGTATTAGTGAACTAGCTCAATACCAAGCCCTGGGCATTGTAAGAAAAAACAAAAGTTTCCCCTGTCTTAAAGAATCTCATGTTGCAAAATGTGCATACGCTTTGATCCAACAATACCACTACTGGGTCTATACCCTGAAGAGATGATGAAAAAGGGTAAAAACATCACTTATACAAAAATATTCATAGCAGCCCTGTTTGTGGTGGCAAAGAATTGGAAATCAAGTAAATGTCCTTCAATTGGGGAATGGCTTAGAAAACTGTGGTATATGTATGTCATGGAACATTATTGTTCAATTAGAAACAGGAGGGATGGGATTTCAGGGAAGCCTGGAAGGATTTGCATGAACTGATGCTGAGTGAGATGAGCAGAACCAGAAAAAACACTGTACACCCTAACAGCAACATGGGATTGATGATCAGCCTTGATGGACTTGCTCATTCCATCAGTGAAACAATCAGGGACAATTTGGGGCTATCTGCAATGCAGAATTACCATCTGTATTCAGAGAAAGAACTGTGGAGTTTGAACAAAGACCAAGGACTATTGCGTTTAATCTGGGGGGGGGGGGGGACCTATCTTATTGTCTGATCTTGCTTTTTCTTATATTTTATGTTTCTTCCTTAAGATATGATTTCTCTCTTATCACATTCAATTTGGATCAATGCATACCATGGAAACAATGTAAAGACTGACAGATTGCCTTCTGTGGGGGGTGGGGGGGTGGGGGGTGGGAAGTAAGATTAGGGGGGAAAATTGTAAAACTCAAAATAAAATCTTTAAGGATTCAAAAAAAAAAGAATCTCATGTAAATACCATAGAACTTCATCTTTTCCAAAAGTTTTTAATCTCTGATCACCAAGAACTAGAAGTGCCATAATTATCTTGTACAAATTGATTTCATGGAATACTTAGAATCAAAAACACTGATATATACCATTTTCCTCCTCTTAACTGCTAAGCTATTTTTACCATTTGTCATACGACAATGACTAGAGGCATAGACTTTAAGAAACCGTTTCTCTTTCTACTTCTACCTCTAGATTATACCAGGATATTAACATTTTTGATTATTCTAAATGACTTTTTTAGGATAGCACTAGGTGCTTAAGAGGAATTATATGTGCTTTCTGTTATCTTGGAGTTTCCAGCCCAATGGAGAAAAATGTTTTTTTATTAAAAATAAATGTGATTGAACAATGAAACTCATCTTTACATATACAATAGAGACAGAGACATATTATGAGAATTTGAAGCCTGGAAAGGTTACTCAGGCATGGAATTGAGACAAAGCAGCTTTCAGGAGAGATTCATGGGGGGGGATCATTTGAAACTTGATGTTTAAAGATAGATGAAATGCCATCAGATAGATATTAAGGGAGGATAAATGGTATAAGTAATGGCACAGAGACTGAAAAAAAAAACAAACATAGATTTGTACCAGCCAGTAGAAAGATTTAAATGTCAAAATAAAATATTTTTGCCTAATTTAGTAGGCAAAAGGAGACAACTGAAGGTTTTTAGACTACGAGTCATACAAGCAGAACATGATATAATAAAAAAGTTTGTCATAGTGGAGGGTAGGGTAGATTAGAGGAGAAAGTAGTCAAAGGCAAGAAAACCATTTAAGTTACCATTGTAAAGATGAAATAACAAATTAGGCTTGTGAAGTAGACATGGGGGGATGGCATAGATACAAGAAACAATGCAGTTAAATTACCAGGACTTGGAAGTGGATGTAATAGAATAGTCAAGGAGAAGACAGAAGATTTCAAAGATTCCATTCCAGGTGCCTAAAAGAATTGTGAGGCAGATTTGAATAGGGAGAGGATGAACAAAATTCAGGGAATCATTATAGGCACAATTTTGAACCTATTGACTATTGTCCAGTAGATCATCCAGGAAAAGATGTTAAAAGGAGGGATTTGAGAGAAATAAATAATTCTCTCTCATATTAATACCAATTATTAACATTGAGAAGATCCAAACTTCTCTCCCCCCCCCCCCTTGAATATGTTCCTTGTTTAATCTTGTCAAGAACAAAACTGATAGGATTAACATTCTCTACATTCTGGGTATTGTTACTCCACCCAAACAGATCAGGTTTTTAATCTAAGGTGAAACAGCCTTTTGGCTCAAGTTGGTAGGGAAGATAAATTTTTTGAATGGATTGTCTAAGTCTTGGGGTAATTTAGAAGTAAATGACATAATCAAAGTTCATTAAAATATGTTCAGATCCTCATTGTAATATTCAGTTTCTCATTAACTACTAACCAATCAGAGCTGATAAAATCAGTAAAATTTCTTTTCCAAGGCATTTAAGCTGTGAGCTTGCTGTCTTAATTATCTTTGTCATAAGAAAATGACATAGAGCTCTTTTGATTAAAATGCTGGAATTATTAATAAAATGACTTGTCACCTAGAAATTATATCTCTCTAACTTTTTAAATGCCACAGAGTGAAATTGAGAAGCAAGTTCAAGTAATGATAGATATGGGAGCCAGCATCAGAGAAGTAAGATTGAATGTATTAAATTGAAAGAGAGAGCTATTCAGTCAGTGAGTAAGGAATAAGCTGAGTGTGTGTATTTAGGCTGCTATATAAGGCATAATAATAATAATAATAATAATAATAATAATAATAATAATAATAATCATAATAATAATGTGGTAATAACACCACAATTCTTCAATGAATGTGCAATCTAATTGATGCAGGCACTGTAGAAACACAGTCACAATAATGAATGAAGTTGCAAAAGATTAAGAGATTCACATTCTTCAAAGTAAGCTCCCTAGATTGCTTAACTTAGCAAGTAGTAATATATGTTCAAATTCTAGGCCTAAGAAAAATTTTCAGAAAGGAACTCCTTTATGGTAAGTAGAAAATTCAGTCATCTTACAAAATGGCAGAATCACCACCTAGTAAGATAATTCCCATAAAAGTATATTTACTTCTTGTGGTTTTAGCTTCTGTGACCCAGAGGGGGAAGGAACCTCAGGGAATATGTGATATTATCCTGACCAAAAGCACACATTCCCTTTCCAAGAAACCCCTTGTAAATGAAGACTCCTTAATGCAAAATCTACTTTAGTTTTGTTTTCTAGTACAGATACTGGAACATAGCAACAAGGAAAATTTTTTTGAATTTTATATTCCAAACAAATGTCCAACCAATCTTTGCCAAGGGCTCCCTAGTGATGGAGAGCTTACTTCACATGAGTCAAAAGAATTATGTTCCAGGCACTACATTATATACTGAGGATACAGGAGGAAGCAAAAGAAAGACTATTCTTACCCTCAATGAGATTGTCTTTCTTTTTGCTTCCTTCTGAGAAGAAAACATATAAAAGGGAAATAAAAGAAGTGGAGAGAATGCCATTCTATTTATACTTATAATAGTTTGGATGTTCTATTTCACAGTCGGTTCACATTTCCTTCCCTCTCATTCCAAGCACCAGTCCTGGTGCTGACCTCTAAGGCCAACAAATATAAATGCCCTCATTCTTCCTCATTCTAATAATTGAAACATTTGAAGAAAACCATCACAACTCTTAAGACTTCTCTTCTCCAGGCTAAAACATCCTTATCACATTATTTCTATCTTACCCACTGGAATTAAGATTTGTACAAGTCTTTTCTCTTATAGGTCTGATGGGAGAAGCTAAAACTTGGAACCTTCAAGTTTTTCTTTGCTACATGGGTACCCGTAAACATGCAGTAATCTTTATAATCTGTAATAGGAGAAGGTTAGGAGGAGAAGCATATTATTATATTAAAAAAAATGTTCCATGGAGGCAACTAGGTGGTGCAGTGGAGGTGGGCCCTGGAGTCAGGAGTATCTGAGTTCAATTCGGCCTCAGACACTTAATAAATGCCTGGCTGTGTGACCTTGGGGAAGTCACTTTAACCCTATTACCTTAAATAAAAAAAAATTAAATGTTCTAAACTGTTAAAAGTTTAGAAACCTTTTATTTATAAAGTTGATATACAATTTATGTGGTAGACTGTGTAAACCCTCCATTGTATCTGGTTTTCACTTCCCAGAACCATACACAGAGTAATTACTGTTTATTTTATGAGCAAAGACAGTCCTTTGCTAGATGGTAACAACATTCTTTTAAAATTGATAAAATATCAATGTAGAGAAACCAGTTTAACATAAAATCTTAATGTCAGTATGGAATGATATTTAAAGGGTTTGGTCTTGGAGTCCAGAAGAGATAGATTCAAATTCTACTTTTAGTATATACTGGCTTTCTGACCATGAGAAAATCACTTAGCCTGTCCATGTTGCACTTTTGTCATTAACTTGTCCATGTTGCACTTTCTTCATTTGTAAAATTAAAATGTTCAACTCCATGGTCTGCAAAATCCTTTCCAAGTCTGAATCTATGATAATACTATAGGTCAAAGATTGGAAAAAAGGACTCATACATATTGGTGGAGGGGAAGGTAGAAAGAGAGAAAAAAGGTGACAGACTACTTTTTTTCTGAGGTTAAAATACTATGTTGGATAACTATTTTTTTAAAGAAATTATTTAAGCTGGAGGCTTAGAGTATATAACTCTGAATTTAGAGTCAAAGAGGCCTCCTTACCTTCAAGTCCCACCTCTAAAACCTAATGACTAGAAAAGGATGGCAAAGTCCCTTACCCTCTAAGTGTCCCAGGTCTCTCCAAAAATCTATACAAAACTATGAGGGTTTTTCTATGTCCTGTGGCACAGTGAATAGTTAGCCAGAACTGGAATTAAGAAGATCTGAGACCTCCACTAGCTATGGGCCCTTGGGAAAGTCACTTAACCCTGCTTGCCTCAGTTTCCTTATATGTAAAAAGTGCTGGAGAAGGAAATGGCAAATCATTCTAATAACTGCACTAAGAAAATCCTCAAATAGGTTCATAAAGAGTCAGACAGGACTGAAAAAATGACTAAGCAGCTAGCAACAACAATTTTATCTTTTGCATTTGCCTCTATCTCTTGCTTGGTTAATATATTTCCTGCTCATAGCTTTGAAAGGTATATGATCTGCTTCTCTTCTACTTTTATGGTATACTGTTTAAATTTAAGTTCAGGTATTGCTTTTGAATTTATTTAGCAATAAAGTATACAAAGTTAGTGCAATTTCTGGTATACTATCTTCTAGTATTCCTAGCATTTAAAAACAATCAAATGGAAATTTCTTCCATAACTGACGTCCCATTGTTTTTTGCCTCTCCATTGTCCAGTCTTCTTCATGATCTGCTTTTCAATTTTTTAACCAACATCAAACTTTTTTTTTTTTTGATTATGACTATTAGTTTAAATAGTGCAGTGTCTGAAAGTGGTCCAGCAACAGTTTGGGGTGATTAAAAGGCATCTCTTGAACATTATTATGATAGTGCTAATGAATTTCAGAGGTGAATATTTTCTTGTGACTTTTCTGCCAGTGTAATGGAATGGGAAAAGCAGTGAACACTTGAGAACAAATCTTGCTTCATCAAGTCATTGACTCTGAATAGACATCAGTTTCCCTTTTCTAGATCTCTGATTTTTATGATATTCATTCTCAAATAAAGTTGGAGAATAGAAGAACAGGAAAAACACTGAAATCATTCATTAAAAATTTCTGCTAGCTGGGGGCTAATTATTTTAACCTTAGAATGATATTATTTATTAAAACCATAGAACCATAGTATTAGAAGTGATCTTTTGTTGCTTTTGTTCCAGTCATGTCCAGCTATTCAGGACCCCATCTGGAGATTTCTTGGCAGAGATACTGGAGTGGTTTATCTTTTGTTTCTCTTACTCATTTTACAGATGAGGAAACTGAGGCAAACAGGATTAAGTGACTTGCCTAGGGCCGCATAGCTACTGGGTGAGGACTGATTTGAACTCTAGTCTTCCTAACTCAGGGCTAAGCACTATCCACTGTGTCACCTAGATGCCCTAATGTAACTTTAAAGAATATTTAAGATGTTAATCTTGTTTTCCCAAGTAGAATAGTTCAGGGTTCATTTTATTTTTGTCTTTGTAACTGCTTAACATAGAATCTGAAATATAAGAAGCACTATATGTTGAATGAATGAATGAGTTATGCAGTTTGCTAAAGGAAACACAGAAAGTAGAAAAACCTGGGATTTGAACTCTTGCACTAGGCTCTTTTCAGTCCATCACGTTGCTTCTAGAGATTCACAAATACTGTATCATGTGAACCTTAAAAAATCCTGGGATGCAGTCAGTACAATTATTATTACCTTCATTTAATGAATGAGATAAAGAAAGATTGGAGAATATTTACTGCCTTTTCTAAGGTCCCAGGGCATGAAATGGAAACATTTTAGCACAGAGCCTAAATTGCTCTTTTTAATCTATGGTGACTTCCATAGCACCACACTTACTCCACTAAGGAATTTTGTAAAAAGGGGATCATAGAAAATCTTTGATTTTTGTAGATTTAGAAACTGATCGATTTTTCTCCCTGAAGGAAAGTCAGAGCAAAGATTACCAGAGAGAAGAATGGACTAACTATTTCTTCAGAATAAAACTAAATTCTTTAAATTCCAACCAGAAGAGAAGCTGTCTACCAATCAGACTCAGAAATTTGCTTGGAAAGTTTGATCCTGCACACAAATATCAAAGAAACACTAAAAGTCAATCAGACTTATGAAAAGACTTATTTCCTCTCCTTTCTTGCAAAGTTGGATGCTATCCAACTTTCTAAGCAGCCAGAAGATAACTTCCTAGATAAAATATCTTAGTGGAAGCACAGATTATTCTCCATTAAGATTCCAAAGAGTGGTGTCATCTTAGAAGTCCATGGAGCATCAATTTTTTTGTGTCTATACTTTACTTCTCCTTTCTAGATGAGAAATTGTGTCACAAGAGTTTTAAGGCTTTTTTCAGCTGGAAGAGTCTTTAATAATGTCCTAGTCTAACCTTCTCATTTTCCAAATAAAGAGCCTAAAGTTCAGACAGTTCTTGGGAATATGACAAGCATTTAATGTACCCCATTATATGTATTTGTGTTTGGAGAGGTTAACTGAATATCAAGGAGGCAGGGTGACCACACAGGAAGAGACATGCAAGCCTCTGAGAAAGAAAAGATGAAAATTTGAGGGAAATGTTGGTTGACTGTTATATTGGACAGTTTGTCCACTCAATTTTACTGATTTTTTGAGTCTCTCATTAGTAACTGATTTATTCTCTCAGTCATCACATTTAATCCCAGGGCTAGGATTAAAAATTTTCATTAGGTGTTTCTAACTCTTGTTTATATTATGTACCTCTTTGGCAGTCTGATGAAGCTTATACTCCCATATTCATTATAATGTTTCTAAATGTATAAAATGCATAGGATTACAAAGGAAGCAGTTATCAAAATAAAATGTTTAAAATCAAGTTAACAGATGACTGATTAAGAACTTTTGTCTTAAACAATCAAATCTTGCTTTTCAGCTTATTTAAACCATCATATTCTAAAGGATATCCAAAATAGAAACTTGGACTGGCTCCAACCTCTTCCCAAACCCTCCAGTCTATCATCTCATAATATTTTCTTAATGCTTTTTCTTTCCTTTATAACCCACAAATGTCTCAAACTTAAGAATCCCAAGTCCCATCATCTTTATTTTTTCCCAAATGTAAGAACTTCAAGTCTCATTATTGCCTCTGTACTTTTTTTTTTTAGGTTTTTGCAAGGCAAATGGGGTTAAGTGGCTTGCCCAAGGCCACACAGCTAGATAATTATCAAGTGTCTGAGACCGAATTTGAACCCAGGTACTCCTGACTCCAGGGCCAGTGCTTTATCCACAGAGTCACCGAGCCGCCCCACCTCTCTATTTTTGATTATCCTAATATGAGATTCTTCTATTGAGTTTCCTATTTCAGAGAAAGGACATAAAATCTCCATCAACTCCTTTCTTTACTCTCCCATATCTAGTACTGTAAATTGTTCCTTCACACAGTTTCTATCTTTGACTCCCTTATTTTTAATTACCATGGTTGCAAGTCTAACTGAATCAAGTCCTTTTTACCTCACCCCCATTATGATGGCCAATTTCTAGACTAAAAATATAAAATGTTCTCTACTGCTTATAGCAAAAAAAAGTCAAAGCACCCTTAGTTTTTCATTGAGAGGTCTACAGTCTCTCCTTAATCTATTTTCTTTATTTCACAATGAAGCATCTATTATATGTCAGGCTCTTTGTCAGGGAAAATGAAAACTAAAAATTAGCTAATATCCTGAAGGTGCTAACATTCTATTTTATAAAAATATGGAGAACAAAAGTAAATATGCATGTATGCATTTATGAATGTTTATATATAGTATATTAAATATACATGGTAAATATGATTATATCATGCATATATAAAGTCAATAAAATTGTTTTGGAGGGGTTTGTTTTGATTTTGAAAGGTAACCTTGAACCTCTAGAGAGAGAATAGGAAATATCCCATTGTCAAAAAGTCAGAGCAGTTCATCTTCTTTGGTTTTCCTTGTCACTATGCTTTTGTATAAGTATATAGAATGTTTCCTTGTAAAGGATGAAAAGGCTTCTTATAGAAGTTGGGGTTTTAGCTAGGATTTGAAGGAGACTAGGTAAAGTAGGAAGAGAAAAGTAACGAATTATTGCTAGGAAAGGTAGCCAGAGCCAGAGTAAAGATTTTGAATGCTTTATTTCTAGGACCTGCATGGAAGCTAGTGTCCCTGGACTGCAGGATGGAAAAGGATATTCCCCTCTAGGGTGCCAAGTAGCAAGATATAAGAAACCTGGAGAGTGGCAGGTGGAGTACAGTTTATGAAGGGCTTTAAATATCAAACATAATTTAATATTTGATTTTTGGAGGTCACAGAGAACCATTAGAGATTACTGAATAGGGATTAAAGTGTACTATGGACAGACCTGCTCTTAAGGACATTTAATTTGTCAGGAGAGTGTAAGACAGAAATGGTGTGTAGAAATGGAGATCAAGCAGCAAGCCGATTCAATAGACCAGAAATGAGGTGAGACCAGTGTTGGTATGGTAGCAGTATCAGAAAAATGAGGGAACATATATGAAAGAAGCTATGAAGGTAGAGTCAAAAGATCTTAGTAATAGACTGAATATGAGGAGTCAGAGAAAATGAAAACTAAAGATGTTACCCAGATTGAAATATTGCATGACTGGGAGGATGGTGGTGAACTGTGTAGGAAAAAGAAACCTTAGGAAGAGGCGACAACTTAAGGGGAATGATTCCTCCTTTTTTTCAGATTACTTCTGTTTTCTCTTATATCATTTATGATCCATGCTGTATCCCCTATTGATTTGTAAGGTCCTTAAGAAACTATTTTTTTCTTTTTTTGTGTCCTTGGCACTTAGTAGAGTGCCTAGCCAATAGTACTGATAATTAAAAGCTTGTTGCTGGACTGACTTGTTGCATGAGAACTTGGGAGCCGTTGATCTAGTAACTTTTAAGTGAATTGTAGATGGCAACACTTGGCACCAGGTCTTGTTTCAAGTGAAGACTGCATGGAGGTGGGAGAAGGGAGAAGGAGTATGCTAAAACTTATTTCTTCAAAGAGACTATAACTTCATGCAAGTCAAATTTCCCGTCTTTTTCTTCCTTTTCTCCTATACAGAGTTAGGGATAGCGTGTTGTGCATGAAAAAATTCTAAGAAATATAAACCAAGTGAATAAATAGGTGTTTAATTGTATCAAATACTAATCACTAATAAAAATAAGGTTCACATTGGGCTTTTATTGCATTTTCTAATTTCTGTCCTTGAATCCTAGATTAAGGAAAGGGAGAAAAACTGAGCCTCTTGTATACCAAACATTTGAATATATGAAACATCTCAAATATGTTAACAGTAAATCTGGGCTAGCTTTGACCTATATTAACTGGTTGACCAAGTCTTTTCTTGTCATATTCAGAATCTTTCTTTGACATTTTTAGTTCTCTCATCTTACAAAGGAGATTACTGAAACCATTAGATGATGCTTAGCATTCCACTTACATCAAACATGTCAATAGTAAAGGAGCAGTGTTCGCTGCCCCAGAGTTTCCAGTCTGTGGCTTAGCCTTCTAAATACAATGGCCTCCTAAATTCTTGGTTATTAATATAATGGCAAATTAAATGATCATTCATGGTAGCTCAATTCTGACTCATCTTCACATTTGCTTTTTGAAATGTCTTTCTCATAGAACTTAAAACCACGTATAATGCAGTTGGAAATCTTCAAGAGCCACATAGGTCCCTTGACAAAACATCAAGCCTCTTGTGGACTATTTCCTGTTTGTGTCTCCTTAGTTTAATGTCTCTGCTTATATGACTTTTTCCCATCACAAGCCGCACTTGAGAGGAGTATTAAAAAGGACTCCATGTAACAGAAAAATTTAATTTCCAAAATTGCTCTAATAATAAACATAAAAGCAACATCTTACTTCAGCCAAAAACAGTCACAATAGCAACCAAATGTTCATAGTAAATTAACAAAAGAACCAAGATTAGAAACTCAACCAGAACTTTGAGAAAATTTTGAAATATTTAGAGTTAATCTTGGCCATTGAATTTTAGCCTGGAAGAGAGGTCTACAAAGATCAATTAATCCAGACTCTTGATTTTAAAGACGGAAATCCAGAAGTAGAACATCACTTAGCCAAAGTGTCTCCTAAGCAGAGATTAAATTAGAATGTAATTTTCTTGTTTTCTAGTACAAAACCCTTCTGTGACAATACTATTTCCATATTTGTTAACAGTTCATTTACTTTCATCTTACTACCTTACTTTTTGTTTTCTTTCCACCTCAGTGGCCCCGAATTTTCTACCAAATGATTGATTCTATCATGGTTGAATAGCCCCCTGTGTTGAAAGTATTTCCTTCACCTCTCCATTAATTTCCCTTTAAGACTATAGGTTATGGACACATCATTTATTTACATCAAGTAAGGGAGGATCCACAAAGGAAAGCTGTGAACATTAGCAATGAAATGACTTGTCTAAATATCCCACTCACCACCAGCACACCTCCTAAATGAAAGGATGATGCTGTGTTTCATTATACGGATAGCTAATATTCTTCTGGACCTTCATTTGTTAGCTGTGTGAACCTGAGATAGACATTTTTTTTCTTAAATCTTAATATCATCTTTTAGAAAAATGAGCTATTGTTCAGTCATCTAAATTGTCTAAATCAACTTGAAGGTACCACCTTATACCTATCAAATTGGGCAATATAAAAAAAAATTAAAGGTCATTGTTAGATTTTACAGGAGATGAAAATTGAGACAATAATGTGTTGGTGAAGTGATCCAACCATTCTGGAGAACAAATTGGAACAATCTCAAAAAAAAAAGATTATAAAACTCTAATCCAGCAATACCACTGCTAGGTCTATATCACAAAGACATCCCAAAAAAGGGAAAAGGATTTATTTTTTTTGATCTCTTAATTTTATTTTTAATTCTCAAATTGTACAAATTTTTTTTTACATTAATAAAATATTCTTGTTTAAGAGTAAACAAAATACCCCCTCCCCCATGAATATAGACTTGCTTGGGCAATAAAGTAAAGGGGAAAGAAAAAAATTAAAATTAAAAAAAAAGAATAATAGTAATAATTGTAGGTATGGCCAGGTGGTGCAATGGACGAAGCACCAGCCCTGGAGCCACGAGCATCCAAGCCCACATCCAGCCCCGTAGACCCAGCAATCACCCAGCCATGTGACATGCAAGCCACCCGATCCCCACTGCCCTGCAAAAACCTAAAAGAATAAAAAAAAAAAAGACCCAAAATAAAATAAAATAGTAATAATAGTAGGGGTGGCTGGGTGGCAGACAGAGCATTGGCCCTTGAGCCAGGAGCACCCGGGTCCAAATCCGGCCTCAGACACCCAAAGATCACCTGCTATGTGGCCCCAGGCAGGCCACCCAGCCCCATTTGCCCTGCACCCTCCCCCAAATAATAATAATAATAATAATAAATGTGCTTCAGTCTTTGTTCCAACACCAACAACTCTGTCATGGGTGGATCACATTCTTTATGGTAAGTTCATCGCAAAAGTTACTTCCATATTTTTCCAACATTGCCATTGCTGATCGTAACTCCCTCCTTTCTTATTCCTCCACTACCATGTACTATATTTTCTCTCTCCTTTCTCTCTGACTCTGCTGTAGTGTCACTGAGTGGCGCAGCAGACAGATCCCTGGCCTGGGGCCAAGAAGCCCTGAGCCCCCATACCACCCCTTAGGCCTAGCATCCACCTGGCCCTATGGTCCTGGGCAGGCCTTCCAATCCCAGCCCCTTGCAAGAAGTAAAAAAGAAAATGTGTTATATCTGACCACTGTCCCCCCATGGTCCATCCTCTTCTCCTTTATGCACATCCCCCCCTTCCCCCTGCTCCCCCCTCCTTCTTACTCCAGATGTCTATACCCCATTGAGTATATGCTGTTTCCTCTCCTAGCCATCTCTGATGAGAGCAAAGGTTCCCTCATTCCCCCTTGCCTTTCCTCTTCCATATCATTGCAATAGCTCATTGTAATAATAAAAAAATCTTATTATATGAAATATCTTGGCCTATTCCCCCTCTCCTTTTGCTTTCTCCCATTCCATTTCCCTTTTTTATTATTGACTCCATTTTTACACCATATTTTATCTTTGAATTCAGCTTTCTCCTGTGCTTCAACTATAAAAGCTCCCTCTACCTGCTCTATTAATTGAGGAGGTTCATATGAGTATTATCAGTGTCATTTTTCTATGCAGGAATACATGCAGTTTGTCATCATTAAGTCCCTCATATTTCCCCCCTCTCCTCCAATCTCCATGCTTCACCTGAGTCCTGTATTTGAAGATCAAACCTTCTGTTCAGCTCTGGCCATTCCAACAGGAACATTTGAAATTCCCCTGCTTCATTGAAAGTCCATCTTTTTCCCTGGAAGAGGACATTCACCCTTGCTGGGTAGTTCATTCTTGGCTTCATTCTAAGCTCTTTTGCCTTCTGGTATATTATATTCCAAGCCCTATGAGCTTCCAATGTAGCTGCTGCTAAGTCCTGTGTGATCCTGACTGCGGCTCCATGATATTTGAATTGTGTCCTTCTGGCTGCTTGTAATATTTTCTCTTTGACTTGGGAGTTCTGGAACTTGGCTATAATATTCCTAGGGGTTGTCTTTTTGGGATCTCTTTCTCGGGGGGGATCGGTGGATTCTCTCCATTTCTATTTTGCCCTCTGCTTCTATAATATCAGGGCAATTTTTCTGTAGTAATTCTTTGAAAATGATGTCAAGGCTCTTTTCCTGATCATGACTTTCAGATATTCCAATAATTTTTAAATTATCTTTCCTAAGTCTGTTTTCCATATCAGTTGTTTTTTCAACGAGATATTTCACATTTTCTTCTAATTTTCATTTATTTTGGTTTTGAAGTATTGATTCCTTATTTCTAGTAAATTCATCAATCTCCCTGAATTCTATTCTTTGTCTGAAGGATTTGTTCTCCTCAGAGAGTTTTCTTATCTCTTTTTCCATCTGGCCAATTTTGCTTTTTAAGGCATTCTTCTCCTCAATAGCTTTTTGAACTGTTTTATCCATTTGACCTAAGCTGGTTTTTAGCATGCTATTTTCTTCAGCATTTTTTTGGATTTCTTTGACTAAGCTGCTGACTTCATTTTCATGTTTTTCCTGCATCTCCTTTCTTTTCCCAGTTTTTCTTCCAACTCCTTCATTTGATTTTCAAAGTCTTTTTTGAGGTCTGTCATAGCCTGAACCCAATTTCTGTTTTGCTTGGAGTCTTTAGATGCAGGAGCTTGTACCTCCTCATCTTTAGACTGAGTATTTTGATCCTTCTTGGGCTCATGAGCAAAATATTTCTCAATGATCTTCCTCTTATTTCTCTGCTTGCTCATTTTCCCAGCCTGAGCCTGGTTTTGGGGTGCTTCCTGAGCTTTTGGGACACTCCCACATGGGCCTCAGTGTGTGAGGTTCTGTCCTCCCTCCTGGTCTGTGAATGACCATAAGCGCCCCCCTCTGCCACAGGGCTGAGGTGGGGGGGGTCCCTGCTGTTTTATGGGGGGGTCTAGACTGAGATCAGGATCTGAATGTGGTCAGAGCCCCAGAGTCCTGTTCCAGGGGCAGAGGACAGAGTTCTGCAGTCTCTCTTCACTCCCCTCCCTCAGCTCAATGGGCTCATGCCCTGGGGGCTCCTGCTTACTGGCGCCACCTGCTTCTGTTTCTGGGTCTGGGCTGCAGAAGGACCACCTGCTGGCTGTGTGCCCTGAGGGCTGGGCTCCACGTGCTCGCTCTGGCAGAGGCCCCCCACTGTTCCCCCACTTTGTGCCCTGTGCTCCTCGGGGTGCAGCTCAGGAGACTCCCCCGCTGCTGTGAGCCCCGACTCCCAGCTCCCTGGGGCTGCCTCTGGGAGGCTGAAGTTCTTTTGCTCTGGTGGGCCGCCCCTCCGACCCCAGGGAGCAGAGCCTTTCTGCTCTTTTCCAGGTTACCTTGAGTAGGAGAACTGCCTCAATGGGTCCCTTTGTGGGTTCTGTCTCTCAAAAGTTTAGTTAGAGTCCTTAGTTTCGTGTTTTATCAGAGAGCACCTAAGACTCAATCCCTTCTTATTGCCATCTTGGCTCCACCCCCGAAAAGGATCTATTTTTACAAAATTATTTATAGCACCTCTTTTTGTGGTAGCTGTGAATTGGAAATTGAAGGGATGGCCAACAAATGGGGAATTTGTAAAATATTGTGATAGGGTATTATTGTGCCATAAGAAATGACAAATAGGATGATTTCAGAAAAACTTGGAAAGCTTTGTTCAAAATGATATATATTGAAGTGAACAGCACCAGGAAAACATTGTATAGAGTGAGCAATGTTGTTTGATGAAGAACTGTGAATAATTTACCTTTTCTCAGCAGTAAAATAATCCAAGATAATGCCATACTATCTGCCTTCAGAGAAAGAAGTGATGTTGATTGAATGCAGATTGAAGCATGTTGTTTTTTACTTTCATTTTTTCTTTTTTTTTTCTTTTACAAAATGACTACTCTGGAAATGCTTTACATAATTGCACATTTATAACGTATAGCTGATTGCTTACCATTTCAGGGTGCGGGGGAGGGGTTGAAATGGAGGGAGGATTAGAATTTGGACTTCAAAACTTTAAATAAAAATGTTAAAATAAAAAAATGAAAACATTGAATTTTATGATCTTAGAGGTCACTTCTAACTTACCTACAAAATCCTATGTCCCAATATGGTCACTGAATTTTCTAAAAGGTCTTCACATACCTTTAAAATAAGAATTTCAAGTCTTTATAAAAGCTGTTATGACTCCATTTGGAGTTTTCTTGACCAAGATTTCCATTTCCTTCTCCAGTTCATTTTACAAATGAGAAAACTGAGGGAAACAGGGCTAAGTGACTTGCCCAAGGTCATACAATCAATTCTGAGACTAGATTGGAACTCAGGAATAGGCATCTTCCTCACTTCAGGATGACATTCTATCTACTTACTGAATCAGCTGCTCTAGAAAAAATAAATGAGTAATTCAGTATTTTTACTACTTCACAGGATTGCTACATAGAACACATAGGACAATAAGTTTTAAACAAGTTTTATAGGCCTATATTGAATGTGTCTATGCCCATACTCTCAGAAGCCTCTGTTGTCAAAGAAGCTGGCACCAGGACAATTCTTATAGCCTTCCTCGATCTGCCAATTTTCTTTATAATGCCCCCCCAAAGCTCTTCACCTTGAAAGTTCACTCTGATCTTGAACTTCAAATAATGGTAGTACCATCCAACCCACTGCTGTGGTAACTCCCTCTGAATTGACAGTTCCTTTCAGAAACTCCATTTTAAAAAGATCAACTATGTCTTAATTATTCTTCAGGTCTACTCTTGACCTTTCTGGAGCCCTGAGAGTTCATCTCTTCCCCTTTTACTGTTTTCAGTTCTTTTTTGCACACTGTCATTCTTTAGACTATAAGCTCCTTGAGGGCAACCCTATCTTTTGACTAGTATTTGAATTTCACTTAGCAGAATGTCTGGCAAATATGAAATGTTTAATGATGATGATATTTGCCCTTCTTTCTGGAAGCAGTCTTATGATAATATCATGGAAGAGATGGTATGAAATGAAAGAGAATTGGATTTGAGTGAAGGGGTATGGTGCTAAGTCAGCAGTCTTACTTTCACCTCAAGAAATGGCCCTGGATATGAGACAATCAGTGATAAGTGACTTGCTCAAGTTCACACAGCTAGGAAATATCAAGGGATCCAGGTCACACTTGAACTCAGATCCTCCTGACTCCAGGGTTGGTGCTCCCTCAGGTATACCACCTAGCTGCCCTAAGTGCTTAATAAATATTTGCTGACTTGACCTTGCCCTCAAACTTCATTTAAGACTTTCTCCAGGGAGGTCTACTCAATTGTATAGATGTTTATTATTTGGTGAAAACTAAAGTCAGAAAAATAAGGTTCCAGTTCAGTAGCTATACAAACACCTCTAGTAATTAGACAATTCTCATTAGATTCTCTGAAGATTTATTTTCAAGTCACACTTAATTAACCCAACAGGGTAAAGAAAATAAACCAACTAGGTGATTGCTAATTACTAGTTGGGTTGCAACTACTCTCAGATTCAGTTGTTTTTAAAGTTGCAAGAAGTCAAAGTAGCCAAGCTGCAAAGGCTACCATGGAGCATCTGAAGGGAAAGGGAAGGAGCATGGGGCAAAGAGGAAAAAAAAAATAGGAGCTAGAGGAGGATGTCAGGAAATCAGTTTATTCAGTTTCAAAAGACTACGTAATCTCTAAGGTCTCTTAATTCTAAATCATTGATAAAGAATTTTCTGCTTTGTTTTTGAATCAAAGTGACTAAGAACAGCTGGTTGTGCAGGGGGGTAGAGCAATAACCCTGAAGTCAGGAGGATTTGAGTTCAAATCAGACACTTAACTAGCTATGTGACCCTGGACAGGTTACTTTATTCTCATTGCCTCACATCCATAGCCATCTCCAGGCACCTTGATTCATATCTTCCACTGGACCCAGATAGATCTGGAGGGGAAAGTTAGGCAGGTGACTTAGCACAGCCTCCCCCCCCACTCCCCCTCAGTCAAATGAAAATCATGTGCTTGTCATGGCATGTCTGATGTCATGATCTTCGAAAACGAAGGACAAAACCAATGCCCTACAGGGTGTCCTAATGATAAGAATGTTGGCTATGGAGTGGGCATTCCAATACAGGTCTGTATGATCTTATTAAAGCTGCAGTTTCTCAGAGTCTTAGTTACTTTATTAATAAAAATGAAGAGTTTGGCCCAAATAGCTTTAAAAATCCCTTCTGGCTCTAGATCTGATTCTAGTGAGTTCACACGAGAAAAAGATTGCATCCACTTGGAGTGATAGAGTATCAATGGCACCTTGAGGAAATGAGGATTTTGAGAGAAGAGTAGAAATGGAAACACTCCAAATAGAGGGTAGAGGAAGGGAAGCAGAGGTAGACAACCTGGCTCTGAAAAAAAAAAAGAGCTTGAGAAATGAGAACTATGCACAGAGAGTCTGATTACAAGACTGCAAATAGAGGCTGAGTTTTCCCACTGAACACATCAGGGAGGAGATTGGCCTATTTCAGCCATAGACATTAAATTCTGATTAGTCTCTACTCTCTACAAATGAGTTTTATTTCATGGTTCTTATGAAGCTAAACTGGGGTTTTAAAAATCAGACTGGAAGGGCACTGAGAGATACTAATGATGTCCATCGGGGGGCAGTATTACAGAAACAATACTACAAAATATACAATCTTTGCTGAGAGAACCTATATATCCCAAAGATTCTAAAACCCAGACAGATGTCTGTCGAAAATCATATATTTCAGGAAATGAAAGATAGAAAACATAAAAGGCATTAGTATGATTTTCCATTAATATAAACTTTCAATCTTTTTTTCTTGTTCTTTTCTGGATATAATGGTAAATTTTTAAAAATTGTGATTTAGGGAAAAATATTCTCATTAGACATACTGAATAGTACTTCTTTTTTTCTCTTAGCTAAATGTGCCATAGGTCATGGGATTCCCAAGGTAAATCAGACTGAGGTTAGAATAAATCTGCATATTCAAAGAAAGCAAACTATGTTATTGGAATTAATGCTGCCACTTATAATTTGAGTGACCTTGGAAGAGACATGTGGACAATAGGGCTTGGTTTCAAACTCTACTCCATTATTTGCAAGCTGAATGACACTGAATAACTCACTTCTCCAGTTTGGGTTTGGGTTTCTTCCTCATTAGCAAGTTGTATTAGAAGGCTTTTAAGTTCCTTTCATCTCTTAATTAATGATATGATATAATAATGACAAGATTGCAGTTTTACAAATGGAAGTGGAGGACTAAGTGTAATTATGTGGAAAGAGGGAGAACATAGAATTAGAGATGGAAGGTACCTTAGAGAGCATTTAGCTGATGACCTCATTTTATAAGTAAGGAAACTCAGATCAAGAGAGGTGAAGTCACTTGCTCAAGATCACACAGGTAAGAATCAGAATTTCAATATGGACCCTTTGATTTTTTTCTATATACAGTCATCAAACTTTTTATAACCTTTTGTTGTTTAAATATTATGACTGGGAAAGCACATGAATGATAATAACTGGGTAAGGATGTTACCTGACCACTTCCATCGAGTGTGAAATTCTAAAATTCAGATTGGTTTTGCTGTGCTTGCCCTATGATCAGAGGTCATTTAGTACTTGCTTAATCTGTATTCAACTGTGATTTTTTTTCAAGGAGAAGAAAATAATTTTCTTTTACAATAAACCTTCCCTGAAATCATTCATAGAGCTTTGGTCATGGAACATTCATGGACAACCTTGGATACTCATTAACATTCATGCTCATTGGAGGGTCAGATATGATCTGTCAAAACTCTAGGAAAGGAATTAAATATCATCATAGGCTATTCCCAGAAGACATTGGCATAACAGAAATGTTTAAGCACTGACTGGATGAACAAATATTCGAGTGTGATTTTGAAGATTAGATCCTTGTAGGTTATATCCTTTATATATCAATTGATCATTTCTATCTCTAATATTCTATAAGTATTACCCATCATCAAAAAGAACATTAAAATACCGGACAACATTTCATCATATACAAGGAATAATTTGATATAAGAATTGCCTGTCCTCTTACCAAAATATGGAAATGTCTCACCATAAAATTATGTGCTTCTCATCACATAAATTTCATGGGTCTTTGATTTCCTTGGGGAGTTCCCTCAATCAAGTAGGATTAAAATTGGTGTGAACATTATTGTCTTAGGTGACTAAGCCTTAGAGAGTTTAAGTGACTTGCTCAGGGTAATACAGTTATCATCTAGCAGAAGTGAGACATTCCTGACTTCAACTTAGTGCTCTATTCATTATACAATGAAATCCCTGTTCACCACCATCAAAACACAGATGAGGAAGCTGGACAAAAATATGAGGAAATGGATTCATAGTTGAAAGAATATGATTTTGAGAGTTGGATAAAATTTTAAAATCCTCTTCAGTCTGGAAAGCCAAAGGGTGAGAGAAAAATATGATCACAAAGGATATGAAGAAGGTTAATAAATGCAGATTTGCTTAGCAAATTCCAAAATACTAGAACAAATGAAGTCTCATCATTGGAACTGGGTTGAGGGTCAAGCAATAGCAAGAAGTGAACTTGTAGATCCTAATATTTCATGGACTATCCTAGTCAAAACAAAGCATGAGTAGGAAATTAGCTCTCTAGATTTCACATCTGTGCTTCATTTGATTACCAAAATTCTGAGCTTGGGTCTATCTTATCAAAGGGTAGAATTATAAACAAAGAAGAGAAGAAAATGTCAGTTCTCAAGTAACAAACTTTTAAAACACAAAGATAGATGAACTAAAGGAAAGAGAATGGCAGAGAAGATAGATTGATGATTAGGGCAGAGAGTCTCACTACAAGTTTGCTATATTCTTGTCTACCCTTCACTTGCTATGCACCAGTGGGAGGGATGGCCATGAGTTCTGCAATGCTTGACCAAAGAATAGCTTGGGGGAGAAAATGAAGAACGTTTGCTTGGGACAGAAGTTGGAACTGAAAAGTACTGTTACTAGGACCTGAGGCTTGCATTTACCACTAATTTACCTATAATCCTCCTGGAAATTTACTGGATTAACATTTAGGAGCTATGTTTTAATCCCTATTTGATCTTTTAAAAAAATAGCCAATGTAGTTGAGAAATCTAGACTTGTTTCCTAGAATTCCTGAGTTCAAAGAATGCTAATATGCCAACTGTGGGCAGGCAGGGTGAGAATTTAATTGCATGTCTATTTTTTCTTTTCTTTTTTTCTTTCTTTCTTTCTTCCCTTCTTTCCTTCTTCTTTCCTCCCTTCTTTCCTTTTTTTTTTCTATAATTCTATGAATAGGGGCAGCTAGGTGGTGCAGTGGATAGAGCACCAGCCCTGGAGTCAGGAGTACCTGAGTTCAAATCCAGCCTCAGACACTTAATAATTACCTAGCTATGTGGCCTTGGGCAAGCCACTTAACCCCATTGCCTTGCAAAAAAAAACCTAAAAAAATAATTCTATGAATAAAAGGAAACACACAAAATAGGGTCACATATCTGTCAGTTTGCTTCTTCATCAGATCTAACTATGAAGTGGTCAGATGAGGAAGAAGAAAATTTTGTAGTAGTATGGAAATCCTGAATGATTCCGATTGAATAAATTCATATTTACTATATACCTCAAACTAAAAATGTCCTTGGGGAAAGGGGAGCCTCTAGGCCTCAGGAAAATGAGAGCTTGGTACTTTCCTGAATTTCTCTTTGGGTATTAGATAGAGTCACCATGACCTTGGTACTTGCTACTCCCATGCTTACAATGATCCTTTGGTGACTAGGATCAGAGTAGTGGCTAGCACCAACCTCTGGTGTTTAAATTTTAAAAAAAGTTTGTTTTTGACAGTAATGAAAATAGGGTACAAAGTTAAAACAGGGTCACAATTATATATTTATTATTCACGGTTTCATATACCTATTTAACTCCAGTGTAATTACCTTTCTGAGCAGAAATATTTATACAAATGTACCTCAATAAATGGATCATAGATTATAATATGCTGAGAGTTACTACCTGAAACAAAACTATGGATTGAATTTAACAAAGACTAGACCCATTATGACCCTTTAAATATCTTTATGGCATGTAGTAAAGATGAGTCTTATTGGACTACAGTAAAATTTTAGTCATGCTAAGCTCTATTATAACAAGAAAATAAAACATTTCCAATAACAAGTTAAACTTTTATGTAGTTGCCAAAAGGAATTTCTTATGTTTTTATTTAGTTTTATAGAAAACTTAATGAAGAACAAATAGGTAGATGAACTAGAGGAAAGAGAATGGATATATCTAAAAGATATGAAACTCCTAGCATGGATTCCATAATTCTTCTGAGTTTGGTCTGAAACATATTAACTATAACAAATATATCTAACAAAATAATTTTGAAAACATAAGACATACAGCAGTACAAAAATAAATCTGTATGTTGTCATCAGAAATCTTTATAGGTTGTTTCATGGTCATTCTTTCTATTTGAGTTTTACATCATTTGTGAGAGTCAAATACTCTCATTTTATAGATTAAAAACAACAAAAGTAACTAACTTTAAGGAAGCTGGAATAACTGTCTTAATGTCATATCATTCACTGGTGGCAAAACTGGCATTAGGATCCAGAATCTGCAGATCTGAATATTGGATCTAAAAGACACAAAGGGGAAGTAACTTGTCCAAAATCCATGAGATTTCCATGAGAAATCAACATCTGGTTAGTTCTCTTAAATGGGGAATGTTTTGAATATGAATTCATTGTGTATGTTGTCTAGGAGGAAAAGCTTCATCAAAGTTTTCTTTATTTTATTTTTAATTTATGGAATAACAAGCATTTCCATAATATAGCACAAAAAGATGATTGCTCATTAAACTGTAAATCTACTTTGTACAACATGCAATTCTTTTCAAATATGCAAAGTTATCTTATAAATTTCTTTTTTTTCCCTTCTTCCTTCCCCCCCCCATAGAGGGCTACCATTAGACACAAAATTGTAAATCTATAAAATTATTCTTAGCATACTTCTATTTCACATTTCTCTCTTTTTATAAAGATAATGTTATTCTTCATGTTCTTTATAATTGAGCATTTGTAATTAACAAAATAATACAAATTCACACAAACACATACATATATATGTATGTATATGCTTCATCAAGTTTTGAGAGTTTTTATTAGGAGTTGGTTATATTTATAGGATGGGAACTCACTGGAACTTTTTACTAAGACTCAGAGAGGTTTCTTTATGCATACAGAGAAGGGTTTGACAAAATCAAGAAATTATCAGTACTGAATTTATACTTCTCCTGTTTACCACAAAGTAACTGAAAAGAAGATGTATGTAGATTATTGCATAATAACTTTCTAGTTTTCTACATCTTACATCTTCTCTCACCTATACCTGGCAATTCAGTAACAGTGGCTCCTACGTATACCTTGCAATGCAGTAATGGTAGCTTCCTTGTTGTTCTTTTATTATGACCTTTAATATCCCAAATCAGATAATTTTCAATGATTGTGTCTGTCTCTTTTCATTTTTTTCCTTCTAGCTTCCCTGGCTTCCTTCAAGTCTTGGTTAAAGTCTTACATTCCTGCAAGAAGTCTTCCCCTTGATACTACAGTCTTCACTATCCAATTTATTCAGTATTTATTTTGTGTCCTACAGAGTAATTTTTATGTTGTTTCCATTAAATTATAAGTTCTTTGAGCTCAGTGACTTGTCTTGAAACTTTCTCTGTATTACTTATGTTTAGCAGAGGGCATGGCTCAAACTAGATGTTTAATAAATCCTATTTAACTGAGCACTTGATTGACAAAAACATACATTTGAGTACCATCTGTAATTGATTTAAAATGAATAGCAGTATATTTTTGGTTATTTCTATAAATTTTGACATCCTCAAATCCACCATCTTACAAGGTATCAAAACGATAAAATTAAAGCTAAAAATTTTAGGAAAAAGAATAGATACCTCTAGGTATCCCTTGGTGCTCTTTCATTTATATCTCAGTTGGTTCCTCTCCCCCCTTGAAATGAGTTTATTACTTCATCTTCTTCAAATTGTTTTGTAGAACATGCTTATGAAAACTGGGAGTTCCTCAAGGAAAACAGTTTTGTTTGTCTTGCAATAATTAAAAGAACAAAAAACAGCTTACTATTTCACTGATACTTATCTTAGATTTCTTCTTGAAAAAAAACCCCACCAAGTTCTACAATAATCAGATTTAGATAACATAGGAACTTAAATATAACTCTTTGAAGATGTGTCCAAACTTCAAAGTAAAAAGTCCATCTTTATGCTCACTCAGCTTAATAACTTCTTTCTCCCTTGAGCTCAAACCTTAAGTTAATAGAAAAAAAATTATTATATATCTAGTTCAAACTGAGAAAGTACAAAGTTGATGTTCTCCAACAGAGATAAATGGGAAGCTAATGGAGCAAGTGATCTATCCATATTATTAAATCAACCTGTGAAGGAGCAGAACCCAAAGCAACATGATGTAGTAGAAAGAGCAAGTCAAAAAACTTCATTTCAATGAAGTTTCTATTCTATCTTATCTGGGTGTACTTGGACAAATCATTTTATATCTGTATCTCTGACATAGCAATGAGATGTTGATATATATATATATATATATATATATATATATATATATATATATATAAAATTATATACAGACATGAGTGATGTCAGAAGTTAATATTCTGACCTCTTTTCAAGGTTATATTTAATTTTCTGTTACCCAAGCACGGTTAGAAGAGGTAGGACTATGTGAGGATAAGAAAACATTTGCCATTTTCACTACACCTATTTCCAGAATATGATAACAACAACAAAAAACACTATTACTCAACTCATTACTTTGTCTGACTAAATGAACATTCATCTCTATAATGATGCTGAATTTGGTTATGTTTCTAACTTGACATGTTTCTCTTTGGCAATTTAGAAGGCGTGACACAGTAAATTGTAGACAAACTATGTTTACTTCCCACTCCCTACCACTGCCACACAAAATTTCTTTCTAAATCAGTTACCTGATCACACCTAGATCAAAATGTCAGTAAAGTAAATGCAATATACTTTTAATAGTTCTTTCCCCACATTATTGGCAGAAATGAAGCATTGACAAGTTTGTGGTTAACAATTTAGAGAGGAGGTTTAATCTGAAATGGATCTTTGAGGTCATCTAACTTAATCTTATTCTTTTGCTTTACAGTTGAGGAAACTGAGACTTTAATAGATTAAATTCTGTGTTTAATTCTGTAAAACATGACCAAAAGATAGAAATAGACATTTTCTCTAATCCTCATGACCCCTTTCATAATTATTTGCTAAACAAAAATCAATTCCAACTGTACAGGAAATGGTATAAGGTACCAAAACCCTGAGGAGGTATAATCAAGGAATGAATAGAGGAGGAAGCCAATTCCCTAATTCCTAAAATAACATTCAGTTAATGCTCCTTAAGAGCCAAATTTTCTCTGTAAAGTCTAGAACTCGACTCTACCTCCATTTCACACTCCTTCTTTCCATTTATATAGAAAACCCAAAAGGCAGAAGCTTCCTCGAGCTTGGGAAATAGAATGGTAGCATTTTGTGCTATAATATTCTTTAGCTAGGAAAGCAAAGACCAAAAGGTACTAGGGCAGAACACTTTTGTGTTACCTCTGCTAAGCCTAACAAAAGAGTTCATCATCCAGCTGAAGCCAAGCCAATACCAAAAACTATTTGGGGCAGACACTGAGGCTGATGAAATTTAAATTGCCTAGCATGGGAAGAAGTTGAACTGGTTTTAAGGTTTAGTCTCCAAGAAAACCCATCATCAATGAGGAAGGAGTCAGAAAGTGAATTAAATTTGAAGAAAGATCAAAAAGGAAGAAAATTCAAACATGAGCATAATCAGATAAATCATCAGGGATGATACTAGTAATAGAGGGGGATATTCCCCAGATTAACTTAGAGAGAACAGAGATCTCTGATGAATACTTTAAAACAAGAAAATTAATCAACAGCTGAAGAAGAAAATCCTTTCCATTGTCAAGATATCACACAATCACAATCACACAATCCTGGATAGTTTAAAAGAGACATAGGAATAGTGAAAGAGAATTCCATGGCCCGAACAGAAGAAATTGAAAGAAAAGAAAAACTAGATTTCATATTGGTAAGTCTTACAAAAGAAACAAAGGAGCAAGTAACTGATTTAGGAAGTAAATATCTAGAAGTAAAGAACAATGTGGAAGAAGAGAAGTAAAAAGCAGCAACATTACAAAGAAAAATTACCCCCCATAACAAGCAAATCTTGATTGTAAGACTGGGATTAGGGTGCCCTGGATAAATAAAAGTCAAAAAAACTGGAACAATTTAATGCAAGAAGCATTACAAGTGATTTACCTAAAACAACAACCAGAATTTTAGCCTAGTTTCTGTCAATCTAAGTTGAAGTTCATTTTGGATATATTAGATTAGCTCTCCGATCACTGATATGATTTTTAAATTTTAGCTGTAATAATACAACTATACACAAAAAGAAGCATTTGATAGGTCTATTTTGTTTATTATTCCTCCTTCCATTTGAAGAGGACCAATGAAATCATGGGTGATATCTTTTGTATGTAAATTATATTTCAATAAAACAGAGTTTTACAAAGTTGTCAACCTCACTCTTCCATCCAGAGTCATCAAAGTTCAATGTTAAGATAGAAGTCAAACTAACTATCCAGAGGATAGCTTCAATGACTGATCAAGCTTTAAGCACACCACTCTCACCTGCTTCAATCCCCTTATGACTATTAGGACATTTGATCACACATGCCCATTCTGCAAATGCAAATCTTCAAATATTTGAGATAAACCTCCTTAAAACTCAATGATACATATAAAGCCTGTATGTTACCCTCAAACTGATTTAGCCTGTCTGCTGAGATAGTTTGAATGGCTGCATATTCTTTAAAGCTTCTTGTAGCTTCAGGTGAGAATTAAGTGTCAGGTGAACATTAAAGGTACCTATGCCGACCTGAGGAGGGCTCAGGAAGCCCTCACATCAGAGGAGCCAATGGTCCTCGAACAGTGCATTTTGGGAGCCAATGGTCCTTGAACACTCCATTTTAGTAGTGCCCTGAAAGCATTCCTATTATGTGCTGGGAATTCCAAGACAAAAATTAGATTTCCCTCTGCCCTTGAGAAACTCATATTTTTAAATATTATTTTATTTCATTTATTCCAATTATATACAAAGATAGCTTTCAACAATCATCTTTTTGGAAGCTTTTGAGTTCTACATTTTTCTACTACCCTCCTTTCCCTTGCCCTGTCCATGGAAATCAGTGATCTGATACATGTTATTTATGTACAGTCAAGTTTAACATATTTCCATAATGGTAATGTTGTAAAAGAAGAAAGAAAATAATAAAAAATGTTTTAAAAAGTGAATGTAGTATGTTTTGTTCTGTATTCAGATTCCATAATGTTTTTTCCTCTGCATGTGGATAGCATCTTCCATCTTTTTTTTTCTTTTTTTTTTTGCAAGGCAATGGGGTTAAGTGTCCAAGGCCACACAGCTAGGTAATTAATAAGTGTCTGAGTCCGGATTTGAACTCAGGTACTCCTGACTCCAGGGCCAGTGCTCTATCCACTGTGCAACCTAGTTGCCCCTTTATTTTTTTTTATTTTTTTCACCACAAGTCTTTTAGAATTTTATTTGAACACTGAATTGTTGAAAGAAGTTGAGACCATCATAGAATTTTTAATTTTAGAATAATAGGGTTAGATAGTCTTAGAGATAATGTATTTGATAATGTGTACAGTATTGTCCTGGTTCTGTTCATATCACTCAGTCTTAGTTCTTGCACATCTTTCCACTTAAGCCTATGTACAGTTATAATTTCTTAGAGAATTGTAGTACTCATCACATTCATATACCATTAATTTGTTCAGTCATTCTCTAATTGATGAGTATCCCCTCAATTTCCAATTCTTTGCCATGGCAAATTGAGCTTTTATAAATATTATTGCACATGTAGGTGTTTTCCCCTTTTTTCCGATCTCTTTGGGATATAGAACTAATAGGTGTATGAACTCATGTTCTGAGCAAGACAAGAGTGTGAGGGAATTCATTTACTAAAATTGGAAACTTTGACATATTTTTTCTTTTCATGGATACATGTGAACATGCAAATATGTGAACATATACACATAGACATAGACACATAATCTTATACACCCTTCAAAGAAAGATGGGGAATCAAAATATATTGCTTGGTATAAGTTAATTTCAGATTGTCCTAGTTCATTTTTAGAGTAAATTTTCTTTTAAATATAAAGTTGTCTGTTAAAAGAATAAGAAACTTCCATGTCAAAGTCTCCAGCTTTAGAAAATGTGCTTTCTCATCCTGTTCTAAGTCACATGCCTTAGGGGAAGCATTGGGCTCACTTTCTGTGTGGTAGATTCATAAAACATAAAAGTTTCCTTTTGTAGCTTTTTTCTCTACTTACTCATAGCTCAATAGCTAAGGGCTTTAAAATGAGAAGCATATTGATTTCAGAGTTTTTGAGAGGTTGACAAAATTAGTGATGGGAACACAGGAAATAGGGGTTTAAATATATATTATATATAAATAATACACACATATAACATACACACATTTATATACATATATGTATTACATATATACACACATATGACAGCATAATAGAGAGGAATGAAATAGTTTAGAAATGAGAGGATATAGGTTTTCCTAATTCTGGTTTAGTTACAGTGTGACATTGGTCAAATCACTTCTTCCTGGGCTTTACCTTCCTCATTTGTATAATGAATGGGTTCAAATACAATACCTCTAAAATTCTATCTTGCCCTAGCATCCTAAAATTCTTGATTCTTCAGGTTAAGTTATATATTATATAAAAAAATGACAAAAATTTCTTAGTGTTAAGCTGTGTTTTCTAACTCAAAAATGGTGAAATAATGACTTCACTAGTCAAAAGTATACTCTAAGGGACTTTCTTTTCTTTTATATTTGATATAGTCTCATATTCTTGGAATTTTCTGCTAGACTCAACACATAAACAAAGACATCACATAAAATTTTTATTCTCAATGATCTTATGTTCTATTTGGAAAAGAAATGGAAAAAATGAAAAAAAAAACCCTAGAATCGGAAGCAAGTCACCTCGGTTCTAGATTTGATAGAGTTAAAGACTTGCTAGCTTTGTAAAGCATGTTTGTTTAAAGACAACCAGTTAATTACTCCTAACTAAATCTGTGACATTGGAAAAATCACTTGACATTTATGTATCACAATACCTTCATGTGTATTGAAATGTATAATTTCTTCCATCTCTGAGATTCTAAGAAATATATATATATATATATATACACACACATATATATGTGTACACACACACACACACACACACACACACACACACACACATATATATATATATATATATGTATACACACACACACACACACACACACACACACACACACACACACATATTTGTACCAGAAGACAACTGGGCAAATATTTGCAAATCCCTTCCTCTTCCCATTTCCCTCTTTTCCTCCCAAGTGTACAGACTAAGAGAATGATGTTAAGAAGACCTAAAGCTGGGGCAAAGATGAAGAAAAAGAATACAGAAAAAAAGTCACAATCACTACAAATAATGAATTCTCTGAAATAATCCTAAGTATTTGATTTCATAGTATTAGGAATTCTAATTATTTGAAATATGGTAATTAGTTCCAACTCAATGAAAATATTCAGTGCCCATTCAAATACTGTTACTGCTTCAGGGAATTTTTGACTTACACTACAGGAGACCTAGCTATAGCACAATTCAAAGGATCACAATAATTAGATTGATTCCCAATCCACCTCTAAACACCATCATCTCAATAATACAGTTCATAGATGAACCTTCTCACTGCTCCTAGTAACTGGCAACTGAGTATTCATGGAGTTAATGTGACATCTGAGAATGCCATCCTCTTCTGGTTTTTATAATTAACTATATGCCCTTGAACATATGACTTCCCTTCTCTTGGTTCAGCTTCCTTATTTGATAAATGAGGGCATTGAATTACCTAACCTTTAGTTTTATAACTTTTCATTAAGATAGTTGTTGGAAGTTCTGGGTTTTTTTTTAAGGTAGACAATCTTATTCACGCAATTTTTTTTCTTGTATAATATTACCAGATATTATTTCTGAGAAGGTAACTTCAGCAAACAAGTCAGTGAGTTTTGCCTGACAAATAAGGGATAAATCTCAGTATTGGGAAAGACAATAATTGCAACAAGGATTTATGTTACTGTAACAGTTTAAAACTTGTGACAACAAATTTGTTTAAGATAATGTCTTGTTTAACTTTTTCCAGCTAAAAGACCAAGAACAAATCTTTTTCTCATGTCCATTTCTATTGTCCCTCTCTGTACTGAGCTTCGCAATTTGAGTTTTCTTTGCCCATTCTGTTCATTGTTTCCTTTAAATGCCACCCAGACTCAAGCCAAAGTAGGTGATAGATGCCTTAGAGTTAGTCAGAGATTTTAGATATTCTCACAAGATATGAAGGAATCTATTAATTATGTATTACTAAATATTTGATCAGAATGAAAATGAATTTTCTTAAAGTGAAGATTACTCTTTTTTGTAAAAGCTGAAATAAAGAGGAGCTAAGGGAGTGCTCATCTTTGTGAACTAGCTAGCAGTTCAGAAATTGTGGTTTTACATGTTTTAATGGACAAATTTTATACCATCTCCATGGATTTTGGCTAGTGTGACAGGATTACGATGCACCAGTGTCCTAGATTTTGTGTCTGTTCTATTTCCCATCTTAGTAAAAGATCTTTCAGAAGAGGATTAGTACTGGTACAATAATTATAACCTTGAACATATATGTCCTTGGTAGCAGAGAATTTGAGGACAGAAAAAATGTCTCAAAGGAAGGAAGGAAGGAAGAAGAGTAATGAACTCCTTCAATGACTTGAGTCATTGTAGGAAATGGTTGCTGTGTACATATCTGATAGCTTTGTAGGGAGAGGGGTGCAACAGAGTCAGCATATATTTATTATTTATCAAGGATGATATTTGACAAAGGATAAAAAAAAGATAGTTCTTTTGCTACAAAGCAATTATCTAAACTATTCATCTTAATAATTATTACCGGGAATCCAGGTGGTACAATGAATGGGATGCCAGGCCTGGAATGAGGAAGACTCATCTTTCTGAGTTCAAATCTGGTCCCAGTCACTTATTAGATGTGTGACCTTAGGCAATTTAACTCTTCTGCTTCAGTCTCCTCATCTATAAGATAGGCAGGTGAAGGAAAGGGGAAGCCTCTCCATGATCTTTGCCAAATGGATTCAAGAAGAGTTGGACAGGGCTGAACAACAATGGAAATGATGACCACAATATAGGAACAACAGTTTATGCCTTTACTACGAGTTGAGTTCCTTCTTCCGGATGAACAAAGTTTTATTTTAAGGTGCTGATCGTATTGCATAATCCCATGATGCTCAGAGATGTACAAGCTTATTTTGGAGAAGTATTTTATAGATTTCAGAACTAGGAGGACCTTAAAGCTCATATTGTCCACTTCCCTTATGCTGTTGATGCAGAAAATGAGGCACAATGAGAGGAAAACATCTTTTCAAGATCACATGGAAGCAAGGTCCAGGGAACCCAGAAGCATGGTTAGAATCTAATTCAATCTCCTAAATTTACAGATGAGGAAACTGAGGTCCAATGAGATTAAAAATGACTTTTCCAGGATCTCAGAGATAGAAATAAGGATAGAAGCATAGATTTAGAAGACATCTAATCTTGTTATTTTCCAACAGGTCTTGAGAGGCTTCCCCAAGATCCAACAGGTATGAAGAATCAAAGGTGGGATTTAGATTGAAGTCCAATGTTCTTCCCACTTTGCAATATTGTTTTTTTCAGAAGGGATACATTTCATTGGACCATACAATACCCATATCACTTCTGCCACATATTTGAGATTCTGTGCGGGGGGAGAGAGACAGCAACAGGAGGAGACAGAGAGACAGAGACAGAAAAAGAGAGACAGAGAGACAGAGACACAGAGAGAGAATCATTCATCTAATGCCTTCTATGTGCCAATCAATGTCCTAAACTCCTCAGAGGTATAATCTCATTTGACAAGTTTCCTGAGCTATCTTGTCTTGATAAAGAATTTAGCAGTGAGGAGGGAAGCAACAACAACACAATACCAACAATGAAGATGATAAAAGGGAAATCACAAGTGTAAAAAGGATGCAAAAAGCATAGTCCATAGCCCTTTGCAAAAGTATTTGTTAAATTTTTCATTTATTCCCTTAGGCCAATACCCAGGAAGGGGATACAGGAAGTCTTGCTGGGAAGGTAAGAAGGATTTGTATTTCTAGTCTTTCATTCCATCAACTTAATGAGTCAACAGACACAAGTCTGTAGTGGTTCCTTAGGGACTGCAAGGTCATCCTGGCTACCTGGTTTTGAACATGAAAGAGATCTAACCTCTGCTCACCATTTAAAGTTGTTTCCCAGCATAGCCCCCTACATTTCAGTCTTGCCTGCCTGTTTTCAAATGTCACCTATTAGCTCTGGCAGTGGGACAGGATGGGAAGTTCTATTTTCCTTCTCTGCCCTATTGGCAAATTGGAAGCTCATTATAGTGAGATGGTTCTCAGCTTTGGGACCAGAGCAAAATAACACATCATTATCTGCTGGCAGCTGAGGGGTTGAGGAACTGGATAGCAAGCAAGAAAGCTAAATAGTATTTTCCTTCCTGAGGTCTTAAAGTTCATTTTTGACAACTGTTTATCATCAGAAGGTGACTGAAAAGGTCAGATGGACTTCACAGTCACCTCTCCAAATATATCTTCTTATGTGAGGTAACAACTAAATTGGTCAGGTCACCTGATGAAGGATTGTCATCGAAGTCTCTCTGGGAGGAGACTCAATCCTCAGCTTCCCACTCTGAACCATTTTTCTCATTGGGGAGATCTTGAAACAGGAACTTCAAGATGATCCCATAGATTTTTGTCAAGATCCCATTGACTGCCTGTGGGAAAGGGAAATACCGTGGCAATACCTGGCACTGTTGATGTTTAGTTCTTTAGAGATGGCATGGCACTGATATTAAAGTAGGAAGCTTCTAACATTTATATATCAGTGGTCAGGGCAGCTAGGTGGTCAGTGGATAGAGCACTGGCCCTGGAATCAGTAGGACATGAGTTCAAATCCAACCTCAGACACTAATTCCCTAGCTGTGTGGCCTTGGGCAAGCCACTTAACCCCATTGCCTTACAAAAAAAATTATTATATTATATATATATATCAGTGGTGAGTATTTTAATTATCATCTAAAGTCTTTAGGGGGGAAATACAAAAGGTAATAGAAAGCAAGCTAAATGTTGAGTAAGGACCATAGGCTTGGGAAAGTAAGGCCTCAGAGAGATCAAACTGAGACTCAGAGAAGGAAGAAATGCTTGACTCAAGGTCAAACAGAATGCACAATAAAACAAGTTTCCTGAGCTATCTTGTCTTGATAAAGAATTTTATTTTCCTGATTTAAATTCAGGATTTTTTGCTCCAAAACATTGAGGGCAGCTACTTCTCATCCTTCCTTCCCTCACCCTCACCCCCCACCCTTCTTCTCAGGAGCAGAAATGCCCCTAATGAAACAATGCAAGAAATGGTAACCAGAAAATTGGACAAATGAAAGACTCTAGAATAGTTACTGGAAATGCTGAGAATCAAAATTCTAGAATGCAAAGAGTTCTGTATTTGAAGTCAGAAGACAAAGGTTCAAATCTTGGCTATGCCATTTAACTTTCAGATGGATTTTGTATGTGCTCCTTCATGCCTCTGAGACTGTCACTTCATCTGTAAAAATGAAATGCAAATATTTACATTATTGTCATATCTCTTCTCCCTTTTACTGTTAACTTCCTAGAAGGAATAGTGATCTCTAGTTTTACAAAATGGCTCAGATTTCAATATCAAGGAAGTGGACTTCTGACCCAACCTCACTAATAATACTGTTCTCTCTCCTATTCCTTATAACTCTTAAATGCTAAAATCAATGCCCTTTTCCTCAATAGTCATGCTTTTTCAAAAATCCCCAATTAAATACAAATTAGAAATTCTAAAAATTAAAGGAGAAATTATAAAATTGAAAGCAAAAAACTATTGAATTAATAAATAAAACCAAAAGTTGGTATTATGAAAAAAACCAATAAAATTGATAAACCTCTGGTGAATTTGATTAAAAAAAAGAAAGAAGAAAACCAAATTGCTAGTATCATAAATGAAAAAGGTGAACACACCACCAATGAGGAGGAAATTAAAGTAATAATTTGAAATTATTTTGCCCAACTCTATGCCAATAAATTTGATAATCTAAGTGAAATGGATGAATATTTACAAAAATATTAGTTGCCCAGGTTAAATGAAGAAGAGATTAAATACCTAAGCAACCCTATCTCAGAAAAAGAAATTCAACAAGCAATCATTGAACTCCCTAAGAAAAAATGTCCAGGGCCTGATGGAGTCACAAGTGAATTCTACCAAACATTTAAGGAACAATTGGTTCTGATCCTATATAAAGTCTTTGGAAAAATAGGGAAAGATGGAACTCTGCCTAACTGTTTCTATGAAACAATATGGTACTGTTACCTAAACCAGGAAGAGTTAAAACAGAGAAAGAAAATTATAGACCTATTTCCCTGATGAATATAGATGCAAAAATCCTAAATATTATCTTAGCAAAATGATTACAAGTCATCACTAGCATAATAAATTATGATCAAGTAGGATTTATTCCAGGAATGCAGGGTTGGTTCAATATTAGGAAAACTGTTAGTATACTCAATTATATCAACAACAAACCTATCAGAAACCATATGATCATATGAATAGATGCTGAAAAAAGCTTTTGACGAAATACAGCATCCATTCCTATTAAAAACACTAGAAAGTGTAGGAATGAATGGACTGTTCCTTAAAATAATCAGCAGTATCTATCTGAAACCATCAACAAGCATTATATTCAATGGGGAGGGGCTAGAGGCATTCCCAGTAAGATCAGGGGTGAAATAAGGGTGTCCATTATCACCACTATTCAATATTGTATTAGAAATGTTAGCATCAGCAATTAGAGAAGAAAAAGAAATTGAAGGAATTAGAATTGGGAAGGAAGAGACAAAACTCTCACTCTTTGCAGATGACATGATGGTCTACCTAGAGAATACCAAGAAATCATCCAAAAAACTACTGGAAACAATTAGTAATTTTAGCAAAGTTGCAGGTTATAAAATAAACCCTCATAAATCCTCAACTTTTCTATATATGTCTAGCAAGAAACAGCAGGAAGAGCTAGAAAGAGAAATCCCATTCAAAGTAACCTCAGATAATATAAAATATTTGGGAGTCTATTTGCCAAGACAGACTCAGAATCTTTTTGAAAACAATTATAAAACACTTCTCACACAAATTAAATCAGATTTAAATAAATGGGCAAATAACAACTGCTCATGGATAGGTAGAGCTAATATAATAAAAATGTCAGTTCTACCAAAACTAAACTATCTGTTTAGTGCCCTACCAATCAAAATTCCAAAAAATTACTTTAATGAGTTAGAAAAAATTGTAAGTAAATTCATATGGAGAAATAAAAAGTCAAGAATTGCCAGGAGCTTAATGAAAAAAAGGGCAAAAGAAGGTGGCTTAGACCTACCTAATCTAAAATTATATTACAAAGCATCAGTCATCAAAACTGTTTGGTATTGGCTAAGAAATAGAGTGGTGGACCAGTAGAATAGACTAGGTGTAAAATCAGGAGATGATTATAGTAATCTGCTGTTTGATAAACCCAAAGAGTCCCTGCCATTGGGATAAAAACTCCCTCTTTGAGAAAAACTGCTGGGATAATTGGAAGTTAGTATGGAAGAAACTTAGATTAGACCAACACCTCACACCCTTTACCAAAATAAGATCCAAATGGTTACAGGACATAGACATAAAAAACAATGCTATAAGCAAATTAGAAGATCAAGGACTAGTCTACCTATCAGATCTATGGAAAGGGGAGCAGTTTATGACTAAGGGAGAGTTGGAGAACATCACCAAAAACCAATTAGATGATTTTGATTACATTAAATTAAAAAGCTCGTGCACAGATAAAACCAATATAACCAAGATCAAAAGAAATGTAGTAAATTGGGAAACAATCTTTACAACTAATGATTCTGACAAAGGACTCATTTCTAAGATATACAGAGAACTGAGTCATATTTTTAAAACAAAAAGCCATTCCCCAATTGACAAATGGTCAAAGGATATGCAAAGGCAATTTACAGATGAGATCAAAGTAATCCAAAGCCATATGAAAAAAATGATCTAAATCATTAATTATTAGAGAAATGCAAATTAAAGCTTCTCTGAGGTACCACCTCACACCTCTCAGATTGGCCAATATGACCAGGAAGGATAATTATCATTATTGGAAGGGTTGTGGGAAATCTTGGACACTATTACACTGTTGGTGGAGCTGTGAACTCATCTAACCCTTCCGGAGAGCTATTTGGAACTATGCCCAAAGGGCGATAAAAATGTGCATACCCTTTGACCCAGCAATACCACTATTGGGTCTATACCCTGAAGAGATGAGGAAAAAGGGTAAAAACATTACTTGTACAAAAATATTCATAGCAGCCCTGTTTGTGGTGTCAAAGAATTGGAAATCAAGTAAATGTCCTTTAATTGGGGAATGGCTTAGCAAACTGGGGTATATGTATGTCATGGAACACTATTGTTCTATTGGAAACCAGGAGGGATGAGATTTCAGGGAAACATGGAGGGATTTGCATGAACTGATGCTGAGTGAGATGAGAAGAACCAGAAAAACACTGTACACCCTAACAGCAACATGGGAGTGATGTTCAAGTTTGAAGGACTCACTCATTCCATCAGTGCAACAATCGGGAACAATTCTGGGCTGTTTGCAAAGTAGAGTGCCATTTGTATCCAGATAAGGAGCTGTGGAGTTTGAACAAAGTGCAAGGACTATTCCCTTTAATTTAGAAAAAAACAAATATCTTATTGTCTGATCTTGTTACCTCTTAGACTTCTCTTCTTTAAGGATATGATTTCTCTCTCATCACACCCAATTTGGATCAAGGTACAACATGGAAACAAAGTTAAGACTGACAGAGTGCTTTCTGTGGGGGGTGGGGTGGGGGAGGGAAGCAAGATGGGGGGGAAATTGTAAAACTGAAATAATATCTTTAATAAAAATAAATTTTAAAAATAGTCATGCTTTTTGAACTTTTTGCAATCCTTTCCTACTTAAAATTCACTTCTCATAAAATTCCCTAGCCCATAGTCCCTCTTTGACTCCTGGTTTTTCTTCAGGTCACACAAACTCCTCAGACTGAAGTTTTAGATCATCTAATCTACATCCCACCTATTGCTTCCCTTCATTCTATCCAAGTTTCTGCCAAAAGAAAGCTGGTTATTCTCACAATGCTCTCTTCCACCTCCATGTTTTTGCTCAAGCCATACCTTAGACCACATTCTCTCTGTTTTTTTTAATTATTTATTTAAAGCAAAGGGTTGAGTGACTTGCCCAAAGTCATACAGCTAGGTAATTATTAAGTGACTGAGGTTGGATTTGAATTCAGTTCCTCTTGACTCCAGGCTCGGTGCTCTATTCACTGTACCACCTAGCTGTCCCCACATTCTCTCTTTATCCCATTTTTTTAGGGTCTCTTCTTTCAAGGCTCCAGATAAGGTCATCTTTATTCCATGAAGTGATCCTCACCTATCTGTGCTCTTTTGCTCTTTAAATTTTATTTAAGCCTAGTTTGGTCTTCTCTTTGCTTTAATCCCTTCTCACTTTGCATTATATGTATTTATGATTAGACTATATTTCCTCAGTAGACTCTAAGTTTCTTGAAGGTAGAGACTGGTTTATTTTTTCTTACTCTTCTCAGCACCTTTCTGCAATTCTGCTTCACTTAAAAACAACACATGCACAAGTGAAGACTTTTGATGTCCTTGATCCTCTCTGAAAAGGAATAATGAGCAACAACAAGAAAAGTTTGGAGCATCAGGGAAGGAGGTCCAAAAGAAGTGAGCTTATAACCATCTCCCATGGTTTTCTGAATGGAATTTTTGTTCATGGTATTCCAAAAGGAAGTGTTGGGACAAACAGAGGTGGAGGTGTATTCAGGGGAGAAAGCTGATGGGGCAGAAATGAGGAGATTTAGTAGAACTGGGTAAGGCTGTAGTTCAAGGGGAAGGTAGGAGACATAAAGTAACGTGCCTAGAGTCACCACTCAACTGGTACCTATTAGCTGGAGGACTTAAACTCAGGTCTTCCTGGCTAGGAGGTCAGCTACACATCATATCCTACCAACTGCTTCTCCTATGCGGGTGGGTCCAGCCTCCGCGGGGTCCTTGGAACTTGACAGGAGGGATAGAGTCGGTGAAAGGAATTGAGTCAATGATAGGGTTTGAAGGCAGAAGCAGGTAGACTGACTGTCTGCTGCTCAGATTTATATAATCAGAATCATATAAGCATCAAGCAAGCAAGCTAAGATCATTTCCTTGGTCACAAAAGTTTACAGTTTTCATTATCAATCATATATTTCATGTGGTTACAAGTTTGATCATGTAGTTCATATGGTTACAAGTTTGATGATCAATCATATAATTAATTAATTTTTATCCCTGCTCAGACTGTGATGACCTCAACCTGTCTGCTACCTAGTTTGTTGCTGCATTGTAAAATTATTAACTCATTTAAAGTTATTAATTAAGCAATTCATTTAATAGAATGTTTTTTATGTTTCTGTATATATAGTGTATTTTGATATACTCCCTTGACAAACTATAGTAAGGGTAGCTGTGTTTGTCCACCCATCCATTAACTCCTTCAATAACCAATTTCCTGTCAGCCCTTGTTGGTAGAAACCAGTTTCTGTGACTTTTTTATTCTTTCCCAATAAACTAAGGCTGTTAAAGTTTACATATCAGTCACCTGTACTAACTATTCTTTCACCATCTTTATCATACATTCCTGTGTATAATAAGGGGGGTCAAAACTGTTGATTTCCCAGGAATTCTACCTAACCTATCTTATATATGTTTTCCCTCTATATATATTCTGACATCTTCTTGGAATTTCCAGTGTTGGGTTTTCCAGAGATTTCATAATGCTGGAACCTTTTATATGCCTTGGGGAGAGGCAGTCCTGTTAAATTTGGACAGAGTTTACAATCTGTTTTAGTCAAGGAATTTCTCTGGAATCCTTCCTTTATAGTCATTCCACTATTGGGATGAGAAAGTTTTGCAATCAATATTAATCCTAGAGCAGCTAGGTGGCACAGTGGATAGAGCACTGGCCCTGGAGTCAGGAGTACCTGAGTGCAAATCCAACCTCAGACACTTAATAATGACCTAGCTGTGTGGCCTTGGGCAAGCCACTTAACCCCATTGCCTTGCTAAAAATAAAAACAATATTAATCCTACAAATATTGGTATACATGGAATCCCTATATATTTTGAAGAAGGAAATGTTCCATCAGGCGGTATGGCTACCTTGAGTATTCTTGCCGAGACTGTGTCAAGCAGCTTAGAGACCCTAGCTCCCAACACTCCTATGTTAAATATAAGGAATATAGGAAATATATGGAATAAATATTTTACATAAGGAATATATGTTTTATATAAGTGAATAGGGAAAGATCAAGGAGTTGTTTTTGTCCCTCAAATATTCACAGTGTGGATACTCTCAGACTCTAGATCTAATGATTCTTCTCTGAGTTTCAGTTTCCTCATCTGTAAAAGGAAAGACTTTAATTGATCTCTAAGGTCCCTACCAGCTCTCTGACTCTTAACTCTCCTAAAGTGGTTACTCTGGCTTCCCAAAGGCAATGCCACCTACCAAACTGGAAAGATTTTGAGTGTATGTTTTTTTTGCTATAGTGCAGAAGGCAGCCTAGAACATTGGTATTCTGTGAATGAAGACCCAGGGGCTAGAGCAAATTACAAATGGATCACCGAGATGTTGGAAAGATTCTTGTCTCTGCTAGTGAAGGGAATTTTTTCTTGCTGATGAAGATGTAAATCTATTAAAGCACTGAAATTCATATAGGTAATTGGTAAACAGCAGCTACATATGTATATTTTATTTCTGCAAGTTAATAAAAAGGAACCAGAGAGCAAAATAACTTTCCCAAAGATAGAGAATGCAGTTTAGACTGAGAATATAATAGGGATTTTCTTGACAGATTCTATTGATTGAGAAAACAATACCTTTACTGCATTATACTTTCAGTTTTGACAAGAAAAGAATTTTTTTTCCAAAAAACCAATCATTCTTAAGAGAGATGGCAGATAGATAACATTGTTAGATGTTTCTCTATGAAAAAGCAATATTTTATCATGGAATGGGAACTGACAAGACTATCAGTTTTAGCAATAATTATTACTCTATATTCTCTTTCTACAAAAAGCATTTTAAAATTATGAAGTCAAAATTAAACACAAATATACACACAGAAGGTCATAAAATGAGTATTGTATATATACATGTAGGGCCAAGGACTACACAATAACTAAGAAAAATTAAGTGAAACCAAATCAGCTGTCTTTGAACTTTCAGGATTGTGCAGCAACTAATATCTCCTCTAGTTATTAATAAACTATGCATGTTTTAGAAATTCAATAACTTCTTAATGTATCTCAAAAATGAGAAAGCAAGGATTCCAATCCTGATGTTATCATTCAAATTGATAGGTATACATGGAGAATTTTTTTTTATTGTCTCACCCTTTCAAAGGTTATTTCACATTCCAATTATCTGAATATTCCAGCTAATTGAAAGTTGCCCTTTAATAAATTGACTTAGAATTTTCAAAAAGGGCTTCTAGGAATCTAAGAATGTTAATCAGAAGAGACTTTAAGGTTCATCTATTTCAATTAATTTTGTGTTACTTTCATTTGTATATTCTAGCTCAGGGCTTCTTAATTAATAGGTAGTCCCTGAACTTAATTTTTTTATATAATTATATTTAAACATAATTTATTTTCTCTGTAATCTTGGTTATTTCATTTTAAACATTATTCCAAAAAGGGGACTATGGGTCCTAAAAGAATGAATGCCAAAGGGGTCCATGTTATACATAAAAAAATATAGCTTAAGAATCTCTACCTGAGCAAAACTTCCCTCCTTACCTTTTCTCTTTCATGTGATTCTATAGCCTCTATCTCTGGCTCCAAAAGGCTTGCACAATAGGACCCCAACTTGATTCAACAGCATCATCGATCACTCTATGGTCCTGCCAAGCTGGTCTCTTCTCTGTTCCTCGAGCATATCTTATCTTTATTAATTTGAGCTCATTGTCTCCCATTCCTAACACACTCTCCCTCTTCATTTCTGTGTCAAAAAATCCATATCTTACTTTAAGATGCATTTTAAATACCACTGTCTTCATAAAACGTTTCCTGATTCAAATACCTTCTCCCAACCACTAGTGCTTTCTTCCCTATCACTTGAGACATGACAGCTCCATCCCCTCTGATTCATCCTGGTAGTAAAAATCATCATTATGCTCAAGCAGTATTTTAAGTTTGTCATTTGTCTTATTTTGGTGCTGTAAATGTGGTCACAGCATAGAAAATTCAGGATAGCAGTTATTTAAAAATACTTTTATTTCATTAAACATTTCCTAATATTTTAACAATGATTTTTAAAATTTTAAGTTCTATTTTTCCCTTTTGAATCATGAAGGGAAGATATAGAAAAAACAAAATTAAGATATAAGAGAGGAACATCCTTGCAGAAATAAAGAGAATGGTAGAATTGGGATAAATTATCTCACATAAAAGAGAGGAGAAAAGTTTTTAAGGGAAAGAGGGGGGAAGTTGTGGGGAAATGAGTGAGCCTTATTCTCATCAGAATTGTCTCAAAGAGGGAATAATATACCTAGAAATCTATCTTGGCCTACAAGAAAGTAGGAGGGGAAAGGGAACAGAGAAAGTAGAGGAGGTAATGGAAGGGATGGCAGATTGGGTAAGAGGGCAGTCAGAAGAAAAACACTTTGGGAAAGGACAAGGTGAAAGGAGAGTCTGAATAGAATTAAAAGGGGTGAGAGGAATAGGATGAAGGGAAACAGAGATAGTGAGAGTAACTGAAAAAAAATTGAAATCATTTTCTCTGAAAAAATGTCATTTCACAAAAAATATGGAAAATAGTTAAATTTGTGGAAATAAAAGTCATTCCCAAGTTGATAAATGACCGAAAAATATGAAGTTTTTAGAAGTAAAAAGCTAAATCTATTGATAGCCACATAAAATAAGTTCTCTCATTGCTTATTTGAGAAATGCAAATAAAATAATTCTGTGGTATCAACTCATATCTATTAGATTGGCTAACAGGACAGTAAAAGAAAATGAGAAATGTTGGAGGAGAGATGGGGAAAATGAAACATTGATGCACTATTGGTGGAGTGAAAGATTGAACCATTCTTCAGAATAATTTGGAGCCATACCCTAAGGGTATGCAAATCCTTTGGCCTAGAAATATCACTACAAAGTCTGAATCCAAAAGAGATAAAAAACCTACATGTGCAAAAATATTTATAGCAAACCTTTTTTTGGTGGCAAAGAACTGGAAACTGAGGGGATGTTTATCAATTAGGGAATAACTAAATAAATTGTGGGGTGCAATTATGATGGAATACTATTGTAGTAAAAGAAATGATGAGCAGGATGCCCTCGGGGGAAAGAAATGGAAAGATTTAAATGATCCAATACTATTCTGAAGGATTTACTTTTGAAAAATGCTATCTATATCTAGATTAAGAACTAATGGTGTCAGAATACAGATTGAACTATATATATATGTACATATATATATACATATATACATAAATATATATATATACATATACATATATATATATGTATGTATATATATATATATATATATATATATATATATATATATATATATATATATATATATATATATATTTAGGATTTTTCAAGGCAAAAGGGGTTAAGTGGCTTGCCCAAAGCCACACAGCTAGGTAACAATCAAGTGTCTGAGACTGGATTTGAACCCAGGTACTGCTGATTCCAGGGCCAGTGCTCTATCCACTGTGCCACCTAGCCGCCCAACCTTTTATTTTTTAAATATATTTTCTTTTGAATATTAAAATTAATGGAAACATTTCACCCAATTGCATATGTATAAGCTTTGGTAAATTGTTTGCCTTTTCAGTGGAAGGTAGGGAGAAAATTTGGAACTTTAGGTGTTGAAATGAATGTTAAAATTGTTTCTACATGTAACTGGGGAAAAATAAAATGCAAAATGAAAATAATAAATTTGACTTAGTTTCTTATATATTTGAGAAATGAGGCATTTGTCAGAAAAAAATGTAAAAATTTCCCTCAGTTCTTTTCTTTCTAATTTTGGTTACATTAATTTTGTTTGTGCAAATCTTTTTAATATCATCTAAAGAAAATTATTCACTTTACTTCCTGTGATCCTCTATCTCTTGTTTGGTCACAAAATCTTTCCTTGTCCAAAAAACTGACATTTTCCCCCTGTACCCTTCATTTACTTATGTCATCAACTTTCTGTCTAAATCATTAATCCATTTTGACCTTATATTGTTATATGATTTGAGATGCTTGTCCATGCTTTAGATTTTTTCCAATCTACTCTCTAGTTTTCCAGCAATTTTTGTCAATTGTTGAGTTCTTATCCCCAAAGTTTGGATTTTGGGGTTTATTAAACACTAGATTGGTATGGTCATGTAATACTCTGTATTATAAACTTAATATATTTTACTGAATCACCACTGTATATTTTAGCCAGTACTAAATTATTTTAATTTTATAATAAAATTTGAAATCTGATACTACTAGATTATCTTCCTTTGCATTTTAATTACATTACTTGATATTCTTGATCTTTTGTTCTCACAGATGAATTTTGCTGCTATTATATATATATATATATATATACATATATATTATATATAGTAATGTGATCGGTATGGCACTAGATAAATTAAGTAGAATTGTTGTTTTTATTATACTGACAGTCTATACATGAACAATTAATATTCCTCACGTTATTTAGATCTGCCTTTATCTGTGTGAAAAATGTTTTGCAGCTGTGTTCATATAATACCTGGGTTTATCTTGACAGGTAGACTACCGATTTATTATATTGTCTGCAGTTATTTTGAATGGAATTTCTTTCCTCTTTTGCTGGGGTTTGTTGGTAGTATATATAAACGCGGATGATTTATGAGGGTTCATTTTATATCCTGCAACTTTGTTGAAGTTTTTCATTGTTTCAAGTAGCTTTTTTTTCAGTTGATTCTTTAGGATTCTCTAGTTATACCATCATATAAAGAGTGAAAATTATTTTTCACCCCCATTGGCCTGGTTTTACACTTTTCAGTTTCTTTATCTTGTCTTATGTGATAGTTAGCATTTCTAGTAAAATATTGAATAGTTTTTAAGGTGATGGTAAAAGACATCCTTGTTTATCAAAGTTCTTATTGTGAAGTTCTTAAGTTTATCAACATTACAGATATTACTTACTCTTGATTTTAATAGACCTCACTTGTAATTTTTGTTGTTGTTGCTTTGTTTTTGTTTTTTTTCAAGGCAGTAGGGTTAAGTGACTTGCCCAAGGTCACACAACTAGGTAATTATTCAGTATCTGAGCCTGCATTTGAACTCAGGTCCTCCTGACTCCAGAATTCCAGGACTGCTCTATCCACTGTGCCAGCTACCTGTCCCCAATACTTGCAATTTTAAAAAACACCTTGTTTATTCCTATGTTTTCTAGTGTTTTTAATAGGAATGGGTGCTGCATTTTGTCAAAGGTTTATCTGCATCTATCGATAATAATCATATTTTTATTCTTTTTAAATATTATATTGATGGTTTTCTAATATTGATTCAGTTTTTCTCAAAGTCAATTTTAGATAGATGTATGTATACATGCATAAGTCACACATACATACAGATAGAAATGTAGAACTATATATATGTATATTTACATTATGCATTTAAACACAGTTACCTAGAGGAGGTTTAAGTTGATAAATAGACCCAAGTTAAACTATGGATAAGTAGACATGCCAAATAAAGAATGCTCAGACTATTATCTGAACTTTTTCTGTGGTTCTAAACTATGTCCTTCACCTAATAAATTATGATCAGAAAAATAGTTTGTAGATGCTAAACAATCTTTCAAATAGATGAACTTTATTATTTATGCCTTTATTATGTTTAAGGTTTAGAAGAAAGACAGTGGGGTAGATGGGCTCCTTGTTTTATAGATTGAGGACCATGAGCTAGAATCTTCACCTCCAAGCCTCAACTGACTTCTCTATCAAAAAGGATTGTGTCTCAGCTGGAAAGGACCCCATTGTGACTCAGCTGTTTAGTTGTGTCTGACACTTTGCAAACCTCTCTGTGGCTTTCTTAGCAGAGACACTGGAATGATTTTCCATTTTCTTTTCCAATGAATTAAGGCTATCAGAGGTTAATTTAATTTGTCCACATTCACCCAGTTAGTGAATGTCTGAGGTTGGATTTGAACTCAGCTGTTCCTGACTTCAAGTCCTGTGATCTATACACTCTGTCACCTAGCTGCCTAGTACAGTTTAATGATTAATTTTTATATATGTGAGGACTGAAAGTCTTGCCTGCAGTGCACAGACAACAAATATCACAGCTGATTGCTAACCTTCTACAGTACAAAGTCTGCCCTTACATTTCAGAATATTATTTAACAAGTAATATTTTCTTTTCGTACATAAAATACCTAAAAAAAGAAAACATTTAAAAATTGGGTGGCTAGGTGGCACAGTGGATAGATCACTGACCCTGGAGTCAGGAGTATCTGAATTCAAATCTGACTTCAGTCACTTAATAATTACCTAACCGTGTGGCCTTGGGCAAACCACTTAACCCCATTTGCCTTGCAAAAAAACCTAAAAAAAATACATAAAATAATGACTTCCCTCAAATATTCACATCTTAATTGACATATTTAAATTTTACATGGATAAATGAATCTCATCACTAATTTTTCAATTGTATTTTCCATGCATGTGATCATCATTAATACTTGATTGACTCATCCACTGACCAATCCAAATCCAGGAGAAGATTTACTCTTGGAAGGAGTCCAGGGATTGCGGAATTTTATTGTATGATTTTTATTTCTTTTTAATTTTTTTTTATTTTTGCATGTTAATAGGATTAAGTTACTTGCCCAAGGTCACACAGCTAAGTAAACCTTAAGTCTCTATGGCCAGATTTGAACTTGGTCCTCCTGACTCCCAGGCTGATACTCTATTCATTGTGTTACTTAGCTGCTCTCTGATTTTTCTTTCTTACAAATGAGAACTCAGTGAATGTAGGGGAGAGAACAGAATCATATTTATGAAATAACCCTAGTTTAAAAGAAGGATATGTGAGATAATTAAAATAAAATCAGTGATATACCTTCACAGAATGGCAGCAGTATGAAGAAGAGAAGTTTTCTACCTGTTGGCTTGGTAAACAGGACTTCTACGGGATTAAGGGATAGAAGATACACCAAGGAAAGCTGTTGGAATACTAACAAACTGGTGTGTTCATTCTCTGGCAAAAGATTTCCTTCATAATTAAAATTTGCTAAAGAGAAGTCAGAATGTATGCTCTCCAATAAAATATCTTACTTAAGGCTGTGGTGGTTGCACAGTCTTTCAGGTTGGCCAACACTGACGGCCAGCTGGCATCGACATTACATCACTATCCTCCACACATTTGCGGCTGAGACTCACTCCATGTTAGTAATTAGTGTTCCTCGCTACTAATAAGTTGTCAAAAAATGGTAAAACTGAAGCTCATTTTTACAGAATAAATTGAATACCAGACAAAGAAACTGACTAGCTCAGAGACAGACATCATGTTACTACTAGAACTGAGAAATGAATTTAGACTTCCTGACTTTCAATTTAAAGATCTTTCTAGCCTAATCTTATTAAATTATCAAGAAAGCTGTATCAAGGAGTCCCACAGAACAGCATAATATATCCATTAATCTTTTTACACAAATACATGCTCAGATATTAAAAAAATTATCATTTATAACTTTCAAATATGTTTATTTCAGTGTGGGAAGAACAAAAACAAGTTATCTATCTATCTTTATCTATATCTATAAAATGTTTATTTATAGAGTCAATTTTTAAGATTTTTACAAATTTGACCACTAACATCCCAACACATCACATGACAATTTTTCTTCCTGTGTTGCATATTATGCTTTAGAAACTCAACAGTGTCTTTATAGAATTTTCCCTAATTGGAGTTTGCTTTGAGAAAAGATATAATTCTGTGTCTAGGTTTCCATAAATATGAATATCAGGGTCTTCGGCCCCTATACAAACGCAATAACACAATTAAAAGAGCGTAACTTACACCTAGTTGTCTTATCTCTTTTTCAACTTAATATGTCCAAAATAAACCTTGTCATAATTCCCTTAAAAATTTCCTGTACTTCTTAGTATCTATGCTTTTATTGATGGCAATAGAATTTTACCAGTCATTCAAATTTTTGATCAGTGGTCTCTTCATTGTCCCTCAATACTCATATTTAGCAATCACGTTTTGTAGAGCCCACCTTTACATTTATCCTCATATATCTATCCAAACAGATATCACCTTTATTTTGGTTGTCACTCCATTCAGGAGCTCTTCACGTCTCATCAGGGTTATTTAATTTCCCATTAACTTGTATCTGATTCCAGTCTGTCTCTGTCTCTGTCTCTGTGTCTCTCTGTCTCTTTGTCTCTCTCTCTCCCTCTCTCTCTCTCTCTCTCTCTCTCTTTTTGAATATGTCCTTTGCATAATTTCAACTAAGACTCTTAATTCACGCCAATATTTAATTTATTCTCCAATGAACAAAACAATGACAACAAACAACAAAAACAACAGGACTTTCCAATATTTATAGGACTTTTAAAAAAATCCTTTCTGGAATTAAAGGTTATCTAAAAAAATAGAACTTCAATCCTAACAGCCATTTATAAAAGACTTTAAGGTTCGTGACGCACTTTACAATTATTTTATCAACATATATTCTACCAATTTTTATATTTTTATAATTTTTATAATTACATTTTAAATACTCACAACCTATATTTATAACTCTATTCCATATTCTCCCATTGAAGTATTCTGTTTCCCAGTTATATTGATTAAGTAGCTGCTTTCCAATCTCATCCCATCATCTTCCACCTTCATACATTCATACAGGTCTTTTCTTATGTCTATCTTATCCTCCTCACCTCATTTCCACTTCCTGCAATAATCCTCTTTCTTCAGCACCAAGATTAATACACATTCTCTCTTGATGGCTTGTAAGATTTCCATTTATCCAATCATTTTACATTTTCCTAACACTCTTGTCTTGAATCCTTCTCACTGAATTGTGACAAAAAATGCTTTGAAAATTTAAGCCTTACATACAAATTGAGTTCTCTTACATTCTACCTATCACCTTGCTTTGTGTACACCTCCCCCTTCCTGACCTTAGATGGCAGACTCCTAGAAGACAATGATTATGTTATTCGTCACCTGTGCATTCTCAGTACCTAGAATAATGTGGTCCAAATAATAGGTACCAAAAACCCCCACTGAATTGAAATTGAGTAATGAAAAGTCAAACAGATTGAGGTAGAAAAGTTCTTACTTGAAAGCATGAATATTCATTTTCATATGTGGCCGTTTAATCAGCAAGATGGTCACAAATCTCAACTAGAGCCCCTGGAAGGAATTCTTCCTCTGCAGACACCCTCACAATCAGATATGCATACTGAATCCAAGTCAGCCTTAAATGGCCCAGGGAAAGGAAATGACAACTCCATCCTTTGCCTCATTTGGGGATGATAGATATTTAGAGAGGACATTGGGTTTAAAGGTTTGGGGAAGTTTTGAAAGTCCCTTGCTAGGCTGAGAATATGACATGGTAAAGTAAAAAGAACTGAAATAGGAATCAAAGAACATGGTTGAAGGACAACTCTGACTATTAATAGATGTGTCAATCCAATCAAGTTGTATCCTCTATGGTCCTCACTTTCCCCATCTGGGGAATGAAGGGGGGGGTAGTCAAGCCAGATGACCTTGAAGATCTTTTTCAGTTCTACCAGTTTCTGACCCTATGGACTTGAATTTTCCATTTTTCTTTGGAACCCTATAACAGGATTTCTCAGGCTTGATTAAACTTTCAGATTAGGGTTTTCTTGGGTGATTCACTGTTTCCTTCTTCAACTCATTTTATAGATGAAGAACTAAGGCAAATAGGATTAAGTGACTTATCCAGAGTCATAGAACTAGTAAGTTTCAGAGGCTGAATTCAAACTCAGGTTCTCCTTTCTCCAGGGACAGTGCTTTATACACTGAGTCATCTGGCATCCCCAAAGAAACTAAGGTCCACTTAAATATCTTGGTCCAAGGTCACATAGTTAACAAACAACCCTTGAAATGTAAAAATATAAAATCTTCTCTAGATAGTAACAGAACCACAGCCTAAATCCATGTCCTCTGATTAAAATCTCAATACTTTTTTTCTGCTTAACCTGGAAGCAGTGGGGCGGGGGCAGAATAGTGGAGAATTGGTATAAATGTCTTTTAACCAAAGCAGATGCACCAAAGAGTTAGGTATCAATATTTCTAATTTGGACCCTGTTAGTGATGATCTCTGAACTTGGGTAAGTGACTTTCAAGTCCCTAGCTTTCTCACTCTCTGAGACTTGGAGATTGGGCAAGATGACTATTTTATGTACTTTATAGATTATGCTATACTTTCCTATTAATTTTTTTAAAAAGTGACTTATGAAATTTAATCTCCTGTTTCTGAAAATCCCCACATGCACTCTAAGTCTATTAAGAAGAGTGACCTTCTGAACACTAAGAGCTCTGAAAATTTCTTTAATAGAAGATTCAATTTATTTTTATAATGGAAAAAAAATCTCATAATGTATTTAGAAAACTGAAAATTTAAGATGAGGTTTAAGTGTGGCTCCTTCTCAAGGAGTATCTCACCTCCTTAAAAGGTACCTTTTTTATCTAATTATCCAATATAATTTAATCCAGTAAGTAGGGACTCTTCCCAGGCTATTGTCTTAAAAAAAAAAAAACCTGTGGTTATAGTGAAGGAATTGTGGGGTTTTTGCTTGCAATTATTTGGGGCTTTTAAGTTTTATTATGGGACATCTTATTTACTTTTTCCAATCATCCTGTGAGGGAAGTATTTAAGATAACCATGGGGTTCATGAACTTAATTTGGCTAATGGTATATTAATGCATCTATTTTAATGTATGAAGTAAGCATGATTCAGGAGCTGAAGATGAGATTAAGGTTGAGAGCTTTGAAACCTAGGAGAACCTTCTATAGTTATAGGAAAGTTAGTAAGAGAGAGTGGTTTTTAGAGAATTAGGTAATGGCTCCTGTTTTAGACAGGTTGAATTTGGGATGCCTATGGGATATTGCATAAAGTTGTACAAGTCAGTTGGTCATGTGGGACTTGAGTTCAAGACTAGGGATGGACAGATAGATCCAGGAATTAATCTCACTGAGGTAAGAGGAGCTGATGAGTTTAACTGAGACAGTAAGTAGGGGAAAGAGAAGGACTGAGGATAGGGCAACAGGAAAAGTCTATTGGAAATGGCCTTGATAAAAATCCAAAAAAAGGAAAATGAGAAAACTCAGACAGGTAGGGGGAGAAATTTTTTTTGGGGGGTTGTCATCATCATCATCATCATCATCATCACCATCATTAACACCATAGAAAAGAGAGGGTATCTAGAAAGGAGGATTGATGGACATTGGCAAAGTCTGCAGAGATGTTAAGAAGTATGAGAGTTGAGAAAAGACCATCAAATTTTGCCAAAAAAAAATCACTGGTGACTTTGGAGAGAGCAGTTTCAGGGGAATGATCAGATAGCAAGTTAATCTGCAGAGGTTTTAGAAGCAAGTAAAATGGAAATGGAGATACCTCATAGAGACAGATGGCCTTTTCCAGGAGGTTAGTTATGAAAGGAGGAGAGATACAATAAGTGGGAGAATCACGAGGTCTGATTTTGTTTTTTAAAGGATAGAGAAACAATGAACACATTTGCAGGGAAAGAATAAATAGGGAGAGACCTGACTCTTGAAAGTTAATTTTTAAATTTTCAATGTTAGTATCTATACCAGATGTCAGCAGATAGTAGAAATCAGGAATTAAGGAAGTGATGGAGAAAATGTTAATAATTAAGATGAAACTTAAAAGTGAGTCAGTAGTACATAGTTTTGGAGAGATTTTTGTTAAACATTTAGCAGCACACTTCTGGACTGAGGGTATCAGAGCAATTTCATTTGACAAAGAGAAAGGTAGTCTTTTCATGTGAGAAAGGAAAGAAGAGATGGTGGGGGGATGCATAGCTGAGTGATATGAGAAGAACAAAATGGAGGAAGTTCTCACCAAATGACCTAAATATTCAGTTTTTTTAAATATATTCTCCCTCCTACTCCTTTGTCTCTATTTCTTCTAGGCTCCCTCCTTTCTTTTTTGCAGTGAAGAATGAAATGATATATTTTACTGGAAAAATGGGTGGCTTACATTAAGGATCCCACTATCCTATTGTCACCAGTTTCACAAGTTAACTGTTCTCCTAGATGTCTCTCTCACCCACTCTATACATCCGAAGTAATGGTAAACCATGCCTTTACTTACACAACATTTCTCTCTTATATACTCCCATTTCCTCATTATGTCAGACTTTCATCACATCTCACCGAGATTATATGTAAATGAAAAAAGAATCTATAATTTTGACAACATAATAAATTCCTTTTTGTACAAACATTCTTTCCCTCCTCACAGACAACAACTCTCTAAGACTTAGGAGAAAAGTTCCAATATATTACCCAAGGAACATATTGTACAAGGTTACAGAGCTGATAATTGTCACAGATAGGATTTGAATCTAGTCTTGACTTAAAGCAAATATTATCATTGTATCCCTCTGAATTTTATAAATACATTCTATTTCAAAAAATTAGATAGCATTAATATGGATTTCAAAACAAATGTTAAATAGTATTGTTTTTATATTAAATATTAATATGAAATTAGATAATTATATTTCTATACATACATATATGCTTATTTTTATTATTATTAGTCTCACACAGGAAGTCTCTCTTTTTTATGAATAAGATTTCAGACATATTTAGTTCAGTGAAGACATCGTTTCTCAAGAAATACAGATTTTTTTAAACCAAATGACTCATTTGATCGCCAGGAAAGAGCCATTTATTTATGAGTCATTTCTATTTGGAACAAGCCGACATTGTAAATGATCAAAACTCCCAAAGTCATATTAATGACTTTTATAGAGTTTTATAATAGGAAGTAGCAATGAGCTACATACAGTAAAGGAAGGGATCAACAAACTCCCACAACCTTATCACAGAATTCAAAGGGATCTCAGCAATAACTTGGGCTCCTTTGGCTTTCTCGGAAAGCATATTTCCCTGCATTCTGTTGAAGTTATATTGTGGATAAATTCATCCTGCTATTATAATAAAGAGTGAATTGCTCGCCTTGGAGGCTAATGTGATTGAATGAAAATGCATTTATCAAATGAATTTATCAAATGAATCAGGCACAGACCCAGAAAGAACTTATATTCTTTGAGGAAGACAAGACATATGAAAGAGTGATTTAGAGTGGAGTGCTTTGTCCAGAAGGTCAGAGTGAGTGGTGATTGGAGTACGGGGAAGTTGATGCCACTTTCTTACCTGAAATGCTATTGATTCAATTATATTGTCACTAGACATAGAAGATAGAGGGAGGATAGTTAGCTGAGAAGTAAGCCTGGATTTAGTTAAGATAAGGGATGCTCCCTTGTGTTCTGGGTGGGAGGAGGAAATTGTAACTTCCTGCGAGTCTTTATGCTCCTCACCCCTTTCACCCATGCCCAAGCAGAGTTTTCACTTGTTGTGCCACAATTGGTCTGCTTCTCCTTAATGCTGTCCTATCAGAACATTCTTCCTCCCTTCCTCATGAAAGACATGTTTTTAATTATTCTTTTTAAAATTTACTTTGTTTTTACATTACAAACCTTTAAAAAGTAGTCTTGCTCACCACTTTCTTGAAATAATCCAGCTAGGAAAGTCTAATAATATGGTGATTTCATCCCAAAAGAATATTTGATATTCCACATTTGTAGCACAATTCCTACCTTTACAACCTATCTTATCTTCATGGAATTTAACATTACTTTTCAGTTATACTTTATTGCATCTTATCATAGGATCATCAAATTTAATGATTTCATTTCAGAATATCTTTAATTCTTTATCCTGCTCACTTTCGTACTTCTTCCAATGAATTCTATCCATAACAAGGTCTGTTTTTCTTTTCCTAACTTCTTTTTTCCCTGCAAATTGAATACCATTGCAACAAATTTGAAAAGAATTTACAAATTATTTTAGCATCCTGCAATTTTAAGGGATGGCACATATTACTTCAAATGAGTGAATTATCATCTGGAATTTAGGAATCATTGTTATCCAGAATTGGAAGAGAGATGTTAATATTGTAAGATTCTAGAATATGGGGTGGGAAAGTAAGAGTGGACACACACAAAAGTTCCAAGTCTAACTTCAACAGCAACAATACTGCATAGCTAACATAGTATTTTAGCGTTTGTAAAATATTATAGATATTATATTCAGTTCTAGATCTGGCAAACAACAAATATTTATTAAGTGCTTTGCAAGTTTCCAAAATTGAGCATAACATTTGGGGAAAATGCCGATTAGAGTATTCAGAGTAAGACAACTGAATGGTATTGACACAAAGCCAAATGATGACCCATTAAGGAAGTGAGGATTTTTTAGTTTGGAGAAATAAAGACCTTTGATGGCCATAAAAGCTATCTTTAAGTGTGTGAAGGGCTGTCATCTAGGATAGACATTGAACTAGCTCTGACAACCCAGAGGGCAGGACCAGGAGAAATGGATGAAAGATGAAAAAAGGTAAATCTAATCAGCCAGCCAATGAGCATTGATTAGGTGCTCATTGTGTTAAGCCCTAGATATATAAAGAAAGGCAAAAATGGTCTCTGCCCTGATGAACCTCACACTCTTAATGGCAGAGAATACATGAAAATACCTAGATACTTAAAAGATACACTAAGCCATCAGAAGTTCATATTAGAGGAAAAGTCATAAAACTGGCTAGGGAGTTGGAAACCAGGAAAAGCCTCTCCCAGAACATAGGATTTAGTGAAGTATTAATGTAAGCTTGTGAAAAGAGCCAGAGGTGAAGCAGGAGAACATTCTTGCCCTGGGCAATAGTATAAAAGCAGAGAGAGCAGTTGAAGGAAAAATAATCTTTAAATTAGTTAAACTCGTCAAAAAAGTAGAATGCCCTACCTCAGAGATACTACCCCTTCCCCCACATACATTATGTATGTGAGCACACATGCACACACACAAGCACAAAGTTGGCATCTTTCAAAAACAGCTGAATAATGTTTCTCTGATAAAGGACTAATTTCTGAAATATATTGAGAACTGAATCAAATTTAGAAAAAAATAAAAGTCATTCTGCAATTGACAAATGGTCAAAGGATATGAATAGGCAATTTTCATGTCAAAAATAGGCATATTAGGCATATTAATGGCACAAATCACTTTTGATTAGAGACATGCAATTCAAACAACTTTGAAGTACCACCTCACCCCTATAAGATTGACTAATATGACAGAAAAGGAAAATGGCAAATACTGGTGGGGATGGATGTGAGAAAACTGAGACCCTAATAGATTATTGATAGAGTTGTAAATTGGTTCAACCATTCTAGAGAACAAATTGGAACCAAGTTCAAAAGCTATCCACCTGAAAAGAAAGAATTGATGATATCTATCTCCTTTCTTGATTATTTTTCTTTTTCTTGACTTCTTTTTTCTCTCTCACTCTCTGTTTCTGTCTCTGTCAGTGTTTCTCTCTCTTTCTCTCTCTCTCTCTCTGCACATGTATCATCTATGAGAAATTATTTACCATCTCAGAGAGGGAGGAAAAATAATTTGGAACTGAAAACTGAAACAAAAACATTAAAATTTGTTTTTACATTTAACTTGGAAAAAATAAAATATTATTAAAAAAGAAAAGATTTTATTACCACTTATGCATTCTGTAGATGAAATTCTTGTTTAGATCTCTATTGGATTAGATATTTTCTTAGTTTTCTCCCATCTCTACCATTCTGAGAATAAGATCCTGTTGTCCCTTGAAAGCTAGTTTGAAAAGACTAGACTATAGTTTATATTGACTAATTTAAAAACATGAAGATCATTCTAAATGGTAATATCTTAACAAGGGCTATAATACACCCTATAGAGATTATTGGGCCCATTAGTAAGACAGTTAATAATCTTTCCTAGTTCTCTTGGTTTATAATCAATGGTGACTTGAATTCTTTTTTTTTTTTTGCTTGAGAGGAAAACGAACACAAAATCCACCAAATTTTTTTCTTATAGATAAATTATCCAAAATGCTAACTACAAGTTACCACTGAGAAAAAGTGAAGTGTCAAAATTCACATATATATGTATACATATCTATATGTGTATATATATATATATATATATATATATATATATATATATACATACACTCTTCAACTGATACAGTGTTACTAAAATATCAGAATTAAAATTTAGATCCATTTGGGTCTGGATATAGCAAAGAAGTTCTATTTTCAGGAATTATGAGTTTTATCCTTGACAAAAATAACCTGATATATCTATTTCTGATCACATTTTTTTAAAGATTGAAAACCTCTGATATACTAAATAAAAATATTAGATTTTTTTTCCTACTTTCTTTCTTAAATTGCTTTGCTTTCGAAGATTAAGCAGGATAGGAGTCAGTCAATGTCCCATACCAATCATTCTCTGGTTATCCACCCACATACCAACAGAAGTGGGGTGAAAGGCTTGGTTCTCATGAATCATTGGTTGTTTTTAAACACTAGTCTTCTAAAATATTTTATATTTTAAAAATAGCAAAATTGCCTTATATCCCCATTGTTTCTTGGAAAGCTATCTAAATCAAATTGTTTTCTTTATAGCCTAAAATAATTTCATGAATAGGAAGAAACTCAGGTCAATGCCTGCCCACAAAGTATGATCTCATCTGCAACACCCTATTCAAAGGTCATATAGTCTGCCAGAAGCAATCCAGTGATGGGGAACTCACTTTCCATCTGACTTTTTGACAGCTCAAGTTAGGTTGTTAATTCTTTTATTGATACAAAACACCTTCCCTTATGATTTCTCACCTGTTATTTTTAACTTCTCTCTGAAGGCCAGACATACTATTTGAATCCTTCTATGTGATGACCCTTCAAATACATAAAGGAATTAGTCTTCTCTTGTCCACAGCAATCATCCCAAGAATTCCTTTAGCTGATTACTAAAAAGAGTATGGTTTCAAATACCCTCACTATCCCGGTTACTATCTTAGTTTTTCAATATCTTCACCAAAAGCCACTGCCCCAACTGAACAATGTACATTATACATAATATAACTGTGGATAGTATATTGATTTATAAAATATTCCTTACTTAAAGATAGAATGCATCAAAGCCAAAGGGTACAATAGCAATTTTTACTTCTTTGTTCTGAAGAGGTTATATTCATACAGATATGGCAACTTCAAAGACAGTAATATTAAAGATTCTTGTTTACCTCAGTCTCCACCAAAGATTCATGGTCTTACTTACACAGATTGTCATCCCACTGTATTTATGAAGTAGATTTGTTGAACCCAAATATGGAACTTTCTTACCATTCACCCTATTAGATCCAAATCATTTTTCTAACTTGAAATCATTTGAAGCCAAACTGCAGGATACACAGCCATCCATTAAAAACAGCAATGATAACAATCTTCACTAGTTTATTTTTATTTCAGTATTTTATAGTGATATGACATGGGAAAATTGTGAAAAATTAGTTGGAAAACCAACAATTTGGCTCTGGTGAGTATTTGTATTTGTCACATAAAGCATCTTAACCTCAACATAAATCTATTATAGACTTAGAGAATGTTATCCCTAAATGGCACCTTAGAGAACATCTAGTCCAGTCTTTCAAAAGTCAATTTTACCACAAAATATTTTGGAACGTGAAGTTCATGTGGTTCAACTGTTCTCTAGCTTCCATGACTATATCTGCCGCCTTTATTTCTCCCTTGAGCTCTCGTCCTTTTTCATTGCAGCTCCAACGGAATATTCTCTAAACATCTCAAACTCAATCTGTTCAAGTTGGAATTTATAATTTTTTTGTGCAAATTTACCTTTATTACAAACCTCCCTATTGCTTTTGAAGGAATCACTATCATTCCAATCACCTTGAATGACTACTTATGAGTCATTTTAGTCTCTCCTTTTTCCCCTTTATTTCTCACATATGATTCATTGGTACATCTTGTTATTTTTACCCATATTAAATTGCTTATTCAATGCCAATCAATCAAATCTCCAAATAATTATTTTACCAAGCTAGGAAAAATGGTAACAAAATTCATCTGGAGCAACAAAAGGGCAAGACTAAGCAAGGGAACTGATGGGGAAAAGTGTAAAGGAAGATGGTCTAGCTCTATCTGATCTAAAACAATACTATAATGTGGCTCTCATAAAAACTGCCTGGTACTAGTTAAGAAATAGAGTAATGGATCAGTGGATTAGGATAGGCTCAAAAGAAACAGTAGTAAATGACTATAATAATCTACTGTTTGATAAACCCAAAGACATCAGCTTCTGGGATCAGAACTCACTATATGACAAAAATTGTTGGGAAAACTGGAAAACAGTATGGCAAAAACTAGGCAGAGATCCACATCTCACCCCTTATATCAAAGTAAGGTCAAAAATGGGTACAGGATTTAGACATAAAGGTTGACATCACAGAAAAATTAATAGATCAAAAATGTGATTTTTGACTATATTAAATTTAAAAGTTTTTGTACTAATAAAATCAATGCTACCAAAATTAGAAGGAAAGCAGAAATCTGGGAAACAATCCTCACTACCAGGAGGTCTGATAAAGGTCTCATTTCTAAAATACATACAAAACTACATCAGCTTTATATGCCTTCAAGTCCCCAATTGATAAATGGTCAAAGGATATGAAGAGACAGTTCAAATGGAGAAATTAAAGTTATATATAATCATAGGAAAAAATACTCCAAATCATTATTGATTAGAGAAATTCAAATAAAAACAACTCATACCTATCGGATTGACTAAGAGGAGGAAAAAGGGAAAATGATCAATGATGTAGAGGTTGTGGGAGGATTGGGACATTAATGCATTGATGGTGGAGTTGTGAATGGATCCAACCTTTCTGGAGAGCAATATGGAACTATGCCCAAAGAGCAATAAATCTGTTCATACCCTTTTACCCATCAATTCCAATTCTAGGTCTATATCCAGAATAAATCATAAAAATACAAAAAAGTCTCATATATTCCAAAATATTCATAGCAGATCTTTTTCTAATGGCAAAGAATTGGAAATTGAGGGGATGCCCATCATTTGGGGAATGGAACAAATTATGGTTCATGAGCACTATGAAATATTATTCTTCTATAAGAAACCATAAATGATTGGTCTTTCAAGAAGCATGGAATGACTGATGGGATCTGATACTGAGTGAACAGAGCAGAACACAGAGAACAACGTACACATGAACAACAATATTGTGAGAGGATCAACTTGATGGAAGTCACTCCTCTCAGCAGTTCAGAGACCTAGCACAACTCTATTAGTCCAGCTATGGACAATGCTATCCCCACCCAGAGGGGAAAAAAAAAAAACAAAAGAAAACAAAAATCCTTCAGAATTTTATGAATACCACATTCACCTTTTAAAATGTATATCTTATGTATTTCTTTCCCTCAATTCTAATTCCTCCTATAGAAAATGACTAATCTGTAAACATGCTTAACACAAATGTGTGTGTACAATATTTACCTGACTGCTCATTACTGGGGGGAGAGGGGTGGGAAGGGAAGGTTGAAGGCAATTTTGTAACTTAGAAATGTACATATACATATGGATGAATGTTGAAAAAAAATAAAATCTCTAGAATGCATCCCTTCGCTCTATTCATAAGGACACCACTCTTATTCAGATCATTATTACCTCTCTTCTTGCTTCATATTTCATTTCCATCATTACCTCTCTTCAAAAGCTTTTAAGGTTTAATCCCAGATCTCAATTAATCTTTACATAATAATAAAAATATCCAATAACAACATTGTGAGATGATAAACTCTGATGGAAGCAGCTCCTCTCAACATTTCAGAGAGCTAGGACAACCACATTAGACTGGCTATGGACAATGCTATCTCCAAAAACAAAACAAAATACAAACACACACACACACACACACACACACACACATACACGGACAAACAAAAGAAAACCCAACCCTTCTGAATCTGATGAACACTTTATAAAAATTATCTCTTATGTATCTCTTTCCTTTAATCCTAATTCCTCATACTGAAAATAATTTAACATGTTTATAAAAATATGTATGTTCAATGCTATTCTGATTATTTACCACTGAGGGGAGGGGCATGGGCTGTGAGTGTGGAAGGAAATTTTGTGGATATGGATGAAAAAATATGGATATTAAAAATAATAAAAATATCCACTCAAGAGACTGAATGTCATTGCCTTATTCAGGAATCTGCAGTGGCTCCCTATTACCTCTAGAATCAAATAAAGTTTTTGAGCTTGACATTTAAATCTCCTCACATTCTTTCTATAGTCATTCTTTCTAGTCTTACATATGCACTTCTCTTCCTATTCTTCCTATTTTTCACTTTTTATTTAAAATTTATGTTAAAATTATTTCATTTTTATGGACATGATAAAATGGTTGCTCTTAATGTGCATTTCGCATTCTAGCTCATCTGCATACTTTTATGACTAAACTACACTATGCAATCAAATCTGTCCATTAATATTATCCATTGGTCACCTTCATGGATTGTGAATTAAAGTGGGGGAGAAGGCAGTGCAAGGGAGAATGATTAAAAGTCAGTGACAATAATCTATATGAGAGGTGACAAAGTGAGCTGGAATTGGGATCATGATGATGTGAGTGGAAAAATATGAAGAGATCTTGTGTATGAAGAATCATCAATACTTGCTACTTGAAGGAGGAAGCTAAAGGAACGGGAAAGGCTGAGGATGGCTAAAACTGCAGTCCTCAGTGACTGTAAGGATGATGGAGTCTTCAGTAGAAATAAGGAGGGTAAGAAAAAGGGTTTTGAGGGAAAGACAATGAATTCTATTCTAGATATATTGAGTTTGAGATGTCTGTTGGACATCCACTGGACATGTCTAATAGGCATTTTGTAATGATGATTCAGATCTCAGGCAAGAGACAATGTACGTAATTAGATTTGTGAGATATGTGTAAAGATGATCATTTAATCCTTAATATCTGATAAGGCTAATAAGTTAGAAGAAGAGAAGGAAATTCAGGAGAGAGTCCTGAGATACATCCACATATATAGGACAGAACAAGATTGATAATGTTAGAAAGGAGAGAGAGAGAAAGAAAAGCATTTCAGAGGAAAATAAAGAAAGAATATCAAAAATTTAGGAGATTATGTTCAGAAAGAAGGGACAGGTAGGGAGCAGATTGAAATTCTGTAGAGAGGTCAAAAGGGATGAGTCCTAAACAGGATATAAAACATGGTCATTAATTAATGTATGAAGCATTGACAAATGTAGAGTCAAATTTCTGTTGAGCATGAAATTGTAAACCAGAGTCCTGAGACCTCATAAGTGAGCAAAAAGAGACGGAAATGGTGAGTAGAGATGGCTTCCCTCCCCTCCCTAGGAGTCTGGTGCTAAATGAAAAGATAGAGGTTGACAATTTGAGGAAAGATCTACTTAAATAAAGGGATTTACATATATATATATATTTAAATATATTTATGTATAAGCATATGTCTACATAGATGTACATATGTGTGAATAGATATAAGTATGTATGGGGACATACGTGAATATATATATATATATATATACATATATATACACACACACATATATTTGGGATACTTGGTGTGTTGTAAGTAATAGAGGAGAAAATTCTTTAAAGAGATGGAAAATGAAAATTATAGTATGATTAAAGAAGGAAAATACTGAAGAATGAAGGTTTGGTGAGAAAAGTCACCTCTTCAATGATTACAACAAAGAAAAACATAATAAGAGATGTTATCTCTGTCCTTAGAATGGAAGCTACTTGAGGGAAGGAACTGTATTTTGCTTTTTTTTTTATCCTCACTGTTAAATATGGTATCTGTCACACTGTAGAATTTAACATTTGTTGACTGATTGATATCAAGATGTTTAGAGATGCAAGAATGAGGGAAAAATTGTAAAACTCAAAATAAATAAAATCTTTCTTTAAGAAAAAGCTGTTTAGAGATGTAGAAAAAGTAGAGAGGGAGCCTATTTCTCAGTAAAGAAAAGAATTTTATTTCTCAGTAAAATATGGGATAAAGTCCTCTGCTTGGTTTGTGTGTGTGTGGGGGGGAAGACGTAGTTATCAGAAGTTAATGGAGAGCAGACAAGGTATGGGACAAGTGCCATGGGAAATTGCTGTGAATAGATCCCTGGTTTTTCTTCTCTCTTTTGCAGTAACCAAAATACTGAAAGTAGAAAGTTCAAAATCAGAGCTTGGCTTTAGTCTATGTGTCTCACATGTTCTTTAAAAACTCTAAACTTAGTAACTATCATTAGAAGCAAACATTCAAATATAAAAAACAGTAATTAAGGTTGTATAACAATCATAGCCAAGACTATAAACTTTATTTATAGTTTGTTTTTATAAATTTTATATTGCTTTGAATAAGAGAGTGACACACCCTCTGGATTTCTATTTCTTCTGCTTAGATCTCCTTTGCTGATTTTTCCACATTTCACTGATATTATTATTTTAAAGAGGTGTGATATGTAGGGTGGCAAAATGAGTCTTTCTATCCTTTGCATTACTTCCAGAAGTCCTTGAATCTATCTTTCTAATTTAATATTTCATTTCTTAAATTACTGTAATGTCCCATTCAATTCATGCGTCATGATTTCTTAGTCATTTTCTCACTTTAAAACACTGAGTTGCCTCTAGTTTTATCTTTTAAATAGTGTTAGGGATAAGTTTGGCACAATACTGTACTAAACTTTTGAGGGTTTTTGTGGGGGGCAGCTGTAACCTGTAAGTTCTCAATTCCTCCAATGTCTTATGAGAGGCTTTGACTGCTCTTTGGTCTGTGCTCTGGTCTTTGGATGGACATAACCACTTCCCTTTGCCTTGGACCTGTGAGGAAGATCAGTGCTCTGCTGTAGGCAATAAGATCAGTTATACCTCTGCTCCTTATTCTGAGACTGGGGCCTCTAATTACAACCTGAATCTGAGTGTGGGCAAAGCAAGAGACCTGCCCAGAGATATCAAAGGGACCTCTGCAAGTTGCCCTGACCCCGTTACCATCTGTGGGCCAAACACTCTGGAAGCAGCTTCAGTGTAGCTCCCCAGGCCAGCTCCTGGGTGCCTCTGTCTCTCTGGTATGGTAGAGTTTTTTTTTTTTTTTTTTGCTGAGTTCCCACTCGTCCTTGGTAAATCCTGGAAAGAGAGGTCTAGAAACCACCACCGCTGCCACAAACCAGGCACCCCCAGGGACCCAAGTGCCCCAAGGGCTGTTCCTCGATGTCTGGATCCAGTTTACTCCAATGCTGCCAGGCCTCAATGCAGGTCCCTTTTAAACCTAGTGAAACAGAACCTTCCCACAGATCTTCCAAGTTGTCTTGGGATGGAAAATTTTTTCACTTAGTCTTTTTTGTGGATTCTTTCACTCTTTCACTTTCGTTAGAGTCATTATTTAAAGGTATTTGGAGTGGTTTGGGAGAGAGTCCCTGGGAGTCCCTGCCTTCCCTCCACACACTAGGCAAGTTACTTAATCAATTCTCTCAGACTATAAATTATAGAGAATTTTCTATTCTGCACAGGCAAGGGAAACATCTCAGTAGACTCTCTAGACCAATGAAATCACTGGCTCAGTTTTAAAAATGAGGATTATAGGATCATAGATCCAGGCCTAGAAGGGGTCTCTGAGGCATTATATTATCTTGTGTTAACTAGTAATAAACCAGGTCTGCTGGAACACTATACAAAGAAGATAAAACAAAACAAAACAAAACAAAAACAATTGAATCTTTGTTAATGATAAGCCTATGGTTTATCTTTCAGGTCAACCCTTTCACTTTACAAGGGATAAAATGAAGGCACAGGAAGATGTGTGCCCTAGTAGTAAAGATGCTGGGTCAACAAGTCAGAACAATTTTGTAAACCTTATTCTAGAATGTCAAAAGCCATGGCACCCGTAGCCAGTACTCAATTGCTATTTCACCTAATAGTAACTCTAGAGAAGTCAGTATGTCTCCGTGAAGGAAAAAGACACATTCAGAATGTGTCATGGGTTCAATGTCAACTTTGCAACCTACCATCCTAGAGACCCAGGGCAGGGTTGGGTCCCTGGGTTGAACAAAATGAGATTTCTTCTTGCTCTAAATCTAGTTCTAGTGACTGAAAAAGGCTAGTCCCCCCCCCTTCTATTTGTGAGTGTGTGTGTGTGTGTGTAGTCTGTCAACAGTTATATTGATCATTTAATGAGATCATTTAGCAAACTTTTGAGATAAAAAATCTCAAACTATGGAATTTCATAGACTATATATACATATAATCATAGAGTTGATTAGAGTCAAAAGGTACCATTAGCAATCATCCAATCCAACACTGTCAATTTATAGAGGAGGGAAAGCTGAGATCAAGGAAAATGAAGTGTCAATCTGATGTGAGAGTGGATTATTATCAATGACTATTATTACAGTCGTTTTGTGGTTTTTTTAAGGCACTGTGCATAAATACTTTAATTTATTCATTTTAACAAGAGTTGCTCTGGGTTATGGGTAGACTCATTCCTTATAAGTGAGAAATGGTTGGTTCTAAGCCCTATTTCCAGTGCTCCTTTGAAAAAACGTTTAACTACTCATTGCTCAGAAAATTCTTTACAATATAAGGCACAGACAGTCTCATCCCAGAAATCCTGCACACCAAAGAAAGCAAAGGTTGAAGTCAAATGACAACAGAACATTTTTTTGATAAAATGAGAAATATTGGAAGTACAATCTCCCCCATTTTATAAATGTGAAAACCAAGTCCATAGTAAATACAAGACCTCCGATTTTTCTTTTCCAACTCGATTAATATGGAAATATGTTTAACATAATTATAAATGTTTAACCTGTATTAGATTACTCTCTGTCAAGGAGAGGGGAGAGAAGGAAGAGAGGGAGGAAAATGTGGAATTCAAAACCTTACAAAAAAGACTGTTGAAAACTATCTTTACAAGTAGTTGTAAAAATGAATAACTGTATTAAAAGAAAAAAAGATTGCATTTATAATAAATCATAAGATCATCACATATTAATCCTGGAAGCAGCCATAGAATGTATCTAATCCACCCCCTGATTTAGTTAAGTCCCTAAACTAAGATCATGCAGGAGATTACTGATGAATTGAGGTTGAGGTCTTGGGACTCCTGATTCAATGCCACTGGTACAGTTATAGTAGTGGCATTCATTCCTTACCTTATAATGAAAGCTTTATTATTCTCTTTTTTTTACTAGTAAGAAAACTGAGAATTAATGACTGGAAAGGAGTGGAGAAAACTACCACAGGCACAAAGTGACAAACCGAACCACTCTTTTCATTAAATCAAGTTGCCTCTCAGACACAAAAATTGATTCTTCATCACTGAAGGAAATAGCAACAACTGTCCATCCATTACCACAACCCCCCAAGGAGCACTAACTTGTGAAGGAATCTATATCTATCACATAATTAGGGACAGGGACCAGATCTGTGATTTCATGAATATATGGGACTGCATGTATAAAGAAAATCCTTGACCAATTCCAGTCTGTATCTTTTATGGAACTTAGACAGTTTTATGGGCAGTGAGAGGTGAAATCATTGAATGAATGAGGGTCAGAAGTAGGATTTGAATTCCAGTCTTCTTTGTTTAAAGGCTCATCAACTCTTCTAATAGATCATATTGCCGCTAATCCAGCAGTATAAAAAATTGAGTCCCTAATATGTTCTGAGAATGGGACTAGGTGTGAAGCACAAAATGAGTTCTTTCTCTTTTATTTCATTTAGACTAAGCTTGGAGAACATGATTGGGATAAGAAACAGGACTAATTCAGCTACAAGACTCCGTTTCACAATAGATACTTGACTACAGTCAAGGGCGCAGGTCCTTTACCAGACTCGATGAGTGATTAATCTCAATGAGCCACTCTCTTTCATGCATCTTGTGCTTCGTATTGCGAGGGCAGCTGCCCAGAGATTTTTCATAATCAATCAGTAGATTGAAGCAAATGGATTTTGATAGAGATGACCCCTCTCCCCCCCCCACCTCCAACTCTTCCTATGTTAACAGTATACTCTGACCAATTGAGTCAATGGCTACAAATGGTAGGATTTGTTTGGGCTGTCTATCCTTGCCTTAGAAAGGGATACTACTGAATACCAGCTTTGCTATGCCTAGGAGTTTGTGATTACCCTGGGGATTAATAAAAATTGATCCTGAATTATTTTTCTTGAACAGAAAATGAGTTAATAGAAGGAAGGAAGTGCAAAAAAAATGAGGATCTTTTTGCTTATTTATAAAAGGGGGTTGCTCCTATGGGAAAGGCTGGAACAAATAGATTTTGGCAAATACAAAGTTGAACTATGTTTGGATGTAGAAATGAACACTCAAAACCCTTAGCTAATCAGGATCCAGTAAGATTCTTTGGCTTCATCACCCCACTCATATTCTCTGATCCTGCATGATTTCAAGTTTTTGGAGATGTGAATGGAGAGGGGAAGCTATGACTGGAGTTGTGGAACAGGATGCAGAGTCAAGGAAGACATCATGAAATATAAGTAACCAGTGTCTACTTTGACTCTTTGGAATGGGATGGGGGAATAGGGAAGTTCCAGAGGACAGAGCTGTCTTCTATAAAGACTCACATTGTCTTGCTTTAAATATAAATATATAAATGCTTGTTGATGAATTTTCTTCATTTTACAGAGAGGATACAACCTTTCCTCAGTAGTACATCTCTCGGAAAAAAAAAATACCTCCAGCTTCCTTTATTAAAATTACTCGCCTATTTTGCACAATGCAGGGATCAGGACTTCTCCAAAAACAAAATTGAATAACTTATTAAGAGCACTAGTTTATCGATATTGAAGGGATCTCAAAAGTCCAAATACCTATATTTAAAATGGGGAAAATGAGAATTGTACCATGGAACTGCTTTGAGAAAAGCATGTATATATCTGTTTACATAGTCATGTGCAGGTATGCATGCATATATGTGCATACATGTCTAGATGGATACTGTATAGATATATGTGTATAACTATAATTGATAATTTGGTGGCACAATAAAACTTGGGATTTAGAATCAGGAAAATCTGGGCAAGTCTCTTAAGTTCTCTGTACCAGTTTCCTCATCTGTAAAATGGAAATAATAATAGCACCTATCTCAAAATAATGCTGTAAAGATCAACTGAGTAAAAAAAAATATATATATATATAGTGTTTTGAAAATATTAAAATTGTATATGCAAATTATACAAGTATAAGTATACAAACTTTTAGGATACACTGAAGATATATATATATATGTATATATGTAAATATATATAGTAATTAATACAGACATAAATGTATATATTGGGATAGATCTATAAATGCATATGTTTATGTACATATTTACCAATATGGAAATCATATATACATGTAATGACACATAAAATGTATGTATATAATAGCCAGACTTTATTTTGAGCTTTACGGTTAGTAAACTATTTCACAAATATTACTACACTGATACTCACAATGATCCTGAGATAGGTTCTATTATCAGTGCTGAATTACAGATGAGGAGCCCAAGACAGAATCAGGTTAGATGATTTGAGAAGGGTCATAAAGTTTGTAAAAATTTGACATAGGATTTGAATTCAGGTATTTCTGATTCCAGGTCTGGCACTCTAATCATCCTGTAAGCACTATTTCTGTTAATCTGTGTGTTTTTGTGTGTTTGTGTGTTTGTGTGTGTGTGTGTGTGTGTGTGTGTGTATGACTGATTGTGCCTATAATAACCTCTCTCTCTCTCTCTCTCTCTACACACACACACACACACACACACACACACACACACAAACACATACCGACAGAGATAATAGATTTGTCATATTGAGCATTTCAACCCCCCGAGAGTTTCTGGGAATTGTGGTCCTTCAGACTTTGCATGTAATTGTACTGAGTCTGATGATGATATTTATAGTGTTTTAAAATTTCTGAAGTCTTTAAAATATTATCTCATTATATTTTCACAACAACCCTGTGAGTTAGGTTCTATTAGAAATTTAATTTTACAGATGCAGATAGATTAATTCTGACCCAGGACCTTCATGTTTTGGAGGCAAAATTTGAACTCATATCTTCCTGAATCCAAATCTAGCATTCCAGAGTTTGAGAGGATAAAAATGTTCAAAGTAGTAAATCAAATGCTTGCTTGGAGATTATGAAATAGCAAAATGAAGTCTAAGTAGATGTATGAGTTTAATCTTATAAGAGTAAGATGCATTATTGAGGAAAACTCAGATAGGTTCTAATTTGACCTTGGGGAGAATTAAACATAGGAGTGGGAGAAAGGAAGGAGCAGATGCAAGGAGCTAAACTTCTCTGTTTATCTTCTCAGACACTGGAAGGCTATTAAGAAATGAGCAGAAGAATTGGCTGTCATGAAGATTTCAGTCGCTGGGTTTGAAAATACTGATGAGCTAGAAAATAACTGAAGTTCACTGGGAAAAGTCCAATTCTAGCTCTCAAGTATCCTTTATAGATTAAGAAAGGTGAATGGGAAAATATAGGATCTGAAGATATTTTCTTATTGGCTGGGGTGACATGTTTGGCAGCATAGCATTTTATTGAGGGACGAGTTGGCTAAACTTGCTCAGAGAACCAATGGAAGAATTTTCAGTTAGTTCTTTGCTGTCATAGTACTCTGAGATTTGGTTAGACCAAAATCTAGTTAATGAGGAGCTGGCTGGGCTTGTCTGTATTGCCTAGAGGACTAATCTGAGGATCTTTGGAATTCCTTGGATTAAGGAAATTGCTTGTATCCAAAATAGCTTTTATACACTAAATGTATTTTTAAGGGTGATTATGAGTTAAAGGAACTGGTCACTATTCCATCAGTCGGAAAGTAGTCAAAGTTCATATTTTCCCTGAAATCACAAGATGGGAAGGAAAACAATGAGTAGAAATTGTTGCTATTTTATATAGATTGTTCTTGTAAATTATAAGGTATCAAGGCATGCAATCCAGGCATGGGGGTTATAAATATAAAGTTCATTTGTTTCTCCTAGGTTTGCCTAGAATTATACATATTCTCCCCAGCAGATAATGTATGAAATGGTGGGAGAGTGTGACCCAAGTTTATATATATAGTGGCATACTGCCCCAGTACTTGCTTTATATTGATAGTATGATTTTGTGTTATTGTTTTATTTTTCATTGTTAAGACCATCATTATTCTAACTGCTTAATTTTCTGTGTATGAGAATTATTATACCAATGGAGGTCTCGAAACGAAAGTGATGAGCAATAGCAGTCTAACCCTTCTCCAACAGGGTTATCTCTAGCACTTTGACTGAGAGACAATGGTTTGGAACCAAGCCTACTCTGGGCACCCATAGCTACTGTTTGAGGCACCCTGAGTAAGTGGGTCAAAGTAGTAGATTTAATAAAACCATTTTTACTGAGGGAGACACTTTACCATTAGTCAGATTTGACAGGCTCATTTGGGTATTCTCTGGTTGGCTTAATTGGGGTTGAGTAGAAATTTGGTTATTATTCATATAGGGACATAATTAAAATAATATGAACATATGAGGTCAACAAATAATGCCATTTTAGCACTAGAGCAACCCCAGAGGCCACTTAAGTTTGCATATGATGGAATTGAAGTCAATAGTCATTTTTCCTTTAAAATTATTTTTTTCTCTTAAAGTCCCTGCTATCCAGATATGCATCAAGCTGTACAATCTTGAATTTCATATTCGAGGCTTTAATCTTCCATTACTTCCCAAGTCCAATTATTTTCCAAGATTTGTTACTTGTGCTATCACATTTTCTATCTATATAAAGTAGCTCCCCTCTGTTCTCACTATAACCAGACAACTTCAGACATTCTTTTCTGACCTACGTTATTATAAAAGACAGTCCTAAACTAGTTTTATTCTCTCTGGTTTTTCCCTTCTACAGCAGAATCTCTAAGGACAGTGCCTTGCATCCCTCAGGTACTTAAATAATTGCCTTTTGAATCTGAATACCAATCCACTCCCATTAGATAAAATCTGTCTTCCCACCCAAGAAGAGTGGGAATATACATTTGATTTCTTTCACAAAGAAAATTGGAGGTGAGGAAAGAAAGAGAGAAGTTAGCACACTCTAACAAGTATAACTATGGTTTCTTAAGCACCCCATTACTGTCCCATGCTCCCACAGCAGATCAGAGAAAAAAAAGAATGAGGTTCTTAGCCAGACTCCCAATCTGATGACTTCTCTGTGACATGAGTGAATCCCTGTTTTCACATATTACTGGGTAACTTGGGAAAGAAAGCCATGAAACACATGCAAGAACTGTTTCCTGAAATAGAGCTGAATGAGTCCAGCCAATCTTGAATGATTAGAGGGATTTCTGTAAACAACCCAAGATGGGTCACCCTTCACCCCTGAAAAAAACTCAAGTAAATCTCTCATTAATGGGAGGAAGAGAAAAGAGCAATGTTGCCTTGGGGACAAATTAAACTTCTATATGCAATGCAGTTTTTTTCTCCAGGCAAGGAAGAATAAGGACTCAGAAACCCAGAGGGCAAAGGTTAAAACATTGGTTTGCTATACTTCTGTGTGAGTTCCAAAGGATGCTTTGGCCTGGGGCCCATTTTGCTGTCATTAGGTCACTTTTAGGGAAAGTGAAGAAAACAACATAGGAACTTTCTATGTCTTCTTCAAATACTACAAGGTTTTCCTCAGGATGCCTTGGGGTCTTTCCCCATTCAACTCTGAGCCATTATTCATCATCATTATTACATTCAAGGTATCTCTATCTCTTGACCTACTGATCTGTTGGGACAATTTACTGCCCATTATTATCTATATTTTTTACTTTTGTATTTCCAGCTTTATACGTTCCAAGACCACTGCTAAGATCCATAAAATTTCATTAATGAAACTTGTCCACACCCTGTCTCCCCAATCCCAACAATGAACCAAGCTTGTCAGACACAAAACAAAGATTCCATATCTTTAAATTGCTTTGTATAATGCATTCTTATGTTTCTACCTTTTAAATTCTCATTCTTCAAATCTTATTCATTTTTAATAGCCTTGCAGAGAAAAGAAGATAAACATTCAGTGCTTCCCATGAACTGCTCTAAGCACTTTCCAATTATCTCACTTGATCCTGATAACAACTCTGGAGGTAGGTACTATGGATAGCCAGCCTCAGACATTAGATAGCTACTTGCTGTGAGACCCTGGGCAAGTCACTTAATCTTGGCTACCTCCCATCCAGGGCTATCCCCAGTCATTCTGATTCATATCCAGATGGCCCTGGTGGAGTAAGTGAGGCTGGTGACTTAGCACAGCCCCCTTCCCTTCAATCCAATTCATGTGCTTGTCATAGCATCACCTCCTTTTGAAAATGAAGAGTAAACTACAATAGCTATTATAATTTCCATTACAGTGATATGTTCAGAGTTTCTGAGCTAAAAAAGTGTCAGAGACCAGTCCGGCCTTCTTGACTCAGGTCTAACTTTCTACCTACCATTGCACCTAGTACAATGGCACCAATTATATTCTCCTCCTTTAGAATAGGGGGAAAAATGCAGAAGATAAAGCATTGAACCTGGAGTCAGGAAAACTGAGATCAAATCCAAATTCAGATACTAGCTTTGTGACAGTGGGAAAATCACTGAATCACTGCCTACCTCAATTTTCTCAACTGTGAAATTAGGATAATTCCTCTTTCCCAGGGCTGTTGTGATAATCAAATGATATGATATTTCTTGGGGGCCCTAACATAGGAATCCCTGAAGTCAGGTCACTTAGAAAACCACATTCTCAATGATTTGGTTTTGTTGTATTTTTATTTGTTTTGTTCAGTATTCCCCAATTACTTTTTAATCTGGTTTGACTTTCCTCCAGAGTGTTGCTGCTAGTGTGTTTGATAGCCCTGGTTTAATGTATAGTGAACAGTACTCTATATTTGAAAGAAAATGTTGATTCAACTTTTATGTTTTCTGTGACTTATTAACACCATGACCTTGGATCAGTCACTTTTTTTTTGAATTTCAGCTTCCTCATCATTGAAAGGAAGGAGTATAGATTTATGGGCATGACAAGCTCTAAATTAAAAGAGAGATATGAAGCATTTTACAAACTCTGAAATGCTACAAATGTCAGTTATGATGAATCTTGTTGATTCTTATGATCTATGGTTTGAGTTAGCTGTATAGATCTTAAGGGATATTTGTCCACTAGAAAACAATGCATCATAGATTTACTATAATCCTCAGAAACCATCAAGTCCAACCCAGTGTTCAAGGCTAATCCCTTGATCTTATACATTTACAAACTTTGTCTGAGTAGTTCAGACTCTCCAAGTTTAATTTAACTAATAATCTTACTGTAGTTCTGAAATACAGAATCATAGAACAATAAATTTGGGAGGCACCTCAGAAAACATTTGGACCAATACCTTAATTTCTTTTTTTTATTTTTATTTTTTTAGATTTTTGCAAGGCAAACGGGGTTAAGTGGCTTGCCCAAGGCCACACAGCTAGGTAATTATTAAGTGTCTGAGACCAGATTTGAACCCAGGTACTCCTGACTCCAGGGCCAGTGCTTTATCTACTACGCCACCTAGCCGCCCCTAATACCTTAATTTCTTAAAGGAACAGAGGACAATGGAAGGAAAATGACTTGTCAAATTATTGTCCTGCATTCTCACTCCAAAATCAGTTCTCTTTTTACTAGAGCATAATGTCCATGTCTCTATAGCACTCATAGATGTGACTAAAAACTATATTTTTCAATTAATAAAGTGATTGGAAAATATTGTAAATCAATAGGCAGCAGCTTTTTTTTTTTATTTTATATTTTTTTCCCAGGCAACTAGGAAACTATCCTACATATCTCACTGATTTTCCCTCCCCCCAATATTGTCATTGCCTGTGCTTCTCTCTATGAGCCACCAGGGTGAATTTTTCCCTTGCCTTTTTAAATGGAACAAGGGTCCAGATATTTACTTTGACATAATAGACCACAATCTGGTTTTATTTTATCTGTTAAAAAATTCCTGTGAGCAAGATTTGATGTAAATGGTTCAGAACACTTTCATTTCACATCCAAGGCAAAGGGAGAATGAAAAATGACACTAGCTAAGCAAGCAGTATCTGCTTATCCTTGTATTCATCAGGCATAATGAAATATGGAACTATGGGAGCTAGAGACTGGGTGATGGCTAATATTGTAGGTCCTGACTCTGCTACTAAATTAATTACTTCTTTAGAGAGCTTGGAATTGAGCCTTGGCTTCATGGCCACTGAAGGAGATGTGCCAGTTCTGACTGTGGAATGGACAGCTTATAAGAAGAGTAGTTTTATTCCTTTTCACAGCAAAGAATTTTCTAATTTATAAGAAAATCAAAATACCCTCTGAAATAATAGTTGGTGGTGGAAGACAAGCTGTTTTCCCCATTCTTTCCATGTGTCACAGATTTTGAATTATTATTCAATCATGTCTGACTCTTTATGACACCATTTGGGATTTTCTTGGCAAAGATACTTGAGTGTATTGCTGTTTCCTCCCTCAGATCATTTTACAAATGAGGAAACAGGAAAAAAAAAAAGACTGAATGACTAAACTGGAGTCATAGAGGTTGTAGTGTCTAAGACCAGATTTGAACTCAGGTCTCCCTGACTTAAGGTTTGGCACTTTTTTCCCTTGTGCCAAGAACTTAAGTAGTGGGGGGGACAAAGAAGATACTGTAAAATAGGTAGGATTGAAGGATTCTGTGGAGTTTATCTAATTTGTTCCTTGTCCAAGAACCATACAGATTGCAAGTGAAAGAGCTTCTATTTGAACCCTGGTCTTCTGATTTTCTGTCCTGAAATTTTTCTGAGACCTTTGAAAGCATCTAATTTTAGCCTCTTTCTTTCATAGTTTCTGATTCATTAAATGAGTATTTAACCCAATTCAGGCTTCAAGTAGAATTTTATTATTACCTCTCAATTTATTATTGTTATTAACAGCTCATATTTCTATACAATTTTATGCACACAAACTAGTTTGTTCACAATAGTCCTGTGGGGTAGATATCCTAAAATGGCAAGATCCTTGAATTTGACTTTTATAAGGTAGTTCTAAAATTTGCATGATTTTCAGTTAAAAGATATTCCCATCACTAGATAGATCACCTTTGGCAGCTCAATTCACTTTTCTGGTGCCATGGCTTTTCTCTCATAAAGTGGGGAGGAGGTTTGGAATAAACACCTCCAATCTCTTCCAACTCTATCTGAAGAAATACCCATTTTTCATTTTGAGAAACTGAAATTCAGAAAGAATTATCTTAACAAAGAATTAATATAGAATCAGTATTCAAACCCACATCTCCAATGTTCTTTTAACTCATCACAAAATTTGGAGACCAGTTGGGTTTTTCCTCTTTTAAGGAAAGTGTTAATTTTGGACATTGGTCAGGTTTTGATTCCATGGAAAGAATTCTACTTCTGCAGTTGGAATGTCTGAGTTTAAAATTCTGCTCTGGTAACTTCAAATCTCTGTGCCCTTATAAGTAATTCACTTAACTTCCAAGGTTCTCTATTTCCCTATCTTTAAAACGCGAAGGTAAGACTGCATGACTTCAACAGTCCCTACCAATTCTAGGTCAATGATTCAGTCTATCTGCAGCACTCTCATCTATCTCCTCATATGACTCAGTGGGGGGTCAGCTGAACAATGTGCAGTGAAGTTATGCTTCCTGAGCACTTGGTCCTATAAGCAGGTCCATGAGTGGGAAGAAGGAAGGATAAATCTGTGGTTTAAGGCATCAGCAGGAACCACAGTCAAAGTCATGAGGTACCTCGGGTCAGCCTGGCCCAAGGAAATGACTAAACAAACTATATTATAGGAATATAATACAATATTATTATACTATTAGCAATGATAAGTGTCAGAAATTTAGAGAAACATGGGAATACTTGCATGGCTTAATATACAGTGAATAGAATCAACCCATCAACAGACAGCAGTGACTACAATGATATGAAAAGAAAAGCCACTGAAGTAAAGCTGACTGGAAGATGATGATAATATATAATCTTGGCCTAGGAGAAGGAAATGAGAAAATCCACCTTTCTCCATTACATGGAGGGGGGAACTATAGGTATATATTAATGTCTATAGTATCAGTCTTGGCAGTTGCTTCATATACTTTGTTTTATTTATTTTCCTTGACCCCAAAGGTGGGAACACTAAATGGGTTAGAGAAAAAGAGGTGGTACATAAAGAAGTTACATAATATTAAAATATATATATATATATATATATAAAATCAAATATTAATTCTATAGTGATGAATCACATACCTCCAGCTTTAATGATAATAAAAAACTGTTTAGACCTCACATTCTTATTTATTTATTTATTTTCATCCATATGCACATGTATATTTTTAAGCTACAAAATGTCCTTCCACCCTCCCTTCCCAACCCTCCCCTCAGTGGCAAACAGTCAAGTTAGCATTGTATATACATATTACAGATTAGTTATTTACTGAGGAATTAAGATTAAGGGAAAGAGATACATAAGCGATAATTTTTATAAAAATGTTCATCAGATTCTGAAGGGATTTTTTTCCCTTGGTGTGTGTATATTTTATTTTGTTTTGATTTTCTTCCTCTGGATGGGGATAACATAGTCCTCTGAACTGCTGAGAGGAACTGCTTCCATCAGGGTTGTTATTTCACAAGGCTGTTGTTAATGTGTACATTGTTCTCTTGGTTCTGCACCCTTCTCTCAGCATCAGATCCTATAAATCCTTCCATACTTCTCTAGAATCCGACCATTTATGGTTTCTTATAGAACAGTAGTATTCCATAGTATTCATGTACCATAACATATTTAACCATTGCCCATTGATGGGATTCCCCTCAGTTTCCACTTCTTTGCCACTACAGAAAGAGCTGCCATGAATATTTTAGAACATGTAGGACTTTTCCCTTTTTTATGACTTCTTCTGGATGTAGGCCTCAGATTTGAATTGCTGAGTCAAAAGGAACGAACAGTTTTATTGCTCTTTGACCATAATTCCTTATTGCTCTCCAGAAAGGTCGCATCTGTTCACAACTCCACCAGCAATGTATAAATGCCCCAATCCTACAACATCCTCTCCATCATTGATCATTTTCCCTTTCTCTCATCATGGTTGGTCTGATAGATGTGAGTGATACCTCATTTTTGTTTTAATAGACTCACATTCTTGACAGGAATATCTCACATACCTTTTAAAATTCTGTAAGGTGTGTAATGAGGGAGGGAGACACAACAGCTACTTTTAGAAAAGGCAAAATTTCACTTAGATATTTTCTGTTTTTCTGGAGCCTCATACAGCAGAAAGGTTAATGGACTAGTAGCCAGGAAACTACAACTCTAGTCTCTAGTCATCCATGATTTAGCTGTGATTTGGGCCAAGACACACTTTTTTGAAGTCAGTTTCCTCTTTTGTAATATGGTTTGGCTAGACTAGATTTTAGCCAAGGTTCCTTTTTGTTCCACTATTGATTGGGAATAGGAGAATCATTTTAAGAATAGGATAGTACTTTCGAAAAAGCTAGCAAAGTCTGATTATTCTTTGAGGTGAGCAGTCCATGTTATAAGAATTTATGCAAAGTATTGGAAAAAACTTAATTATCAGTAGAATAGGGATCTGTCTAGAGATTAGGGTTCTTAACATGGGGTCTATGAACTTTTAAAAAATCTTTTGATTCCTATATTTCAATATAATTTCTTGCATTTGTAATTATAAATATTTTAATTTATGTATTTTTAGAAACATAATTCTGAGAAGAAGCCAAGAGGCTTTAGTGTGCCAAAAGGATCCATGAATACAAAAACAAAATAAAAGGTAAAAAAAAATCCTAGCTACACTTACTGATTGTACTAGTCAGCATTCATCATTACTGACTAAGGGGTTTGATGGTGCCCTTCCTTGCAAACATAGATGGACTTACATCATAATGCAATGGGTGTGCTTGATTTTCTTTAAATCTAAAAGACTCATTAGCATTGATCTAGAGAAGGATGATATTTCATAGACTATCACTTTTACAGATGAAGAATCTAATGAGTTGAGAGGTTGACCGACTTAACCAATCACACAAGTAGCAAAAAATACAAAACAACCCCCCCAAAACTGGATTAGAAGCCACTTCCTCTGACTCCAGAACTGACTCCAGTTCTTTCCAATTATATAACATCTTATCATTCACAAAGCTCTTTAACATACCTTCTCTCCCTTGAGCCATAAGATAACTGTTCAATTGGCAGGACAATAATGATTGATTATTTTTACAAATGAGTAAATTGAGGCTCACAGAGGTAAACTGAGAGAGTCTATACTGATAATTATCAGCAGAAGAGAGACTTTTTTACCATTATCTTCTGGATCCAAATCTCTTTCATTAGTATACCATGTTGCCTCTAATACATACATACATACACACATGCATATAAAAACACATATACATATATCTGTAGTCATGTATGTGAGGTATCTATCTATACATAAATAAAATATACATATATATATATATATATATACATATAGAGATTGAGATTGAGAGGTAGAGATAGATCTGTCTGTACATTTATATCTCTATATATGTGTGTATATTTATATTTTCAGTCATGAGAAAGAGTTGAACTTTTCAGAAAATATGCAGTGCATTTATGGCTTGAGACAGCAGATTATAGTCTCAGAAAATGCATAGAACAAGCCAACATTTAAGTGAATTGTGAAAATGTGAAAGTGACTCACTGAAATTGTTAAACTTAGGAAATTTATTGTCCATTTAAATTCAACAGGATCCAACTGTCAATACATATTAAATAGGATTGGCAAGGGTAGACCCTGGGGACCTTCTATGGTTTTTCCAATTCTATTAAAGGGTTGAAAAAGTTGTCACATGTCATGTAGTACTGGGAATCTAAATAAGACCCAAGAGTTATGGGCATGGTCTTAGCCTTTGGTGACAAGGTGGTAGGAAGATGTAGACTGCCTGACATTTTAGCTTTAACGGAGTTCTGAATGTCACTCAGTTAAATGACTTGGCAGTCAAATAGAATTTTAGAACCTCATGTGCTCTCTCAGAAAGAAAATGTATTTTTAATGAATATCTATTTAATCATAAAAGCAAAGAATAAAAACGGATCTGTAAGGTACTTTGGAAATCTTTTGCTTATCATTTTAAAGGAGACCCATTGAAATGAAAGGATTTGGCTCACTAATAACAAATCTGAGACTAAAGTGTAGATTTGACTCCTAGATCAAAGGTATTTACAGTTACATCTCATTTTGATAATATATACTTACCTAATGGAAGATCATTAAAATAAATAATGATATATTCATGGAATAGAATATGTGTTCTCACAATGAACAAAATGGATACAGAGAAGCAAGGAAAGACATACATAGACTGACACAATGTAAAGCAGAGAACAGAAATCAATATACACAATGATTATAACAACGTAAGTATAAAGAAAAACTACCAATAAAATGATTAAAATGAAATGTTACACAGATAAAAATTATATTAAAATGAAATGTTACACAGATAAAAATTATAAAAAATTCTTTGCAGATGCCAAGGATCCATGACTATGAGATATTTCATATAATGTGAGAAATTTTTTTACAATGTGTATATTGATTCAGCTGAATGCTTTCCTTTCCTTACTTTTCTTTTTCTGACCACCCCACCACAATAAAATCTGAAGGCAAGGATTATTCTCTGACTTTCTTTGAACAGGGAAAGGCCCAAGTTAAATGTTTAATAGACTTAAACATACACACTCACACACACATACAAATGGAAACACAGAAATACATACATGCATGGTACATCTTTGTGTTTGTGTGTTTATTCATGCATTTGGGTACACATACATATTTTTATTATGTATGTGTGAACTCTACATGTATATGTGTAGACATGTGTAATATATATAATATACACACACACACATACATCCCCCTCTAATCTTTCTGACTGTGCAGGAAGAAGATGGCTATGGGCAAAATGTAGGTGAGATGGAAACTGAGATTCCAAGAGGTAAAGGTAAACCTGCAGTGGAAAGTGAATAAAGATATAAGGACAGCTAGAATAATCCTTCTCCCCCGCCTTCTCTTACCTTTTAAAAAAGCATTTATTTATTTTCATCCCTATGCACATGCATATTTTTACATCACAAAATTTCCTTCCACCCTCCCTTACTGTCTCCCTCCCCTCAGTGGCAACAGGTTAGCATGTTTACATATTCACCATTCTCAGTATGAGGGATTAGGATTAAGAGAAAGAGAAAACTTTTATGAATTGTTCATCAGATTCGGAAGGGTTGGTTTTTCTTTTGTTGCTTCATTTTGTTTTGTTTTGTTTTTCTTCATCTGGATGGGGATAACATTGTCCATAGTTGGTCTAATACAGTTGTCCTAGCTTTCTGAACTGCTGAAAGGACCTTCTTCCACAATGTTGTTAATGTTTACATTGTTCTCTTGGTTCTGCTCCCTCCACTCAGCATCAGATCCTGTAATTCATTCCTTGCTTCTCTAGAGTCTGACCATTTATGGTTTCTTATAGAACAATAGTATTCCATAGTATTCATATACAATAACTTGTTTAGCCATTCCTCAATTGATGGGCATCTCCTCAATTTCCAATTCCTTCCCACTACAAAAAGAACTGCCATGAATATTTTCGAACATGTAGGATTCTTTCCTTTTTCTATAGTTTCTTCTGTATATAGATATAGCATTGGAATTACTGGGTCAAAGGGTATGAACACTTTTATTGCTCTTTGGACATAGTTCATATTGCTCTCCATCATGGTTAGATCTGTTCACAATTGTGCCAGCAAGGCATCAATGTCCCAATCCTCCCATAGCTTTCCAATATTGATCATTTTCCCCTTTTTCTCCTCTTGGCCAATCTGATAGCTGTGAGGTGATATCTCATAGTTGCTTTAATTTGCAATTCTCCAATCAATAATGATTTGGAACATTTTTTCATATGATTATATATAGCTTTAATTTCTTCATCTGAAAATTGTCTATTCATATCCTTTGACCATTTATCAATTGGGAATGACTTGTGACCTTATAAATTTGAGGCAATTCTCTCTATATTTTAGACCTTTCTCAGAACTCTTGGCTGTGAAGATTGTTTCCCAACTTTCTGTTTCCCTTCTAACTTTGGTGGCACTGATTTTATTAGTGCAAAACCTTTTTAAATTTAATATAGTCAAAAATCATTCATTTTCTATTTTATAATGTGCTCTACTTCTTGTTTGGTCATAATTTTATAATTTTATAAATTTATCCCCTTTCCAGAGATCTGATAAAATAGTATCCTAATTTATCTATGGTGTCGCCCTTTAGGTTTAAATCCTGTACCCATTTTGACATTATTTTGGTCTGAGGTGCGAGGTGTGGGCCTATGCCAAGCTTTCCCCAAAATATCTTCTAGTTTTCTCAACAATTTCTGTCAACTATTGAGTTCTTATCCCAGAAGCAGATGCCTTCTCATATCTTAAGATTCTCTTCCTCAGAAACCTTTGCAGAAATGGAAGGCACTTCAAGGTCTCATCTCTGTCTAGACTATTTACCCAACTTGTGGTCACTCAGCTTTTTCCTCTTAAACCTCCAGAGATAGAGAAATAATTGCCTTCAGAGACCACCCACTCCATTTGTATACAATTCTACTTGGCTGGGAAGATTTTCTTGGCCCTTAGGATGAAATTTCCCTTACCCAAACGTTCAGACTTTGTCCTCCTACTTCCATCCTCTGGGATGAGTCAGAACAGATCAAATTCCTCCTCTCTATGACAATGATTCAAATATTTTGTAGATGAGTATCGAAGTACTTGAGTTGAAAAGGAGCTCAGTTGTCCTCTAATTCTACCCAAATACGAAAAATAATTTCTAACTATAGACTACTTCCTTAATAAGTGACACTGGGCAAGCCACTGAGCTTCTTTTAACCTATGTTTCCTTATCTGTATAGGATTAATAATATCACTTAATTGATATGAATACTAAGAGGAAAAATCTGAACTGATTTATGTAAAAAGTTTTGCAAACATGCCAAGCTAGCTATTATTCCACCAGAATGGAAGGACAGTATAACCTGTCAACAGAGGCACCCAGGTCGTTAAAGGAAGCCAAGTAGTTATAGATTTATAGAACTCAGGTCAGAAAGAACGAAGTTCAATCCGACCTCAGGCACTTCCTATCTGTGTAACCTTGGGCAAGTCACTTAAACTTTATTTGCCTTACTTTCCTCAACTGTAAAATGGGAATAATAATATGCCAAGAATTGTGAGAACTAAATGAGATATTTGTAGTGTCTGCCAAAAAGAAGCTGACATTTAAAATGCTAGATAGTATTATTTTTACAGTTGGAGTTGGAGTATCCATAGTACTATTTTGTTTGTGCTTAACCTCTCTCAGTTATATGACATTTTATGGAACAAGGAAGGTGCTTCCTTGTTCCAAATATGCTTTGCTAATGCTTTCATAGAACTGTCTACACAACACTATAAATTGAACACTTTTGGTTGACAATTCTGGAATCAATCAAGTTGAAAAATTTTGTACCACCATAGAGTCTGCGCTGAGTGAAATCTGCTTTGAACTCTCTGTCATTTTGAGCTGTTTGGCTTAAAATAGGACATTTCAAATATTCAAATAAAATCAAAGTTGACACCATATAAATCTACATGAAGAGATTTAGCTCTAAGATGTACTTTTGAATTCATATAATGGAAATAATATCCAAAAGGCATAAGCAGAATGCACAATGAAATAGGGGGAGATGGGAGTCTAGGGAGGTCTGGGAAGGAATGATGGGGTAGAGTTAAGGGGCAGGAGACAGAGGAGAGGAAAGCCAGGAGCCCTAGTTCACCTGTCTTTCAGCTCATTAGCAATGATACTTCTGGACACAGAATTTGGAATTGGGTCCCTCATTCAAGCACTTGGCTACTACCTTGATGCATTGTTTGGGTTGGAGTCAGGAGAACCTAAGTTGAAGCTTCAGAAACTCTTAGCTCTGTGACGGTGGGCAAGTGACTTATCCTTTCTCAGTCTCTGTTTCACCATCTGTAAAATGGAAGTAAAAATAGGACCTTCCTCCTAAGATTGCTAAAGAGATCAAAAAAAGATGGCTTAGGTTATCTTCTGTAAACAAAAAGATGAAAATACATTAATTTTAAATTAATATATACATTATATATTAATTATACAAAATATTCGGCACAATGCAATATATAATGATATAATATTAAGATACATCAGTATACAATTTATATATAATAGAATACCATATATAATATTGATATGAATCAATAATGTTGCTATATCAGTTAATATAAAACAATATTAATGCATGGTATTCACATATACTGATATAGTCATAGAGTATATATGAGTATTTACTTTCTATCTATCTTCTTGCTATTTTGCCCTGTTTCATTAACTCCAACCTTGCAACAGGTTAAGGTAGGGGGAGGGGATGCTTCATAATTTCAAATTATGCTTTGATGAACAAATTTCAGCATGGAAGGGAGTAAAATAAAAAATCAATATAGCTGCTCTTTCTTGAGCTGCTAAAACCTAGAAAGTGACCACCTCAGAGGAAGAGATTAAATGCCACTTTGGATGTGAGATGATGTGAGATATTGTCAGATCAGTAAGAGGAAGAGGTTAAAAGTTTTGAAGCACTAGGATTTTGTGATATAGTGGTAGCAAGATATTGAAATGGTAAAATCATCCAAAGGCATTCAAAATATTTCTCAGACTTCAACAAGGCATGAGGTCTTATCTATTTGAGGTACATTTACTTAATGTATCACAGATACATTTATTTTTTTTAAATAGTCATGAGGAAGTATGGAAATAAAGTAAATAAATCTCATGTTTAGTAAAGAATCAGAAATTCAGAGTTGGAAGGGCTGAGTGAAGAGCCGTCTATATCTAATCTTTTCCTTTTATAGATTAGGAAATTGAGGACTAGCTATGATAAATAATTTGCCCAAGGTCATACAAGTAATATTACAGCATATCTGGTATTCAAACCTAGGACCTCTGACCATCCATTCAGTGTTCTTTCCAAAGTACTAAGCTTCCTTTGGACTAGGGATTTTCTGTTTGTGTGTGTGTGTGTGTGTGTGTGTGTGTGTGTGTGTGTGCGCGCACGCATGTTTGTGTATGTGTCTGTCTGTCTGTCTTTCTGTTTTTCTGTCCTGGACCCCTTGGGTGGTCTGATAAAGCCTATTGTCAGATGAAAGCCTTTTTAAATAATTGAAGAAAGAACTAAACTAAAATTAGAAGCTAGTAAAAGTAAAGATGTATCCTGCTCTCACCTAAATACTTGGACTCCCTGAAATCTATCCATAGATCTCAGATTAAAACCCCATGTTCTAGTGTTTCATGTTCTAGTGAACTACCTCATTTGAAAGCATTATGAATTGGAGGATATCAGTGTTAGTAATCATTTCACAGAAGAGGAAACTGATGACCAGAGAAGTGAAGATTCTAGTCAAAACTTACAGAATGAATGAGTTGCAGAACCACAACAAGTTTTTTTGAGTCAGTATTGAGTCTCATTTTATTTTCGCTGTTGCCACACTGTCTCCTTTTAGGGAAATTTAGGCATGCTGCTATTATGTATAAATATAAAATAAATGCTAGCTAGCATTATACCAGATTGGAAAAACATTTTATGTATGTGTTTTTATCTATCTGGCATCCATCTAATCTATCTGTGGATTCATATACTTAGGCCTATAGCTATATCCAGATAGCTAAACATAAAACTAATGTATGCATCTGTACTTGCATATGTATATATGTATATATATATATATATATATATATATATATATATTCAGTTTTTGAACTTGGATTTCATCTCTGAATGTATCCCAGAGCATAATGCCAGGGGCTCCTCAGGAAAATGACAATAGGCAAATTTTGAAGATAGAGATTTCTCCAAGGTCTTCAGGCACAGGGAAGAAATAACTCATTTCAGGATGGAAAGACTGCACTCTAAATTAGGAACCATTTGTAGAGTTGCCTCTGATGGTATTCAGGAAAGCAGCTTTTTCATCCAAAAGAAGAGTCAGCCATATTTCACTATGGAAACTAGAGAATTTCATGTTGGACAGCTAATACTTTTTTTAAAATTAGTAGACAGACCAAAGTATTTACACTCCTTACAATACAAAAATTTTCTACTAGAAATTAAACACAATATTTTCAAAATCATCCTGATTAGATCCTACTTTTTCCTATTCCTTGTCACAAGTCAAATGAAACTGTCTTTAAACTCTCTTTATACCTTTAAATACTTAATACTAGGGAGCAATTAGGTGACTCAATGAATAGAATACTGATTCTGGCCTTAGGAGGACCTGCATTCAAAGCCAGTCTCAGACATTTGGTACTTACTAGCTGTGTGACCTTGGGCAAGTCCCTGTATACCATGCATGGTCTCACCAAAAAAACTTAAACTTTTAATGCTTTTAAACCTAATGCACTTTGACTTCCATTCATGAATCAACAATTAGTCCCAACTTTAAGCCTCATGTTAACTGCTTGAGTTTTGATGGCTCAGAGTGAGTGTAACCAGCCATTGTTTCCGTTCTGACCAGAAATCCAAAGGGTCTTCCCCTTCCAGAATGACTCATTTATGAAGGCCAATTCTTACTAGCCTTTAATTAATGAATGGGCATTGCTTCAAATAAATTGAGATCTACGGACGATGCCAACTTAAACAGGCCAAGGTTTCCCATTGCATCCAGGGCCATAGGCAGTTGTCCTGATCCATATCTGGTCCCTGGACTCTGAGGACTCTGGAGGAGAAAGTGAGGCTGATGTCTTTGTACAGCTCTGTCTCATTTAAATCCAATTTATTTGCAAGTCAAGACATCCTTCTACTGATGTCTTTGATGGTTTTAAAGAGCAAAGGACAGAAAAAAAGTCACCCACTCTGCCTTGTGGCTTGACTCTTCTCAACATGAAAAAAGCACTAAATCCCTACTGTTTGTCAAATACTAATGCAGATTTTAGGGATAAAACAATATATTCTATTCAATACAATACATATGTAAGGAAGCAAATGCATAATATATAAAAGATCAAACTAGTACTTAAGTATCACAGAGGATTTAAAAGAAAGCCAAAAATCAGGGTCTGTCTAAAGAGGGTCATAGGCTAATTGAGGTATGGGTAGGGAGATTATACAAACAGTTCAGTACATATAGAGTCTATATAGGATAAATTGAAGGTAGTTTCATAAAGCATGACCTTAATCCTAAAATTGAAGATGACTGGGAAAAGCTTTTTACAGAGGATGCGATTTTAGCTCAGACTTGAAGGAAGCCAGGAGGGAGTGAGGAAAGAGAGAAGTTTTGAGAAAGGGGAACAGTCTGAAAAATCCTTAAGCCATGACATGAATGTTAAGAAGTGACTCCTAAAATGTTCTTTGAAAAAGACTAGAAATTCTTGGAGTCAGGCATCCCAGATAGGAACCTAGCTTCTTCATCACTGCTTAATAGTAAATTTTATTCATATATTTTACTGAACGACAGCTGTTCAGAATTAAACAATTTTTAAAAGTCACATTAGCATTAATATTGCATGTCACCAGTGAATCTCAAGCATAAATATTGGATGAACCAATTGCTTCAGTAGGATAGCAGATATCAAGGTTCTTGGAGGAAACCCAATAAAACTAAGCCATAGCACAGTTCTCAGTAGCAAAAAGATATGGGAGCACAATAGTCAAGTAGTTCATGAAGCCCCCAATTACTACTACCCACCCAGTTCCAAAGTAATGTGTATTTAACTTATTTTTGTATGTGTTTATTATTCTTCCTTTTATATTTGCTCTGCATATACTGATAAATGTACTCATCTCCTCATTAGAATCTAGACTCTGCCAGTAGGGATTGCTTTATTTTGTGTTGATATATTTCCCCAGCACCTAGTACATAATTGATGCTTGATAAATATTCATTAGTTAATTGAAGAATGAATAGTTTTTAAACTTTGGTAAATAGTATGGCAAAGAAGACTGAACTAGAAGACAGAAGGCCTAGATTTAACTCTCTTCCTTATGAGTTATGTGCTTTTGGGTAAGTCTTTGTCCCTCTTTTGGTCTTATAATCCCTCATCTATAAAATGAGGAGATTGGACTCTATGATTCCTAAGGTATCATTTGAATTTAAAATCTCCTAATTCTATGTTTAGAGGAAGTTATCTTTGAAATAATAGTCCATGGAGAATGAATAAGATATCTTCAGAAGAAGTTAAGAAGTAAGCATATTCCATTTTTGAAGAAAAAGGGCCAAAGTATCACAAAGGCATTAAAGTTAGAAAGGCATTTACTTGCTCAAGGACACATAAGAAGGACTAGAGCTGGGTCTAGAACCCAACCAATCAAAGCAGTAAGAAATTATACAGGCCATTTTCCCAATTTCCTCGCTTTATAGGTGGGGAAACTAAAGGCAAGAGACATAAAGAGGATTATTCAAGCTCATATAAGTTATAAGTAACAGAACTTGATGGATAAAGGTTACAACTGGAAACCTTTTTTGTATCAGCCTCTCTGTATTGTATTCATTTTTTGTCTTTTTTAAATAGTAAATAAAACTTTCTAGTAATTTTTGCATTATGAAAAGCATTTCTTGCTACAACTCAGTGGGGTAGATTATACAAAGAAATTAATGATATTTGAATTCTGCATCTTTCAAATATGGTTAATTTCCTTTTATGATTTCATTTATTGAATAAAATTGCACAAAATAATTCAGCTATTTTTAGTGTCTCAACCAAGAATTTAACCCATTCTGACTTCAAATGGATGAGACTTTACACTATGCCAAGGTAGATGGCTTAATGTCTATAACACTACCAGGAAGACCTATTTGATATTTGAACTTTGCCACTTATTAGCTGTGTGACAAGTAACTGGACAAGTAATTTAAGTTCTGTCTGCCTCAGTTCCCCCAAATATAAATTGGAGATAACAATAGCACCTATCTCTAAGATTGTTGTGAGAATCAAATGAGATAGTTCAGCCTTTAACAGGTGAGAAATAAATGCCTTTTTTCCCCACCTACCCTACAATGCCTCTTCCTATTCCCCTGGAAATATAACTATTCTCATTAATAACTATAATTATTGAAGAAAAGTATTCAATGAGATACTTACAAAATCTTACCATTTTATACCTCATCATGAGAAATAGGGAACATTTAATAACACTTTTTTCATGGTACTAGAACCACAGATCATTATTTTTATGTTAGGAATAATAATAACCAAATGATAAGGGTAGGGTGATGATGATGCAGAAGAAGGCCATGACATAGGGGAGATAATGCCATGACAAGCACTTGAGTTGGATTTGTGTGAGGGGGTGCTGTGTTAAGTCACCAGCCTCATTTTCTCCTCCAGTCATCTAGGAGCAGTGGTCAGATAACAAAGAGTATTACTGGTAATGTTCCTTGTTCATTAGGCTATATTCCATTTGATTAGATAACTGTTCTCCTTTCCTCCAAAGGAAATTTATTTTCATACCATCTTTTATCTTGCTATTATCAATTTTCACATTTAGATGCCTGGATTCCAACCCAGACCCTGAGTTCCTAGGGAAACTTCTCTATTGCTCTACTACTTCTCTTCCCTAGGAACCTCATTCTCCATCTCCTGACTCAGCAGATTGGCTCCTGCAAAAGTGGCCCATGCCCAGGTCATAGCCCATCATTTATAGTTTCCTTTTTTTAATTTCAATTTCTTTCTTTATTTTAAATTTCTGTATTTATTTTCATGCATATGCACATGCATATTTTTAAGTTACAAAATTTCTTTCCACTCTCCCTTCCTACCCACCTCCCCTTATCAGCAAACAGTCAGGTTAACACTATACATAGATTTTGATAAACATGTTTATAAATTGGTAATTTTCAACATGAGGAATTAGGATCGAGGGAAAGAGATAAATATGAGATAATTTTTATAAAATGTTCATCAGATTTGGAAGGGTGTTTGTGTGTATGTGTGTGTGTTTTGTTTTGTTTTGTTTTTCTTACACTGGATGGGGACATTTATAGCTTTCTTCAAGGATGGTCAAGACTCCCAAAGCAAGGCTTAAGAGACTGTATTCCTTTATGAAACATAACTGAGAGATTTTCAGCAGGAAGTTCAGCAAATGCTCTACTAAATTCTTCCTTCAGAGGACTTCACCTGATTGAAGCAGTGATCCTATACCTAAAGTGAAGAGGGTGACTGTCTGGTAGCTTTAACTTTTCAGAATTATGCTTAGTCTACAGAGTTACTATTTGTTCTAGTAAATTCTTATTAATTAGTTATGATTTCTCTCATATAATGTGTCACAAATGACCTTTGCTCAGGAGTTTCTTGATTTCCGCCATAACTGAATGCATTTCTATGAGCACGGTACTCCTTATGGCCAATAACTTGCAAGATTCTCCTCTAGTGAGTGAAGATTGCTTGGCAAGGCTCATTGCATATAAATTAACCAAAGTACTATTGTTTTTGTTCTTTTTTTTCCAACCTCTTCCCTCTCTTACCATCTCTAAAACCATAATCAAATCAACATTGCTATTATAGCAAAGGCTATTACTCTCAGTGTACTATTGCCTCAGGGTTTCCCTCACTATCTCAGAGAATTTCCAAATCAAAATACTTATCCCTGGTTAACATTCCCTAATCTTAGTTATATCTTTTTTATTTGAATTTAAGTTCTATAAGGGAAAAGAGTTTCTCTTTTAGTATTTGTATCTTAGATGTTTCACATAGTGGACACCAAAGAGAAAAGACTTAATATATGCAATTTCATTTATTTATTTATTCATACTGAAGTAGGGAAAGCATGTAAGGTATAAATACATCTCCATAAATGCATGGACCAACTAGGCAGAATAACATTCTAACTCTAACTCAATTGACATATGCTTAATAGTGCCCATAATTTCCTCCTTTACACTGGCAAGTAACTTTTTGGGCTTACTTTTCACTTATATAATAGTAATAAGAACAAGACATAATGGATAGAGAGTTGACCTAAGAGTAAGGAAGACAGTATATATGGGTTCAAGACCTGCCTCTGACACATTGATTGCATGACCCATGGTAAGTCATCTACCCTCTCAATGCCCTGCATCATTCTGGTTTGTGTAGATGTGTAGAATGGCATTGGTAGAAGTTTTCATTAGCAATGGAATTACACACTTATTAAAAAAAGCAGCAACCTTCATGTATGCAAGAATCTATAAGTTATTAAATTGAAAGTCAGAATGATATAGTGAAAAGGGTCCAAGAATGAGGAAAAAATGGGTTAAATTCTTGGTTGAAACACTAAAAATAGCTAAATGATTTTGTGCTATTGTATTCAATAAATGAAATCATAAAAGGAAACTAACCATATTTGAAAGATGAGAATTCAAATATCATTAATTTCTTTGTTTAATCTACCCCACTGAGTTATAGCAAGAAATTATTTTCATAATGCAAAAATCACTAGGAAGTGTTATTTACTATTTAAAAAAAGTAAGAATTAATAAAATACAGAGAGACTGATACAAACAAAAGAGTTTTAATTGTGAGCTTTATCCATCAGTGAGGGTTTTAGACAAAATTGACTGGAAATCTCTTGTTTTAGAGTTATGATTCCATGACATATTTTCCTACTTATTCAGTTTTTGCTCTTGAGCCAATCATATGCCCTTTTTGTGACTCCATACCCCCTTTGTACAATGAAAGAATTGTATTAAACCTGCCAAGCCCATTCTAGCCATACAGACCCTCATCATAGGCAAGGACATCCTTGTTGATGGAGGGAGAGATTTTCTTGTACATGCTTTTATCAAACTAGAATTATCTGATTTAGGCAATAATTATAATAGAAGGCCTTTTAAACTCTATGAAAATTATTGATGTCCCAGTTTCGAAGCAGTACCAAAAGGGACCAATATTCCAGTACTCCTATGGCAGTGCTGTGTTCTCAGGCAGCTTTCCTAAAGGTCTTCCTTTCCCTGCTGAGTACGTTCTTGGAAATTCTGAAACAGTGTGGTGTAAATTCTGGCCCTTGTTCAGAACCATATGTTTAGAGTCTGTAAACATCTGTCACACTAGGAGGAAAACATGCCACTTATTGGCGAGTTTTTAATAGTAATTCTTTTCTAAGCATAAAATAACTCCTTTCTGAGCAGTTAGTGGGGCTCAAATCCATTTCCATTATTCCGTAGGTAGTATGTCTCTTGGGAACATGTAGCAGACTGTAGGGAGGTGGAACACCTGGGTTTTGGTCTTGTTTTTGCTTCAGTTGCTTGTGTAACATGAAGTTTGACTCTAATTTTTCCTTATTTATAATTTCAGGATTCTAAAAATCAGCCCTACTTCTCTCAGAAAGAAGTGACTATTAAATTTTTGGACTCTCTGACTTAGAAGGAACTTCAGAAGTTACCTGGTAAAGGATGAACATCAATAATATTTACCTGAACAAGATTCTCTCCGTAACCCATAACATTTTTTTTTTAATTTTTGCAAGGCAATGGGGTTAAGTGGCTTGCCGAAGGCCACACAGCTAGGTAATTATTAAGTGGCTGAGGTCAGATTTGAACTCAGATCCTCCTGACTCCAGGGCCAGTGCTCTAATCCACTGTACCACCTAGTCATCATCCCCCTCCCCCCATAACATTTCACAAATGTTAATCAATTTTATTTGAAGAGCCTTACACTAAGGTTGAATTCTCTACCTCTATGTGTAAATTCTATTTTGGATGTTGTTCTAGTTTGGAGAAACTTATATTGTTAGAAATTCTTTTTTTTTCCCTTAATCCCCCCCCCATCAAGTATATATTTACCTCCTTAAAATTTTTGTATTGTTCCTATTCCATTTCCTGGACCTAGATAGAATAAATCTATTTCTCTTTCTGTGAGATGGCATACCATATAACCTAAGGTTAAATAACCTCGGGTCCTTCATCTTCACCCATAGAATGAATCTGAGATTTCATATTCTCATTCTTGGCTTTCTGGGTGTATTTCCTCTTAGCTTATGTCCTTTCCAAAGGGAGGCACCAATAACTGCATTTATCTCTTTGGAGATGATCTAATCAGAGTGGAGCTACAGGGGAACTGTTTCTCCCTACTTAGTTCTGGACATCAATCATCTATTAATGAGACCTAGTTTGGCTTTAGTTTCTATTTGTTTTGTCCCTCTCTCCCTCTCTCCCTCTCTGTGTGTTTGTGTGTGTGTGTGTGGGGTATATGTGTATTGTTGTTTCTTTTGGCTTCATAAGATAGATATGCCTCCTTGGACATGCAATCTATGAAAACTCCCATGTCATCCCCCTCCCCAGATTTTAACTCTCAATTCAACCAAAAATTTTATGTGCAAGGCTGTGTGCTAGCCTTGATAATCTAATAGACTAACATGAGGAAATAATGTAGTCTTATACATTCTCCTTCTCCTTTTGGTTAAGGGATGAGAGATGAGACTATCTATGAAAGTCTATGTTTAAGAATATTTTAGCATAATCTCCAAAGGAAAAGATATGATTTGCTTAAGGCAGCTGCTCCCTTCTATTTTATTAAGTACAGAAACAGGACCAGATTGTATTGGCATGTGAAACTTTCTGGTAAGAGAAGACCTCTGTCACTTGCAGTCTGAGAAAATTGTTTAGAACACTGAGAGTTTGTATTTTGCCCAGGGTCAAATATTGAGCCCATCATTCTGGTTTTGAGACTAGTTCTCTATTTTATTACTGTCTTGTATGTTTTAAATATAAGCTACTTATTAAAATTATCAATTTTTTGAGGGAATATACTATGCTATTCTTGTATCTCCTTGTAGTTTCTTCTACAAAACAGAAATTCAAATGTTTTGGAGACAATGGGAATAAAGAGTACTTTTCATTCAGTACCCAATAAAAATTCCTTTAAATATTTGAACATTGTGACACCATAAATCTGAAATAAACTTTTTGGTAGTTTTTGCACATAGATGAAAATAAGTTGCAATTGTTGCTGTTCAGTTGTTTAGGTGATATGTCTGAGTTTTCTTGACCCTATTTGAAGTTTTCTTGGCAAAGACACTGGAATGGTTTTGCTATTTCCTCCTCACACTTGAACTCAGATCTTCCTTCAATCAGGCTCAACTCTATCTACTGGATCACCTAGCTATCCCAACATTAGGGTCAGCATGCCTGTTGTTGGGGTATATGTGCCGGAAGACAACAGACTGGTTTGTTTGGCTTTTAGACTTCCCTCTTCATTACCCTAAACAACCACTTAGTTTACACATACTGAACTTGCTGAAACAATTATTTTTCCTTGGGTAAAAAAGGCAATAGCAAAATTTGCCTTCCTAATACCAAAACTCCATATCCCAGTAACTAGAAACAATGAACCTTAACAATATAGAACAGCAAAAAACAAACAGGGAGGTTCCCATAAGAGTTCAGCAAATTCTTCATGTTATTGAAAAGAACAGGGAACAGGGGTAATGTCTTTCATACAACGGACAGTGTATAGGCTTGAAGAATGACAGAACCATGGAAATAGAACAATTTTAATAGAGCCAATTTTTACATCTTTGGGGATGGATGAATCAGTAAATAGTAGAAGTTTATAGACACTTGAAATACTTTTGTAAATTATTGTGATTCTGTCTCATCTGTCAAGTTCGTCATTTTCATTTTATTAAACTATGTTTGCATACCTATATCTATTTTTATGAGTTGAAAGAAATATTTTCAAATGACTAATAATTGTAGCAATAATAATGAAGTAATAGAACTTTAAAGATAAGAATTCTGAGTTAAAAACTATGGTATCCTAATTTTAATTGCGTAATCAATGCTTGGTGATATGGATGCAACTATTACAAATGATTTTCACATTGACTTTTCAAAGGCTTACAACCTACTTGTCATCTATGATTCCTGATTCTCTTTGACCCCTTTCATTTTTCACTTTGGGAATTTTCACTGGCACTTTCCCAGTGAGGGGAATGTTCTCCCTTCTCATCTCTACCTCCTGGTTACCTGGCTTCCTTCAAATTCTATTTAAAATCCTTTTAAAGGAAGACTTTCCTCACCCCCCCCTTCAATTCTAATGTTTCTGAAATGAATGGCAATAAAAATCATTTTTCAGCTGATACTTATAAGACATTTTTGTTAGTCACTTCCAGTTTTTCCTTTTATACAGTCTCTGTGCAAAAGAGACTTCATGTTGTCCCCTTATTAGACTGTGAACTCTCTGAGAGGGTAGATACTCTCTTTTACCTTTATTTTGACTTCCAGGAGTTAGTATAGTGTCTCATACACAGTAGGCATTATATAACCATTTTTTTGACTCATTAAGTATTTACTAGTTAAAGAAAAACAATCCAAGAAGGACCTTCCAAGCAAAGGTAAATTCTTGGTGGGAAATGGAAAAAGCTTAAAGAAGAGGTAGAGAGCTTAAATGAGTCATGTTCCTTATGGACAGGTTGTGCCCTTCATTGTTGGAGGAAAGGATGAGAGCCCATATCTATCTGAATATTCAAATATATAAGAGATATCTTTGGCTAGGATGATCCCTCCCAGATCTCAATCATGCCATATCTGACCATCTTCCTGTATGAATTCCTCTAAGTTTGGCATGAAGAATTCTCCAGAGGTGCCAGATATCTTATATACTTTCCTCTAAGACTATAAGGGTATAAACTGATACTTAGGTTTTGTACCTGTCAACCGTTTTCCTTCAATGCCCATATGGTTTCTAATCCTACATTTCTGGGATGCCATCCATTATCCTCTCCTCTTCTTCTTCAAAGTTTCCCAAGTGACAACTTTTGCAACTTATGTACACCCACAGTGGGCTTCTCCACTGATTTTGGCATGATATTTTTAAGAGTGGATAATATTTAAATTTATTATTGTCATAAAAGGTTAAACAGAGATCATCTGGAAATTCATAGCACTCAGTACTTATAGTCATAATACATCATCAGTAGAATATTGGCATTAAAAATAAACTTTACAAACCTTAAAGTTTGTGATCTATGCCTGTTTCTCTTTATATATGTATATATTTGCATATATATATGTATATAGGCATTTGATTATTATTTCTGTGTGATTATTTTCTCCCTTATAAATTCTACAATACATACATATTAAACTTCTTGACATTTGAAACAGACACAAGGAATACAGACCAAAACAAAGCAGCCACCTCCCTCAAAGGAAATGATGTCAAGAATATATGGCCCATACACAAATAATTATCCAAGGAAAGTTGAAGTAGAGGAAATGAAAACTTGAGGCTGGAGATGGAGTGTTGGATCCAGGAAGGTGTCACTAAGAAAATAATATCTAAGTTCAGACTTGAGGAGCAGCAAGGTTTCTGAGAAACAGAGGGTGAGAAGTGGGGCATGCCAAGTACTAGAAACAAGATGGCAAATGCACAGGAGTGAGATGCTAATAAGGAGTTCAATATGCATGTATTGCAGAATTTATAAACAATAATTTATATATTTAGTTATTATTTAGGTTTGTATATATATTTATAAAGAATTTATAAGGGAGAAAATAATCATACTCACAGAAACATTAAATACATATATATACACATATATATGCATATGTAAAAAGAAACAGACAGATATAGATCACAAACTTTAAGGTTTGTAAAGTTCTTTACAGATATCTCATTTTGTCTTCACAACAGCCAGTTAGGTGTGATTAGTATCCCCATTTAATAGTTTTGGATACTGAGGCAGAAAGCACTCATCTTACATATCCCAGCCTCCTTTCACTTTTTTCCTTCACCACAATCTCAAATGAAGAGTTCACTTTCCTGCTTCTCACAACCTATCCCATCTTATTCAGCAGATTGTTCCTGCTAACACCTACACTCAGTATACATTTGGTAGCAAGAAAATAGAAAAAAAGGTGACATAAATATATTGTGAGTAACACAAATCTGGGGTTCAGGGAAACAAGAATGACCATAGAAGAGGACAAGGAATTTGGGTGTTGTGGATAGAGTTAAATTGGATCTCAAATAAATTGGAATAAAAAGAAAAGAGAATATTACCATTTCACAGGAATGAAAAAGAACTGTGGGGTGAAAGGATTAATGGTATCAGTGAGAAAGAAAAAGAGTTAGGGCTAGCAACAACGAATGAAGGAAAAACAAAAATTATAATCACATATGAAAATGCCAGAGTTCATGAACTTGGAAATGGAATATTTGTAGATAATGGCAAGTTCAAGGCTAGGACTTCTGTGAATTTGAGAATTGTGGTGGGGGAGGAGAAGTTACAGTATTTGAAAAAGCATCAACATTTGTGAAATATATTAATAGAAGCCCAGGAACTAGTATAGAGGGACTATGAGTTAGCCGCTAAGCTCAGTGGAAGCAAGGGAAATGGCCCTAGGGCTCAATACACAATGGTTACAAGGATTTTGATTGGATAATAAATATGAATAATAAAATATGAATTCCAGTGGTGGAGAAGTTGCCAAGTGACAGTGGCAAAGGTCCACTCATTACTCAAATTTTCAGATCTATATCTATTGTGGAAGCAAAGACAGACTGATACAGAGTTCTTAGCTTTTAATGTTTTGTATTTCTGAAGCTTTGTATTCAGTCTGACACAACCATGTACAGGTAATGAAGTGGATGGAGCTCTGAGTCTGGAGTCAGAAAGATGTGATCCTGACTTAGTCACTCACCTTCCTCAGGTGTCAAATGGAGTTAATAGTATAGCCCTACCTTACAGGGTTTCCATGAGAATCAAATGAGAGAAAATTAAAAATTTTATTATTAATGCCCAGCTTATGACAGTAAGTGCATAATAAATGTGTCTTCTCTTGTCCTCCCCTATTCCCTTCATTTAGGGTGAATTGTAATTTTCTAAAGTTACTAAAGTCTCTCCAAAGGAGATTCTATCCATATCTAAGTAGATTTAAATATAAACTATTCTGTAGAAGTTCTGTTGCTATCATGGAGATTCTAAATCCAAGTCATCAATTATTCTTTAGGAAATGTTGCTTGCCCTTCTTGAGGAGGTCCTTGATAACAGGAAGGTGATATTATCCATGACTTGCAAGTGAATTGCATTTAAATGAGAGAGAACTGTACAAATTACCAACCTCGCTTTTTCCTCTGGAGCCATCTGAGTCTAGTGGCAAGATAAAGATCCAGACTCTTGGATATGGTTCCGTGTGGGAATCAAACATATAATGGCAGTACGGCATTGCAAATAAATCCCTCGGAGTAAAAGGAAGCCTTGGTTTTTGATCCCATCTCTGACATATTCTAATTGTGTTACCCTTAGCAAATCATTTCAGTAGTGGCAACTAGGTGGTTCAATGGACAGACCTCTGAATCTGCAGTCAGAAAGACCCAGAGTTCAGATCCAGTCTCAGATACTTTACTAGTTGTGTGATGCTGGGTAAATCATTTAACCACATTTGCCTCAGTTTCCTTGTCTCCAAAAAAAACAAATGAGCTCTAGAAGGAAATGACAAACCACACCAGTATCTCTGCCAAGAAAAATCCAATTGGGGTCACAAAGTCAGACTGGATTGAAAAATGAGTGAATGGTGAACAAATCACTTAACCTCTCAAAACCCCAGGGAACTCTTGAAGACTCAAAAATTATAGATGAGTTTTGAATTTGTAGGAAGATTTTTACACAGAGCTCCCCTTGGAAACGGAAGTATAATAGATGAGTAAAAGAAGTCGTCCCTCCTCCTCCCACCTATATGTAATGTATCCTTCAAATCATGTACAAATATTTATTAAGTTTTTAGAGTGAGCAAGGTAGGTATGTACACATTATACACAATTATGTTATCACATACATCAAAATATACAAAATGCAGGTTTTTTGGAGAAAATCTTTTAACATTCTAGTGACTGGCTAAAAATTTGAATATTTTTTCAAGTCTTTTTCATTTATGTATGATTCAACTCTTGGAACCATTCAGAACAATAATGGCTTTGCCAACTGAAGACATTTACACAACAGAGATTCTGATAAGCAGAGATAGCTTTTCAATGGAATTAAAACCTTCCTTTTAGGCAGACAGGCTGCTTTATCAATTTAGTTCAGCTGTTTTTTTTCCCCTTCAGAGCCCAAATCCTAATTATTCTAACACATCTTATAACAGTTCATCAGAGAGGTCTTTGATTGCAAATAAAACTTCCAAATTTCTTCATCAATGAAAAACCACAGGATTATTTCTACCTTTGTCCCTGAAAATACAGAAATGCATAGATATTGAAGAAAGGAAAGACCTGGCTGATTTCTGAATACTTAAATTTTTTTTTCTTCCCTCTTTTTTGGCTAACCAACACCTGTGGGTTCAATGGACTGAATTAGTACATTTAGAGTCTGTTCATTTCATCTGCAGGTGCAACATCTTGGCCAATACAGGAATAATATTAGCCACAAGACGTCCTTGGGCCCCAGGCCAAGAAACGGGTAAAGCTATTTTTAATTGTTTTGCCTCATTCTCAGAAACCTGGAAATAAATCGGGTGGATGAAAGATACCAAGATGTTGTCTCTCGAATCCACACGGCTAGGAATTACAGACTGTCTTGTCATTCCAGTATTCACCCTCCACCATGGGGAAAAAAATATTCCTGGAGCAAACTTCAGCTATGTGACTGATTCCTGGGAAGTTTACATGTCACTTTCTAAACATAAGTGTACAAATCTTTTTGTCTAGTAATTATTATTATTATTATTATTATTTTACAAAGTTATTTCTAAAATTAAGTGAAAATAAAGATTAAAAGCTGAATTCTGTTTTAACACCATAAATTATACTGAACCAAAGTATTTTCTCCACAATTAGAACTGAATCCTAGGTGGGTAAGAGAGCAGATCCTGATAAGGGTGAAGGGAAGAGTCCCCATCAATGAAAGCTGGCTTACCAGTGGGTACAGAGGTGGACAGCTGGCTCTCCAGTTGGCTGCCATCAAAATGCCATTCAGCAAAGCTGACATCTTGGTGGGAGGTGAACTTCTGTTGGAAGCCTTCAGGAGAAAGATGACCTAGCTCAACCGTCCCAGCTGACATTGTAAAATATCAGAGGGAACAATGAAAACTGTGGCACGGTTCTAAGGCAAGGTTGAAAGATTCAGGAAGGGCAGATCCACTTTCTTCAAAGCAGCTGAGTCTCCAGGCATCCCAGGGAGGGGTGAAGGGTTCTTTGTCCACTGGAGAAAAGACAAAATCAAACCTGCAAGGCTCTCCTTCTCTCCAGGAAGTGGGAGGCATTTACTCATGTTTCTCAACTCTTAACTCCTCTACCAGACTTAAGAGGATATTGGGGTTTTCCTTTAAGATCTGCAGCTGCCGGTTGCCCGTAGCTTTTGCCTAGGACTCTTGTGGGAATTCAATCGGCTTAGAAGAGGCATCAGGGACTTTTCAGAGCAGGCTCTGAACTTGGCTAGAGTGGTCCTCCTTCACTTTTCAGTTTACAATGGATCAGCTGGGTGGGGCGAGGCCATGCCAGGGAATGCATCCCAGCTGGCAGCTCATCAGAGTTAACTAGCTTTTGGAATGGGCTCTGTGCCAACATGACAATCCTGGGTCACAGCCCTCAGACCCAAACAAATCCTGGTGTTTCAAACAAGAATAAAGTTAACCACATAGCTGACAAAGTCATTCTTTGACATGCTGCAAAACTAAAACATCCCTAAAGTACATGGAATATTGTTCATCTCCAATATGAGCAGCATCTTTTAAATGGTTGAGTTATTCTATGGTATGTAGACTTCAAGGATTTTATGTAAATTATTTTCTTAATCCTCACAGAGACATGGAGAAGAAATAAAAATAATGTAACACGGTCCTTGCAAACCTTTATTTATTGTTTCTGAGGCTTGGGGAGTAGAGAGCATTGAGGGAAAAGATGGACCTATATAATCTCATTTCCCAGGAGAAAATTCCCTCTGCTAATGGAGATAATCACTTGCTATTCACAGAGAACTTCCAGAGACTAGATTAGAGTCAGAAGAGGCTGGTCTTCTTGACTCCTTGGTCAGATCCCTAGTTACTATGATATGATATCTTTTTCCCTAAATCTTAAATGCTATGCAAATGTAAATTATTATTTTCCCCACTTAATAAAAAAGGAAAACTGAGACTTAGTTTAAGTGACTTTTGCTCAGATTCACAGAGCTGATAACTATCTGGGGTGGGTATTGATCCCAGATCTTTCTGTCTCCAAATAGAGCACATTATTACTCCAAACTGTCTCAATAAAATATGGAGCCACCCTGGATGAAAGGAATATAATATGTAATATTAAGGCAAAGTTAGGGCAAGTAGAGAGGGGTTTTAGAGGTGTAGGTAATTCTCTGTGAGGAAACCTAACAATGGAAAACATTACCTTTTCTACCTTTTATAGTCTTGTACTTGTAGCCGTTGGCTACTTGGGTTCTGTTCTGCCTATGAGGAATCATTATTCAGACTAGGAAATCATGGGTGTAAATAAAACAAAAAATTATCAAAAAACATTTAAAGACATAGGAAGGGCTAGGGGAAGAGAGAGATAGAGATAAAAGAACAGCCAAGCAGCTTTGACTGGGCCATGGTCAGAGAAGACTGAGCTGTCCCTGAACCAGCGTCCAACCCAGGTTTTTATGTTTTGCCTCTCATCCAGAAGGCAAAAGGTAAACTTTCTTCCCCTATACTGGATGGAGAATTAGGTAGAGGGTAAAGCCCAAGAGATCAGGATACAAATTTTATATTAAACAATGAATCAATGGTACCGTAAGAATTGGGAGGGTCCCCACTGAGGGTCCCCACCCCAAGCAGCTTTCAAGATGACAATTGTTTCTGTTACAAACATAATTCTCTATTTCAAGTCAATTTGTATCTCCATCCAAATTCTTTCTGTTACATTCAAATCTCTTCATCTTCCCCTGCATCATTTGGGGTCACAGAATCAGAATGAGGAATGATGAAAAGGCAGTTATTAAATATTTCCTATGTTCTGGCACTGTGTTAAATGATGAAACTAGCAACACAAGCAAGCAACACATTTCTTCCTTGCCCTTTAAGGCTTACATTCTAAATGGGATGAGGGAAGATAAAGCAGAAAGGGGTACAATAAAGTAAGAGAGGACATTCTAGTTCAGTGCAGGTAGTACATTTGGAATTGGGTCAGAAGTCATCTGTAGCCCTGGGTCTGCTCCAGATTGGACAAAATTTCACTTATCAGTGTCCAGGATCTTAGGGCCAGAGTCCAGCTTATAGAGTTAGTGGCATACTCTGGGTTACAAATCCATTATTAATGAGAGGCAGGGCTTGAATTCAACTGATCCTAACAGTAAGATCAAATTTCTATTTACAATTGCTTCTCCCCAAAGTAGGAAGCTACACTCTAACATTAGTCCAACTACTGAATGCCTGAATTATTAAGATCAAGAGTGGTGCCCTCTTGTGATCATTCAAAAATGCATTAGCCTTAATGAATTAGCCTTAAGCATTGCACGAGCAGAGAAAGTTGGTTCTTTTTTCGTTCCCAGTATCTAGGGCAAAGGGAGTTCTGAAAGGAATGTGATTGCCACCATTCTCCCAGGCAGTGAATTATGACAAGGCAAAGGATGCTTGTTATTCAAGTACTGTCTTGCCACCTGTGGCTCCTGAAGACAGATCTACCAAGTTTTTGACAGGAGGAAGTAAGGTGGCCTCCTTCCAACTGTTAATTACCTGACAGTTTGATTGGATGAGTTACTTTTCATCTGAAAAGCACAGGGAGCAGAAAGCAGAAGACACTTTGCAAATTGCTCTTTAGACATCCGCATATGGGCTTATCATTGCTGCCATCAAGAGAGGCAGGTGTTGTTTCTGCCTTGCTGGGAATGTCTCTAGTTATTCCTCTTTTAGGGGAAGTCTGTGTTCTTTGCCTCCCATTTGCTGATCTATACATCCTTGCAGCCAGATTGAGAGTGTCTAGATGAAACCAGATCTTTGCAACCAGTCAAACTGGCTTTCTTGTACTTCACATACTACTGCATACCGTATATCTCCACACGCATTTCAGAACCAAAAGGCAAGGTTTAAGCTTAGACCTTTAAAAGACAAAGAACTTTATAAAAACAAAGATTTCAACTTGTAGCCTACTTACAGGCAGTTGGAACTAATGAATTATTGAAGTAAGGATATCTTACTATGGCCCTGCAACCCTTTCAGCCCCACCAGCCTTTTTCTATTTGTTCTATAGTTTTGGTCATGTGACCATTTTCTTCTCAAAGAAACTGGAGTGTTTCCTTCTCCAGATCATTTTACCGAGGGAGAAACTGAGGCAAACAGGGTTAAATGTCTTGCCTAGGATCACAAAGCTAGTAAGTGGAAGTCACATTTGAACTGAGACAGAGGAGCATTCCTGACATTATTCACTGTGCTCCCTCTCTTCCCTAGTCTTGAATACTCTGGGATAATTTTTTATTCATTACTAAATGGAAATGTTCATACCCGGACCTGTCACTGAGAAGCTTAACTATAGGAATACAAAAGACAGAATAAGGAAGAATTGGGGGGAAAGGAGAACTGGACACCTGACGGTAGCTTTGAAAATGACTCTCACTTGTTTGAAAACCTTTTGTGTAACTGGATATTTACCAGAGACCGGATTTTAGCTATAATGCATCTACCTACAGCTTCCTTTAGATTAAAGGAGCTTGGCATGTTTAGCCCTGAGGAGAGAAAATTCAAGTGGGATTTGACGTCTTCAAATATTTGAAGGGCTGTCGCACCAAAGAGGAATTCTACTGTTCTACTTGGCTCTGGATGGTAGAAGTCCAAAAACAAATTTCAGGCAGACGTGAAGAAAGGGTTCCTAACAATGAGAACTGTCCAAAAGCAGGAGTGACTATGGGGAGAGGGAGTTGAGCTCACTTCCCCTTCTCCCCTTGAAGGCTTCAAGTAGAAACAGGAAACAACTAAGCTGAGTCTTTCAAGGGTCTGTGTGAGGATTGGCTTCCATGGCTATTGAAATCCCTTCTAGCTATCAGATTCCGTGATTCTGTGATTTTTATGGTATCACAAAAATAAATCTCCCTTTGAAAGAGAGTAGAATTTTTTATGATTTAAAAATATGCACCTCTCAGATGTATCTTGAGATAAAATTTTTCATCCAATATTGCCTTCTTGGGAATCCCCACCTAAATGGTGTCTAGTCATTTCCAATACAATCCATCTTTAAAATTGTACTCATTATTTTCTTCCATTATTTCTTCCCCTTTTTTTATCAGGCAATTTCTGTCAAGTTACCACCATCTTTTTCCATTACCCAGGTTCACATGACTGGTGCCATTATCAGCTTTTCAATCTCCCTCACCCAGTATACCAAATGAGTTGCAAGTTATATCAACTCTATCTCTAGAACATTCAGTAGAGTTTGTCCAATTGATCACGAGTGAAAGTACAAAAAAAAGTTAGACTGGGGCACATTCTCTCTGAGCAAGATAACATTTTGTTAACACAGGAGTGCTACCTGCCCAAAAGATGGGTCAATGAATGCCTCATTTCAGACAAAGACCCTAAATTAAAGTCTTAATTGGGGTTAACAGGGTAGGTGAGGAAATAATACAAATTGTTATAAGGTTGCTATCATAGTGGGGTTGAAGACAACATGATTGAGGCATAGGGAAAATATGACTGCTTGAAAGTTGGGAAGGAGGGGCTAGCAACAACCCACTCCTTCCCTTCTGTGACTAAGAAAAGTTCATTGTTGAGTTCACCTGAATAGCTGGCAAATCAAATATCCTTGAAGGATAATTTGGTGGTGTATAGATACTGGATCAAACTCCTTATTGTTTACCTTCATACTATAAGGATAGTGGAATTTTTTGAGGCAAAAACAGAACAGTGATTATCAGAAACACTGGATTTCTAAATTTAACTATTACAGTTAGGACTCATTTCTGAACTAATTTTAGAGACTTCCTAAAACCTAAAACTAGACAAATCTTGACAGTCCATTATAAGGATAAAAATTATAATAATGCCATTATTATATTAAAATTATGATACTATTAATCAACTAATTAATATTATAATACTATAATGATAAGGATTTAATTTGATCTCACTCCATAAAACATTTTTTATACATGCTTGTTTGTATCTTACCCCCATTAGACCGTGCACTCCTTGAGAACAGGGACAGATTTTTCTGTTTTGGATGTGTATGCATATTTTTTGAGGGTTTTCTTTGGGTCTTTTTTTACCCAGATCTTACCATATTGCATGACGAATACAAGGTTTGTAGTAAATGTTTTGCTTGTTTGACTTGATATTATTTTTATTAATCACTTTTTCTAATAGCAGCAATCAATACTCGTAGATATTAAAACCAACAGACGTTCATAACCTTTCACAATGACTTTGTGATTAGTAGCCCTGTCTCCACGTTATCTGCTCTATAATTCTTCCCCCTCACAATTGCCAAAGTGACCTCTCTTGTATGCCAACTATGCAATTTCAATATAAACTTGGGTGAAGGGGATTCTCCAGTTTTAAGATAAGGAAACTGAGGCAGGAAGATATTTAAAAACTTGTATAGGATAATCTAGCTTATAAATGTCAAAGGCAGGATTTGAACTGAGGTCATTCTAACTCCATATTCAGTGTTCCATCAATTGTGCCACTGTGCTAAAGAAGATACTACCAACTTTATAAATATACAGGTTGTATATAATATAAACATATTGAATGCAATATAGTTTTGATACAAAATGAATAAATAGCTAGAAAGATTAAAAAAAAGGCTTCATGTGAAAGGCAGAGATTGTGATGAGTTCTTTTCAAAAAAATATATTTTCCCCAATTACATATAAAACTAATTTTTAACATTCATTTAAAAAGATCTCAATTTCAAATTCTCTTATTCTCAACCCTTCTTGAGAAGACAAGCTTTTTGAAATAAATTATACATGTGCAGTCATGCAAAACACATTTCCATTTTGGTCATCTTGTAAAATACCTCAAAAAAACAAGAAAAATAAAATAAAAAGTATTATTTGGTTTGGTTTCAGATTCCATCCCTTCTTTTCTATGGTGATAAGAGAACATTTTTCATTATAAGTCCTTCAAAATTGTCTCAGATTGGTGTATTGCTGAGAATAAGTAAGTCATTCACGATTGATCTTTTTGATAGGCATCGCTTCAATTTCCAACTGACTAAGAACTCAATCCTTTGGACTGGAAAGGAGAACTTGAAATCATGCCCAAATGTAGGAGGACTGACTTTGGTGAGGAGAAAGACCATTTTAATGGAGGAAACTAGAGAAAAAGAAGAAATATTAGGGGATAATGACCAGGGTAATATTACAGAGAGATACTGCTCATATCCATGGCTGCTAATGATTTCACCAAGAAAGTATGGAGATAAAATAGAAGAGATCTCAGGTCAGTTTATATTCCTTTTCTATAGGAAGCTTTTCCTGAGTCTCTCTACTCACTAACTCCTCAGTATCTCCCCCACCCCAACCATACACACATATATCCATACTTAGCTGTTTGCATACTGCAATTCTCCCTGAGAAAATGAGCTCCAATGAGGGCTAGGGGTATTTTTCACTTTGTCAATTTTTAATTACACATGATTTGAATACAGTAGGTATTTAATAGAAATATGCTGGATTTTTAGATCAAAGGCCAAAACTTAACCTGATACTCAAGATGGGGTCTGATTTAGGTAAGGTACACAGAGACAGTCATTCACATACCTGATCCTAGCTATTCCAGTACTCCTTTTAAATATATACAACCCCATTGCCTTGCAAAAATCTAAAAAAAAAGAATTATGATTTCCCTACTTAACTAGTATAGATGGATAAAATATAAGCTTTGATTAAGCTTTGATGTTTAGTTTTTAAAGTCCTACATGAATTAGCCTCAACTTATCTTTAAAAACTCTTACGACTTTGTGCCATGTCAAAGCCACAGACTTTCTGTTCATCACACACAACACTCTGTATTCAAATCTTTGCATTAACCATTGCTCATATTGAGAATATACTTCCTTCCCTAGCTCTACCTCAAAGTCTCTCTCTATTTAAAATGCAGTTTAAGTATTCTCTTCTGCATGAAACCTTTATAGAAGGTTAAATGTTTAAGTGGATAGGCTACTGAAATGAGAAAGATCTCAGTTCAAATGATACCTCAGACTCTTAGAAGATGTATAACCTTGAGTAAGTCATTTAACTACCCATCTGCTTCCCTTTTTTTGAATTATAAAACAAATAATAATCGTTTCTATCTTATAAGATTGTTGTAGAATAAAATAGGGTAATAGGTGTAAAACATTTAGCACAATACTTATTACAGAGTAAATAATGAATCTTTGTTCTCATTCCCACATAATGCTTCAATTATTAGTGCCTTAGCTCCTAAAGTAGCTCATATTAATTCCATTGAATATATTTATCATTATTAATTATATACCAATATTTTAGTTTTTGGAATATAGGAATTTATTAATTTTATATTTGACTTCCTGGGCAGAGTCAAGATGGTGGTGTGAAGCTAACATGCTCCCGGAGCCTTTCCCTACCAAAAATACATGAAGCCTCTACTCTGACACTTATACTACAGATCCCATCAAGAAAAAGGGAAGATTCAAAGAAGTTTTTCAACTGCAGACGTTGTGGAGGGTCTACAGGGAATGTCTGTCTATTTGGGGGAAAGGGGAAGTAAAGTCCAGGAGGTTGGAGGTCTGGGAAAGGCAGCAAGAGGCTTTTAGCCACAGTGCAGTCCAGTTCCCAACAGCTTAATAACAGAGGTCCTGCAGCTGGATAGCAAGCCGGCAAGGAGGATCCTAACCCCAAATAAAATCGAACCCAGAAATCCCGGGGAAGAAGACAGGTCTGGGTTGGGAACAATCCTCTGTTAAGTTAGAAGCTGGACAGAAAGGTGGGGTGAAAAAAACCCAAACTTCTGCAAAGGGAAAGCCTGGACTGCATAGGCAACATCTTGATCAACAAGGAGACAGGCATCAGACCCCAGCCCCAGGAAAATGAAAGCTTGGATCTATACTCTATATACCCTAGGAGTAGAACTAAAACAACACAGATGAGCAAAAAGGCTAAAAGAGTGCTCACTATAGAAAAATATATAGAAATATATAGAAAAAATATATAGAAAAAATATATAGAAAAATACTTCATAGATAAAGATGACCGCAAAGTCATGTCTGAAAAAAGAAAGCTGTGAAACATCACTCACAGGAGAAGCATCAAAACAGTCTATAAATTCGACTCAAATACAAAATCTCATGAAACAGCTTTAAAAAGAATTTAAAAAACAGAGGAGAGCAAGAAGAAAAAATGGAAAAAAGAAAGGAGAGTCATACAGGAAAAATGTGAAAAGTTTACCAGAGAATACAACACCTTTATAAAGGAAACAAAAAAGGGAATTGAAGAAAACAAAATCTTGAAAACTAGAATTGAACAGTGAGAAACCAATGAATCTACAAGACTACAAGATCCTACCAAGCAAATTAAAAAGGCTGAAAAAATTGAAGAAAATGTAAAGTAACTTTCAGGGAGAATGAATGACCTGGAAAACAGATCTAGAAAAGACAATGTATGAATCATTGGACTACTAGAAAGCCTGGACCAACAGAAGAGCCTGGAAAACATCATGCAGGAAATTATAAGGGAAAACTTCCCCAAACTACTAGAACAAGATAACAATAAACAATTGAAAGAATTCACAGAACCCCTCCAGAAAGAGACCCCAGTATAAAAACTCCAAGGGCAGTTATAACCAAATTCCAGAACCCTCAAATAAAAGAGAGTATATTGCAATCAGCAAAAAGAAAACAATTCAAATACAAAGGGAACACAACCAGATTAACACAGAATCTATCAGCCTTAAGACTGAAGGATCAGAACTGGAATAACATATTTTGGAGCGATAAGGACCTGGGATTACAACTCAGAATGTATTACTCTGAAAAATTCAGCACATATTGTCAGGGAAAAAGGTGACTATTCAATGAAATATGGGACATCCAGAATTTCCTCACATAAAGACCAGAACTGAACAGAGAATTCAGTCACCAAACACACGACTGAAGAGTTACATGAAAAAGGTAAATGAAAAAGGGGACTGAAAAAAGAAATCTGTTTTAAACAAATGTTGGTCCATAAAAGGGAAGATATAACAATTTTAACTCATTAGAACTTTATTTCTCCAAAGATAGAGGATGGAATAAAATTGAAGAGAATGAACCTAAAGGATATAAGTTTAATTGGGTCTTGTCCCTCAATTAAAGAGGTCCAGGATCACATCACTATGTTTGAGATTAAAAAAAAAACCCTGAAAAAAGCAGGAGTGTCAACTTTAACTTAAGTATGTTATTACACTCTGGCTTTAATCACAAGGTGCTAAGCACCTTCTCTAATGAGGGTATCAAAAGCTGCAAGGACCTGAGAGAGCAGCTCTGTTACTTTAAAATCATTTGTAAACTTTTCAGTGAGATCTCCAGAGCCTCAAGATACTTTCAGTTAATTAGATCAGGATGCTTCACTTAAGGAGGGGTTAATACCCTGGATGGGGAGGGGAGAGTTAAAGTGGGAAAAGAAATAGGACTAGGAGGAGGGACACAAATAGTTCAAGAAATAATATGACATTGGAAGATATTTTGGCTTGTGAAGAGGATTGTGTGTACTTGAAAGATACTTGAAAAGGCGGGTAAGGTAAAAAATGATTATAATTATAATTTTATGCAGTTTGAGTCAATTATGCTTATCAATCAAGTAAACAGTCTGTGATATATATATATATATATATATATATATATATTTTTTTTTTTTTTTAAGGTTTTTGCAAGGCAATGGGGTTAAGTGGCTTGCCCAAGGCCATGCAGCTAAGTAATTATTAAGTGTCTGAGGCTGGATTTGAACCCAGGTATGTCTGATTCCAGGGCTGGTGCTCTATCCACTGCACCACCTAGCTGCCTCATGTAATGATATCTTGAAAGCAATAGGAACTTATCAAGCATATTAGAGCACCAATGGAAGAGGCAGAAAGATTTATAATTTTAGAGGGAAAGAAGGGAAAATTTGAATGCTGTGTAAATTCTAATCAATAGATTTAGCACAGTGAGGGAATAAGATACATTTCCACTTGGGTTTAAAAATCTAATTTAATCTTCAGTGAAGGGGTGGGGGGGGCTGATAAAGGGGAAGATAAGAGAAGAAGTGACTGATAAAAGGGAAGGGAAGGTATAAGTGAAAAGAAACTGAAATTTAAATTAAAAACATAAATCAAAAGGGAAAGGCAGTAAAATTTTGGTGAGGAGAAATTATAGAAAAGAAAAGAGAACTATAAAGGGGAAAAGATAGTATAGAAGGAAATACAGAATTAGAAATCTTAACTGAAAATGTGAATGGGATAAACTGTTCCATAAAACTAAAATGGATAGCAAAATGGATTAAAAACCAGAATCCTACAATATGTTGTTTACAAGAAACTCATTTGAATCAGAAAGATACACGGAGGGTAAAGGTAGAAATTTGGAGCAAAATATATTATGCCTCAGATGAAGAAAAAAATTCTAGGGGTAGCAATTCTAATCTCAGACAAAGTAAGAGCAAAAATCAATCTCATTAAAAGAGATAAGGATAAGGGAGGAAACTACAACTTCTTAAAAGGCACCATTGGAAATGAATCTATATCATTACTAAACATGTGTGCACTTAGTGAGATAGCTTCCAGATTCCTAGAGGAAGAGTTGAGTGAATTACAAGGAGAAACAGAGAGCAAAACTTTAATAATGGAAGACTTCAACTTCCCCTCTCAGAACTAGATAAATGTAACTAAAAATAAACAAGAAGGAAATTAATAAGGTGAATGAAATCTTAGAAAACTTAGATATGATAGAGCTTTGGAGAAAACTTAATGGGGACAGAAAAGAATATATACCTTTTATCTCAGCAGTACATGGCATCTTCACCAAAACTGACCATATACTAGGACACAAAAACCTTAAAATAAAATGCAGAAAATCAGATATAATATAAATACACACTTCTCAGATCATGATGTAATAAAAATTACATGTAATAAAGGGTCAGGGAAAGATAAACCAAGAACTAATTGGAAATTAAATAACTATTTTAATGGGTTGATTAAACAACAAATAGAAATAATCAATAATTTTATCCAAGAAAATGTTAATAATGAGACATCATACCAGAATTTATGGGATGGAGCCAAGGCAGTTTTGAGGGAAACTTTATATCTCTAACTGCCTATATGAATAAAATAGAAAAAGAGGAGATCAATAAATTGGGTATGCAATTTAAAAATTTTATTAAAAAGGAACAAATTAAAGATCCCCAATTAAATACCAAACTAGAAATTCTGAAAGTCAAGAGAAAGATTAATAAAATAGAAAGCAAAAAAAAAACATTGGCCTCATAAATAAATCTAAGAGTTGGCTTTATGAAAATGCCAATAAAATAGACAAACTCTGGTTAATTTGATTTTTTAAAAAAAGAGAGAAGATAACCAAATAACCAGTATCTGAAATGAAAAGGGTGAACTAACCACCAATGAGGAGGAAATTAAAGAGATAATTAGGAGCTACTGTGCTAACAGATTGGATAACCTGAGTGAAATGGATGAATATTTACAAAAATACAAACTGCCCAGATTAACAGAAGAGGAAATAAATTACTTAAATAACCCCATTTCAGAAAAAGAAATTGAAGAAATCATCAATGAACTCCCTAAGAAAATGTCTCCAGGTCCAGATCAATTTACAAGTGAATTTTATCAAATATTTAAGAACAATTAATTCCTATTCTACATAAACTATTTAAAAAAATAGGAGAGGAAGGACTTCTACTAAAATCCTTTTATGACACCAACATGGCACTGATACCTAAACAAGGAAGAGCCAAAACATAAAAAGAAAATTATAGATCAATCTCCCTAATGAACATTGATGCAGAAATCTTAAATAAAATTTTAGCAATGACAAGTTATTACCAGGATAATATACCATGATCAGGCTGGATTCATACCAAGCAGGCAGGGTGGTTCAACATTAGGAAAACACTCAACATAATTAAACATATCAACAGTAAATCCAACAGAAACCATACTATTATCTCAATAGAAGCTGAAAAAAGCCTTTGATAAAATACATCATTCCTATTAAAACACTAGAAAGTATAGGAATAAATGGAGTTTTCCTTAAAATAATAATTAGTATCCATCTAAAATCATCAACAAATATTATATTTAATGGGAATAAACAGCATTTCCAGTAAATTCAGGGATGAAACAAGGATGCCCTCTATCATCATTACTATTCAATATAGTATTAGAAATGTTCGTAGTAGCAATAAGAGAAGAAAAAGAAATTGAAGGAATCAGAATAAGCAACAAGGAAGCAAAACTCACTTTTTGCAGATGATATGATGTTATTCCTAGAGAACCTGAGAAAATCATCTAAAAGACTCCTTGAAACAATTAACAAATTCAGCAAAGTAGTAGAATATAAAACAAACCCACATGAATCATCCGCATTTCTAAATATGAAGTCCAAGAACAAGAGATAGAAAGAGAAAGTCCATTTAAAATAATTGTAGATAACATTAAATACTTAGGAATCTACTTCCCAAAACAAACCCAGAAATTGTATGAACACAATTTTAAGCTCTCCTGACCCAATGAAATCAGTTCTAAATAATTGCAAAAATGTCAAATACTCTTGGTTCAGTTGATCTAATATAATAAAAATGTTAATTCTACTCAAATTAAATTACTTATTCAGTGCCATACCAATCAAACTACCAAATGACTACTTTAACAGGCTAGCAGAAAAAATATTAACAAAATTCATCTGGAGTAACAAAACTTATTTGAATCTTCTCTTTTCTTGGTGGTATCTTTAGTTTGAATAACAGAGTAGAGGCTTCATTTATCTCTGGGAGGGAAGCATGGTGGGAGCATGTTAGCTTCATGCCACCATTTTGGCTCTGACCAGGAAGTCCCTCAGCACTTTCTGAAATAAAACTTTACAGGCTTTCTTACTGATATTTCACATCATTTCCACACATGATATTACATGTTCTATCTCCTTCCCCTTGCAAAGGTTTACTATCTCTAGTGCCAAGAATGTACTCCTTTTTCACCAGCAAGTCTTAGAATCTCTCATTATCTTCAAACCTCAGTTTACTTTCTTTTATATATTGTACTTCCAGATCTCACACATACTTGTGCCTTTCCTTCAAAAAAATACTTTGACTTGTCATACATTGACTGGACCTGGAGACTTTTTCTTAGGGAATTTATTGATGGTTTCTTCAATTTCTTTTTCTGAAATGGGGTTATTTAAGTAATTTATTTCCTCTTCTGTTAATCTAGGCGGCTTGTATTTTTGTAAATATTCATTGATTTCACTCAAGCTATCCAATTTGCTAGCATACAGTTTAGCACAGTATATCTGGTACCTAGAAGGTTGTTGATAAAATTGTTGATTGACTATACTTGACAAGCTACTTTTATGCTTAAATATTTATAGTCACAGAATTGATGTCTATTCTTCAGAGTACAACAAGGTAACTGCTGAAAATGTTTTGATTTTGTTTTGTCCCTTTGGCTAATCAAGTCATTTATTTTCTTAGGTTTGCAATGAATTTCAGGAGATTACAGTGGAGTCTTCTTAGAAGTTTTATTTGTGTTTTATGCTTTATTCTTCTCCAGAAGCAAAGAAATGAATTTTCTAGGTCCCTTTTTGTCCCATGATTTTGGGACTTAACAAATATAATAATTTTTGTTATATTGGAAAGACATAATGACTCTATGGTAGGCTAGCTTTTTAAATACATACATACATACATACATATATATATATATATGTATATATATATACATATATATATATATATATATATATATATATATATATATATATATATATATATCCTGGCTAAATCTCTCATGGAGACATTATCCCACTCAGAGATTTGCATAGGAATAACCAGCATATGGCCATGCTATTCCCTCTGAATGAAGATGTCACATATTTATATTTTTTCTCTCTTTTATGGAAACATCAGAATAGTACCAATGCTGAAAGACTGACACTACTTGACTATATTACATAATATCAATGAAAATTTTTCATTTCTCTAGATGTCTCTATAGCAGATGGGATAGCAAGACTAATTAGCCAAAAAAGATATAAATCTGATATGGAAAAAATATGAGCAGTCTTATGGTCTTTCAAATGTTAGTTTAGTTTAGTTTAGTTTTTTATTTTTGAGAAATAACAAGTCTTTTCATTTTAATAAGGTACTGAAATAAAAGGGGGAATATATTTTATAACCTTTCTATTTCTTTCTCTTACACACACACACACACACACACACACACACACAAACACACACATACAAACACACACACAGACACACCATAAAAGTTGGCCACCCTTCTTTTCATATCTAACAATAATAAGAACATAATGGGTCTTTTGTCAACCTAAGTAAATCCTAAGAATTGGACATTTTTCTTTTTTCGTAATTCTTCAGTTCTCTTTTTTTTTCAGAAGCAAAACTTGATGAAAATTTCTTATTATTTGAATTGCATTTATGCCTCTTTTAAGTTGTATAATGAGAAAAATAACACATGAAATTAGCTAGGACAGAGTGATTGGGGCTTTGTCTCTAAGTACTATAATTTAGAGAATTTGCACTACACTTACACTCCTTTATGAGATTAAAAAAATTGACCTCAGAACCTGAATGTAAGAATAATTAGTTAAAACCTGAAGACTACAGCATAGTTTCTTTCATCCTTCTGTAACTAGCCTAAAATTTTCTGGTTATGGGAAGCTTATCCTGGTTCTTTGATTCTCCTCATGGCAAGGATCCCCAAATATTTGTCCTCATTGGTTTTTGTATTCTGAGGTCAAATGATTCTCCAACTTTAGTTATCTTACAGTGTTCCCTCAGGCATATTTGATGATGCTTGCTGTAGTTACTAGGTTTTCTAGTGATGACTATTCAGCAGTCATTGCTCTCCTATCACAGTGAAGTGATACTAACTATTACTATCTGATGTCCAACTCAGAAAAGAATATTAGAAAATTTATGAACTGTCCTTTTGTTTCAGTGTCCATTCTCAGGACTAATTGTCTAGAACAGATCCTGTCTCCAGAGCAACTTTAGGAAATTATATGACTACATTTGCTTTGTAGATATTTTTCCAAATGCTATTAACTCTATGAAAACTCATCAGGTGAAATGACACTGAAAAAGTCACTTAATTGCATGAGAGCAAAGCATCTTGGGGAATGGATAAAACTGGACATCACTGGGATTTTTGACATGGTGATGAGGTTTGATTGTAATGGATGAACAATATTTATTGTTAAATTATAGTGATGATGAAACAATATATGGAGTATTAATGTAGAGGTACTCTTAGAGGCAGGAAAAATAGGGTTCAGGTCCCACATCTGATCCCACATCTGACATACACTGGTTGTATGTATGACAAGGGGAAATTCACTGCAACTCTCAGTGCTCCAGAAGAAAATAAGTAGTTGACAAGATGTTGAATTACATTGGTAAAATCTTCCCTCTAATCTCCCTACATCTAAGAAATCAGAAGTCTAGTTCTCATGCCTGTCACAGGTCATAAAGTTAGAATTAGACGGGATCTTGCAAGAATGGTTCATTGAATCATCATCGGTTATTTATGAGAAACTAATCCGCAAAGGAAGTGACTTGTCCAAGTTCACATCAATAATAAATAACGTTAGGTTTCAGACTCTGCTTTTTGACCTCCAATGCCAGGATCTCTACCCCTGAACCCCCCGAATGAACTACAACATTTCTCTCCATTTTCCCCATGGTGCCAGGCTTAGTAATGTTTTCCTATGTTCCTATTGCTGATAAAAAAAATAATTATTCTTAAACAATGAGCTTCTAAACGCACAAACAAAACTGTAAACCTTTACTTGTCTAGTTTTTCTACTTTAGCTTTAAAAGTTGGGCATTCTGATTCTGCTTCTCTTTTGTTCCTAAAGACTGATGAAATTGGTAAATGAAGAGCTTGGAAACAATTTTGAGAATTTGCAGAGCCATGAAGAGATGCTGAGCTCCTTATGTGTAAGTATAGATAGAAAATACATTTAAAGAAACCAAATTTATCCAAATTTCTTTGTGTTTTGTTTTCTTCAGCATGACCATTCTAAGTTGCCTGCTATTTTATAATTAAAGGAATCCGTGCTTAGACTCATCTCGAGGATGGAGAATCTCTTCTTCATCAGCTTTATGCTATATCCACTATCTATCTGCTGTGATAATATTGTGCATTGCAATAGCCCAAGGTTCTTACTGTTCTGTTGTTTTCTTGCTTTTAGGAAGTAAAGTTGCACCGATACTTAATGTGTCTAACAGTGGATTGGCCAAATCTTGAGGGATAATGGGCACAATTTGATGATTTCCCTATAGAGCACATATATGTATTTTTCTTCTCTTTTCAGATTTACAAGAATATGTTTTCTTTTTTTTTTAACATAAGAGCCAAAGAGATCTCAGCTATTTTATATACCTACACACAGCTTTTTAATGTAAGTGTCTCAGGGCAGCTAGGTGGTGCAGTGGTTAGAGCACCAGCCCTGGAGTCAGGAGTACCTGAGTTCAAATCCAGCCTCAGACACTTAATAATTACCTAGCTGTATGGCCTTGGGAAAGTCACTTAACCACATTGCCTTGCAAAAACATAATAGTAATAATAATAATATAAATGTCTCAAAGTGTAGGTGGCAATAGGTAGGATATTTGAGAAATTAATTTGCTATTCTGTAAAAATATTTGAGAGATTAGAACATTTAAATAGTCTATTTCCAGATAAGACTGACCTTTTGTTAGACTGCTGTTATAGAAAGTGATGAGGCTATTGTGATAATTCCAAAGTAAAAGAACAACAAACTGGCTAAGAGTTGTTTTGTTTGGTGTCAAAATCTATTATTTCATTTTCATTCTTATTGATAATAATGATGATACTGACAATGATGATGATGATGGTGGTGATAAGATTTGATTTACATGCAGGTTTGAGAGTTACTGAGAGTTAAAGTTGAGACTCATTTGAAAGACAGTGGTAAGTATAGTTATGCTGCATCATATTACAAAAGAAGAATTACATAGAGTGGTATAAAATATGTCAGAAAAAAAGAGTAATGAGGCAAAAATAAAAGTAGGCTCCTCAAATAGTGTGAGAAAAAGAGGAATGGACACTCTTTGTACTACCTTATTATCTGCACAGTGACAAAGAAATATAATAAAGGTCAACAGAAGAAACATGTGCACTCACCATATTGGACATAAGGGAAGACAAGAGGAGTCTCATAGGATAGGAAGGCATGATTAGGTTGCATTCTGCATCAGTGAAGGAATACTAACATTGATGAGATCACAGATTCATTGGGAATTTTAGAATTACAATGCACTTTATATAGATTCACATTTTTAGAGCTAGAAGAGACCTCAGAATTTATCTAGTGTAATCCCTTAAATTCAATTGACTTGCTAATCAAGATATCATCCTCTTAGTATCATTGGTCTTCTTTGAGAATAAAAGACAAGCAACATGGGGAACAACCACATGGGGAAAACTGAGACTGACACAAATTATGTCTCCAAAGTTACAGAAAAATGACAACCTATGGATAGGATCATAAGTCAAGAGGCTACTATTACAGTCCGCCAGGAATAGATATGAGCATAGACTCAGAATGGAAAGATTTAGATAGAAAGAAATACAAGGAATATTTTCCAGGAAAATTCATCAAATTTTGTTGCCTCTTTGTTTTGATGCTATGAGAAGGCTTTGTTTCTTTTTTGTTTCTGTATTCTCACTTAAATGACTGATGGATAGAACTGGATGGCCATGAAAATGGTATTCCTTTGACAGAAACAGGAAGACTGGAAGGGCAGCCTTATATATGTGTGTGTCTGTGTCTTTGTTTGTGTGTGTGTGTGTGTGTGTCCATATCCATCTAGAAATTGAAATGGTGTTTTTGGTTTAAGACATGTGCTGAAAGGGAAAATGAAACTTCAAAATGAAATTATTTATTATTATTTGTAAGAGGAGATTTTATTCATCAGCATAGAGGTGATGAGAGTGTTTGCTAGCATCAGGGAAAGTATCATGTCTCTAGATACTGAATAAAATACTGTTGCTCAGATTTCACTTTTACCCTGTTCATTCTTTTTTCTAAAGTTAGGCAGATTTAAAATGATGATACTTCAATTGCATAACAGGTTTTTAGACCCATCCATGAATTCCTGCAATTGAAGCGTCCCTGTCGACACAAATTGAACAAAGATAAAACATTTCTAGTGAAAGGAAGTTTTGTTTTGTTATAAATACACAGACTGTAACTTAACTTGACAGTATGCAGTTAAAAACATTACCTTTTAGCTAGAAATACAGAGGTTGTTTTTATAATACAAAGTTAAAAGAAAATTCACAATGGCCTGGAAACTTGCAGATGCCATATTTATTACTCTAAAAATGATTCAGAAAGCTTGACACTGGAATAAAGGAAAACATCTTAGCTAGAATCTCACAATCAGTTTGACCCAGTTTAAATAAGTTTTATTCAATGGTACGTACTTATAATTGGAGTTTTGTAGCAAGGAACTACTCTTTTATTTAAAAGAGGACCAATTTAATACAGCCTACATTTAAACCTTTCTGAAGTGGATTAACAAAAAATAATTTAGGCATTAATTATTCAACATACAATCATTATATACCCACTATGTATGAACCATTATACTAGATGCTTTGGAAGATAACAGAGATAAATTAGACATTGTTTGCTCAAGAAGTTAACATTACAGTAGAGAGATGTAAGACAAAGAAAGGTAAATACAAAGCAAATTAGAAGAGAACATATTCATATTCTGCTACCTCACATTTATGTACATGGAAAGAATTTTTATCTTAGATGTTCTCTGTGAAGATGGAATCATAGATTCTCTCCATAATTGTAGAAGTCCATAATTCCATTTTGAGGAATCAGGTAATTCTTCATAGATGAAATGAATGAGGATGTATAGAGGGAGGATGTAAACAAACTGATGCTTCCTATAGATGGAACTGACTTCAATAAATGATAGGATGCAGCATATGAGTAGAAAACAGGGCCTGGTCCACTTGTATTAGAAACTAAGTTCTTTAAGAGGGAGTTGTATATGAAAAGACTTGTATATATGAAAAGAATTGTATATGAAAAGTTGTATATGCCAGGATAAGAAATGATTTATTTTTGGTTTTTGGTAGACAGTGGAAAGATATGGAAAGCTCTTGAGAATATGGGAGACATGACCATATCTGTGAACCAAGATCAATATGGCAGACTTGTGTGAGAAGGATAACAGTCAGACATAAGATTAACGATCCTTATTTCATTAAGTTGCCAACATAAGGATTCAAAAGTCAATGAATTACAGTAATCGCACATTAAGTTACTAAAGATGGAATAACACAGAACTTATGGCATATGGGATTCCCATACTGGTTCAGGCATTGCCTGCCTAGCATGCAAATCTACTTGGTACATTCAAGGGCCACTCCTATATCTCTAAAGTCAATCTCCTCTTTATTAATGTGAAGGACCTGTCCATCTAGGACCCACTCTATTCCAGAAGAATCAGACTAAGTGATATCTATTCTCAGTATACCCATGTACCCATGGCTGAGATCTCCTCACTGCAACACTGTGTCAGAGACATAATTACTGATTCCTTGTATTTTACCCAACTCCAATACTGACTCAGTGCTTCCAAGGTAGGAATGGGGCCTTCCCAAGGCACTTTTGTGTTCATGCTAGTTTTGATAAAAGGATCTTTGTTCCCAAGAGATTTGTTAAATAAGATAACACTTCTTTTCTCAGAGGTCTTGGTTCATTCTCTATTTTTGTGATCTTAAATTAAGTATTTAATTTATTACAATTACATCTATGTGCCTTTGATAAATCAAATTACATATGTAATAGGAAACATGCTGATTCAGTTCCAGAGGACACATTTATTTATTTTTATATCCATGAATCTCTTACAATAATTCTAGTTTCCCCTTTGAGCAAAGGGTTTAATCACTTATATAGGGAAAAGATTTGAATGACTTCTTGTAGTGTATTGTTACAGACAGGTGGGGTAAGGGTACCTAGAAATAGAAGCCTAGACTTATACTCTCCAGCCATGGCACTAAATCAAACAGGGATTGTAGATCTACAGCTGAAAGAAGACTTCAATGGCTATGGATTCAATACCCTCAAGTTTTAGATGAGTATCCCAGAATAAATGATTTAGAAGTAGATGAGACTTGATTGTCCATTGAGACAAACCGTATTTCATAGATTAAGTCTCTTAAAGTGACTTGTTCTGTATCTGAGGCAATCTTTGAGTTTAGCTTTTCTAAGTCCAAGATTAGTGTTCTTTCAAGTATACTATCTAACTCCTGAATCCTATACAGATAGAAAGGGGAGAAAAAGGGGGAGAGAGAAAAAAATGAAAGAAGGAAAGAGAGGGAAGGAAGGTAGGAGAGAGAAAGATAAGGTATTCAAGGGAGGAAAATAGGAAGGAAAACTAGAAAGGAAGAAGGGAAGAAAGGAAGGAGACAGGAAAGGAGGGAGGGAAAGAAGGAAGAAAGGAAGAGAAAAGGAGAGAAGGAAGAAAGGAAAGGAAGAGGGGAGGAAAGAAAAGATGAGGAAAGAGAAGGAAAGCAGTGGCTAGGGAAAGAAGAAGGAGAAAAGCAAGGAAAGAAGGATGGAAGAATGGAGAAAGGTAGAAGCGATTTGTCTGCAATTGCTTTCAATTTTGACCTGAACTTTAATGAGGGACCATGATCAAATCCACTTCTCTCTGAATCTGTTTCATCTTTTAAAAAGGGTGCATTGTGCAGCTCACTGTCAGTCATGGATTATATAAAAATATTAGGTCCTTCAGAAAATGAATTAAATGTTCATTTATTATCTTATTTCTAACTGAAGGGGGGGAGTAAAATAAGGAAAGCAATTTCTTTCAATGACCTGCACCTGTATGGATTTCTGAGAGCTGAAATGCCATTCTTGGATGTGCATTGACTTCCTGCTCTCTCTGGACAATTTTTTATGCTTCTGTTTTTCTGCTTTGGGGAGTCATATGATAGCAGTATTTACCCATATGATGACATTTAGTATAAAGTGGGAACTTTGTACCATGTCCCAAGAAGGTCATTACTGGCATCATTATAATACTGCTCCAGCTTGAACACAGTTGCATGTTTCCAAAAGAACAACCTAAAAAAGCAAAAATCCATTACAAAAGCATGCAGGACCTGAATTTAGGAAACCTTGGCCCCAGACTCAGATTTATTCTTCACTAGTTCTGTGATACTAAATAAACCAGTTTGGTTCTTCCTGGGCCTCAGGTTTCTTGCCTAAAAAATGAGTTCCAAAACCGTGATGGAAAAGAGAGTTGAATTTGAAGTCAAATTTGTGTTTTGTCATTCATTCAGTGATCTTTGGGCAAATGGGATCACCTGTCTAGGGCTCAGTTACCCATTTACATGAGGAGGTGGGTTGCCTAAATGACTTCTCTTCTCCGCTTTAAAGTTATGAATTCTGTTTCTGGACCACTCCCTAACTTCATTCCTATACAAATGATACATAGTTTGACTTTTACCAGCAAAATCATATAAATTGTTTTGCTTTTTAGAATATTACAACAATATCATGGATCTACAGTTGAAAGGGACTTCAGAAACTATCTAATCTACCCCTTCTCTATTTTATAGATGAGGAAATGAGGCACAGGAATGTTTACTGTCTTGTTCAACCTCACACAGTTAGTATCTGTGACTGTACTTGAGGAAATGAACTTCTGAGTTTGCAGAGGTTTATGGGATAGCTCTATAAAATTGTACATATAGAGGTAACCTGGAATCCCTTCCAAAATATAAAGCTTTCATTATTAAAAAATCAAGCTCAGGAACAATAAATGCTAGGGTATTTAAAATCTATATTATCATCAAAACTTCATAAGGCAAATTTCAATTTCACCGGGATTTTAAATATAAAGTGCAAATCTGATTGTGTGTGTTAGTTATCATTGGTCCCTACAAGCAGAAGAATTTCACAATTTCCCTTTCAGTTAAAACAAAGAAACTAGATTTTAAAATCACTGGGTTAAGTAGATTGTTCTCCAACATCTCTCTAAAATGCCAATATCACTACCTGGAATACAATTACCAACTATTGGTCATAGCATTGCTTATGTCTTATCCCAAACTTTCCAAACTTTTGGGATTTCAAGTCCCATCTGACTTTATGACTTTAGGATAGAACCCCAACATGGGCTTCATTTTTTATCTATGAATTGAGAAGAATGAAATAGATAATCACTGAAGTCCCTTTCAAGTCTTGGTCTAGAGGTTCTGGTTCCCCCAAAGCAATACAAAGGTTTCACCTTATCCAGGCCTGCCATTCTGTTTCCTACTAAGAAGTGAATTCAATCATTCAATCAAGTGTATAGTTGCCACTATTAAGCATCTCTAAGACAGTCAATTTCAGAAGATGGATGATCTTCCAATTTCTTCTCTGGTTCAATCTGTGTGACCTTGGGAAAACCACTTAACTTCTCAGAGTTCTAGACAATTGTCTAAGACCATGAGTTTCAGAGAAGGTACCAACCTGTATTCTTAGAGGGGGTTTTCTCTTTAGAGAGCTTTCTATTAACAATATGTCAAACTCACAGCTTGACAGCTTGTAAGAGGTCCCCCAAATTTTCAAATTTGCAGAAATCAAATTTTGTAAATGTAAAATAAATTTTAAAACACAATAAAATGTAGATAATGTTAATATGTAGTCTGCAAATGTCTATTTCTTTTTGAGTTTGACACCGCAATAAAATCAACGGTATAGGTCTTCTTGCACCTTACACTACATGCTCCACCTTCTCCTCTGTGATCCACAGATAGTAGTCTACTTTCTGCTCTTTAAATGATACTCCATCTCTTGACTGTTTTTGTTTGTTTTATTTTATTTTCACAAATATTCCCAATATCTGGAATTCTTTTACTCCTCATTTCCCTCTTTTGACTTTCCTGGCTTCCTTCAGTCTCTAAAGACCTTCCAATCCTCTTTAATGTGCTTGTTTGCTCATAGTTTGTTTGCATGTTGTCTTCTCTATTAGACTGAACTCCTTGTGAGCAGGGACTGACTTTTGCCTATATTTGTAGACCCAACTCTTCCTGCTTCATTTTGTCTCAGACAGGTCACTATGGCAAATAAGTTAAGTGAATTGTCTGAAGTCACATAATTAGTTTGTGTCAGAGGAAAAATTTAAACCCAAATCTTTTTTTTATTAAAAGTCTAAACTGTTAAACTCTGCTGCCTTTCACTAGCATATTCATTTAAAAAATTAAATTGACTACTTTTATCTTCATATTATTTCATTCCAATTTTACCCCAGAAATATGTCAGACTCCTTTACCATTTTACTTTCCAATAAAGTTTTTAAAAGCAAACAAAACAAAAACACAGTAACAATGACTATTATATCCAGTCTGATAATACCAATCACCCCTATTTTAAAGATGGGGAAAATGAGATTTTGAGAACTTAGATGACTTGTCCATGGAAGTAAAGGTAGTAAGTGTCAGCATTAGGGCCCTCCTCATTAAATGAAGAAAAGAATGTATAAAAAGACGAATTTGGACTAGCTAGTTCCTGAGGTTCCTTCTAGATCTAGTTCTAAGATCTCAAGACTCCAGACCCTTTATTTTTCCTAATTTCCCCTTTAATAATGATTCATATAATCAACTGTGGAATGGCTGAATAAATTGTGATATATATATATATATATATACATATATATGTATGTATACATAAATACATATATATGTATATATATATATACATATATATATATATATATATATATATATGATAGAACAACACTGTTATATAAAAATCAGGAGTTATGGGATTTCAGAAAAGCCTGGAAAGTCTTGCATGAATTGAGGTGGACTGAAATGATCCGAACCAGAAGAACATTTTACCCACTAGCAACAACATAGGGTGATGATCAACCATGAAGGACTTGCTCATTTCAGCAGTATAATAAAGACAATTTTAAAAGACTTGTGATGGAAAATATCATTGATATGCAGAGAAGGAACTGTGAAATTTAAATGAAGTCCAAAGCTTTCTATGTTCAATTTTTAAAAGTTTTATTACATATTATGTCATTTTTTCCTCTCATGCATTTTTTCTTCCATTTGGATCTGATTCTTCGCTCATGATATGATCAATATGGATCTATGTTTAGCATGTTTATAAATGTAGAGCTTATATCAGATTGCTTCTGCCAGGGGGAGAAGGGAAAGAAGGGGAGGAGTGAGGAAAATGCAAAACTCAAAACCTTCCAAAGAAAAAAGTTTGGTAAAAACTATGATTATGGTAGTTGGGAAAATAAATAAATACATATTTTAAAAAAGAACACAGAGTAGTTTATAAACATAATTTTACAGATACTATTATTATTGATACTTTATTATTACAATCATTATGATCTAATTTTCTATCTTTTTAAATATTAAACCTTTCTAGTTCAAAACTATAGTCATTGATATATTTGGTGGCCTTGTAGACAGAGTGTCTGTGCAATAATAACAAATTCTGCAATTTCAAGGAAAAGGGATTTGACCCCCCCATCCCAAAGTATCATTGTCACCAAAAACTGCATTCCAGGGTGCACTTTATCTCTCTATTGTCACAGTTGAGGCTGTTGATAAAATTGTGAGTGTTTTCAAAGTTTTTCTAAAATATTAAGAAAAACGAAATTCATCTGAAGAAATGAAAGGTCACGACTATCAAGGGAATCACTGGGGTGGGGGGGGGCAGGAAGTTGAAGCAAAGTTGGCTGCCCATTACCAGATCTCAAACTATATTATGAAGTATAATCATCAAAATAATTTGGAACTGGCTAAAAATGGTCAGTGTCGTCTAGTGTTTGACAACCCAAATAACGAAAATTTGGGGACTACAAATCATCATTTGATAAGAATTACTAGGAAAACTGAAAAGTAGGTTGACAGAAGTTAAATATAAAACAAAATCTCATACTGCTTACCAACATAAGGTAAAAAATCATACACTCTTTGGAAATAAAGGCAAATAAGCAAATTGAAGTTGATGTTTGTCTTTTGTTTTTAAAGAAGATTGTAACATCAGGGATGTGATACCATGACATATATGTGAATTGCATGAGAGTGAGTGAGGGTTGTGCTAAATCACTGGTCTCACTTTCTTGTCTGGAACCATCTGGGGCCAGATATGGATTAGGGTGATTGGAGAAGGCCCTGGATACGAGGCAAATCAGTTTTAGTGACTTGTCCAAGGTCATACAGCTAGCAAACTCCATATGTCTGAGATCAGATTTGAACTCAGTTTTTTCTGACTCCAAGGTTCACACGCTATCCACTGCACTACCTGCAAATTAGGGAATTATGGAATACTCTACATGTTAGATTTATAAATAAGGGAAGGATTTATGGCTAAAGAAATGACAGTATTAATTAATGTAAAATGGATAATTTTGATTATGTTAAATTAAAAGCTTTTTGTATGAACAAAAGAAATGTTGTTAAGATTAGAAGGGAAAATGGCAACTAGGTAGTGCAGGGTATAGAGCACTGACCCTAAAATCTGGAGGACTTGAGTTCAAATCCAGTCTCAGATACTTAAAAATTACCTATCTGTATGATCTTGGGCAAGTCACTGTTGCCTTAAATAAATAAAAAAAAGATTAGAAGGGAAGAGGGGAGATTTTATTGTAGCAAGTATCTCTGATAAAGGTCTCATTTCTCAAATACTTATAAATATGAATCAAATATATGAAAATATGAGCATTTTTCCAATTGATAAATAGAGGATATGAACAGTTTTCAGTAAAAGAAAACTATCTAAACTCATATATAATACTGCAAATCACTGCTGATTAGATAAATGCTAATTAAAACAATTCTGAGGTAATGCTGTACACCTATCAATCTGGCTAACATAACAGAAAAGGAAAATTACAAATCTTGGAGGGGGTATGGAAAAAATTGGGGCATTGTTGATGGAGTTGTGACCTGATGTGACTATTCTGGATAGCAATTTGAAAATATGCCCAAGGGTTGTAAGACTTGCATGTTCTTTGATCAAGCAATACTAAATAGAACAAACTCATTGTGATGGCAAAATATTGGAAACTGAGGGCTGCAGTCAGGATCACACGGGACTTAGCAGCAACTACATTGGAATCTTGTAGGGCTTGGAATATAATATACCGGAAGGCAAAGGAACTTAAAATGCGGCCAAGAATGAAGTACCCAGCAAGGCTGAATGTCCTGTTCCAGGGAAAAAAATGGACTTTCAATGAACCAGGAGAATTTCAAATATTCCTTTTGGAATGGCCAGAACTGAACAGAAGGTTTGATCTTCAGATACAGGACTCAGGTGAAGCATGGAGATTGGAGGAGAGGGGGCAAATATGAGGGACTTGATGATGATGAACTGCATGTATTCCTGCATAGAAAAATGACACTGATAATACTCATATGAACCTTCTCTGTTAATAGAGCAGGTAGATGGAGCTTTTATAGTTGAAGCACAAGAGAAAGCTGAATTAGAAGATAAAATATGGTGTAGAAATGGAGTCAATAGAAAAAAAGGGGAAATGTAATGGGAGAAAGAAAAAGGAGAGGGGGAATAGACCAAGGTATTTCACATAAGATTTTTTTTATTATTACAATGAGCTATTGCAATGATATGGAAGGGGGGAGGCAAGGGGGAAATGAGGGAATATTTGCTCTCATCAGAGGTGACTAGGAGAGGAAATAGCATATATACTCAAAGGGGTATAGGCATCTGGAGTAAGAAGGAGGGGGGAGCAGGGTTAAGGGGTGGGGATGTGAATAAAAGAGGAGAGGATGGACCATGGGGGGAGAGTGGTCAGATATAACACATTTTCTTTTTTACTTCTGGCAAGGGGCTGGGTTTTGATGGCCTGTCCGGGACCATGGGGCCAGGTGGATGCTGGGCCTAAGGGGTGGTATGGGGGCTCGGGGTCTCTTGGTCCCAGGACCAGGGATCTGTCTGCTGCGCCACTCAGTGACCCTACAGCAGAGTCAGAGTGAAAGGAGAGAGAAAATATAGTACACGGTAGTGGAGAAATAAGAAAGGAGGGAGTTGCAATCAGCAATGGCAATGTTGGAAAAATTTGGAAGTAACTTTTGTGATGGATTATCATAAAGAATGTGATCCACCTGTGACAGAGTTGGTGGTGTTGGAACAAAGACTGAAGCACATTTTTTGTTATTATTATTTGGGGGAGGGTGCAGGGCAAATGGGGCTGGGTGGCCTGCCTGGGCCCACATAGCAGGGTGATCTTTGGGTGTCTGGGGCCAGATTCGGACCCAGGTGCTCCTGCCTCAAGGGCCAATGCTCTGTCTGCCACTCAGCCACCTGTACTATGATTACTATTTTTTTTTTATTCTGGGTCTTCCCCCTCCCCCTTCTTTTTGGTTTTAGCAGGGCAGTGGGGATCTGGTGGCTTGCATGTCACATGGCTGGGTGATTATTGGGTTTATGAGGCTGGATATGGACTGGGGTGCTCGTGGCTCCAGGGCTAGTGCTTCGTCCATTGCGCCACCTGGCCATACCTACAATTATTACTATTATTTTTTTTAATTTTAATTTTTTTCTCTCCCCTTTACTTTATCGCCCAAGCAAGTCTATATTCATGGGGAGGAGGGGTATTTTGTTTACTCTTAAACAAGAATATTTTATTAATGTAAAAAAATTTGTACAAAATGAGAATTAAAATAAAATAAAATATAAAAAAATTGGAAACTGAGTGATATTCATGGTTGAACAAGTTGTGGTATATTATTGTGATGGAATACTGTTGAGATATAAGAAATGACAGGAAGGGTGCTTTCAGAAAAAATCTGGAAATTTACATGAACTGATGTATAGTGAAGTGAACAGAACCAGGAGATCATTGTCCATAGTTACAGCAACATTATTTGATAACAGACTGTGAAGTACTGTGTGGCTATTTTCACCAATGTAATGATCCAATGCAATTTCAAAAGACTTATAATGAAAATTGCTATCCACCTCTAGAAAAATTACTTCAATCTTCAATGAAGATTGATCCATATCTTTTTATTTTATTATTATTGTTATTAGTTTGAATTTTCTTTGCAACACGACTAATATGGAAATGTGGTATATGACAGCATAAATTTCAAATGCTTGCTTTCTCAAGGAGGGAGCAGGGAAGGGAAGGAAGGAGGAAGAGAATCAGGAACTCAAAATTAAAACAAAAAACAAATGTTAATAATTTTTGTTTTCAAGAAATTGAGAAAAAATGAAAAAAGCCAGAAAAATGCAAAGTTGAATGTATATTTTGCTATTTTATGTCCCTTTCCCCTTCTAGGAGACTAATGATCTAGGAACATATTAAGACAAGATATACTCACTTGAAGAGAGAAACTATGTGTATAGTTTTGCAACAATATTGAATAACCAACAAACAAATACCCATTTTATGTGTCTAACACTTTTGATCAATTGGGCCAATCTACTGTTTCCCATAAACTCAGCACATTGGAGCAAATAGATGTACTTGGGTGATGGCAGTGGAAGTGAGAGTGGAAAGTGCCAATATTTGTGTACTTTCTTCAGAAAAAAAGAAATCTGACATCACCTTTGAAAACTGCAGGGCAAAGTCTGCCATGTTTTTCAAACTAAGGATTTAAAATATGATATGAGTTATGGAAGAAGAGAAAAAGTACATGAGAGGAAGGCTGTGGTTCCATCTGGGAGCATTCAATGAATCTATCTTATTCTGCAGCTGATTTTTTTTTATTATTATTTTTACAGAGCAGTGTTTTCTCAGACATGTCAAAAAAGCTAGTGTGGCTGCTACCTTCAGGCACTTTACTGTGGAACTCAATGACTTTAACTATCAATTTAGTTTTATACTAATTTTCCAAACTACAATTCTGTAACTTCCTATCAAACTTTCTGATGTTTCATCCAAACTGGAAACCTTGCCACATCCCACCTACTTAAACATTTACTCAAGGATCTCCCTATATCTGAAGTGTAAGCTTTACCCTCCTATCATCCAAAGGGATGTTAGTAAGAATGTGTCTGTCCTTCAAGATCCAGTGAAAATCTTACCATCTTACAAGGATAGGATTAAAAAATATTAGAGACCCTTAAAACAGTATCTAGTCCAACCCTTTCATTTAATAGATGAAGATGCAGAGGGACAGAGAAATTATATGACTTGTCTATCAACATATAAGCAATAAATTATAGAGCTATTTAGACTTACTTACAAATACTTCATTTCCTGAAGTTTTTTTTGAAACTTCTCAGTGAAAATCATTTCTCCCTTCACTGATCTCTTACTCTTCATATTTCAATTAGAATTATATACAATTCAGAATCTTACTGCAAAACTATACACATAGCTTCTCACTTCAAGTGAGTATATCTTATCTTAATATGTTTCTAGATCATTACTCTCCTAGAATATGAAAGGGACATAAAAATAGTTGAATTGTCATCCAATTCAACTTGCTCCTGGTCAATAGAACAAATACATTCTAAGAGAAATATATTTATTTCAGAAAGACAGTTGATATTCAGAAAGATCACTTTGTTCCAGAAAACCTCTGGATGATTGTTCCCAGGTTCCATGAGTCTTTTTTAAAATAAGCAACATGATAATATATATTTATAATCACTTCATACCACCAAGAAATAATTTAATAATAATCAAGATTTGTAGTGTAAATATGAAGGTAAATATCAGGTTTGACCAATCATGGCAGGGAAAACCAAATAACAATACCTCTGGGAATACCTAGAGAGCTTTGATTGGCCTTTATTTTTATTCCTAGCCATTAGCATAGTGTCTATTATATAGTAAGTGCTTCAGAAATGTTTATTGACTGAGGTGTATTGAAGAGTAATGAGATTAGAGTCAGAAGAATCTTGAGAAATTTAAGTTCTGTTACCTACTTGTCCAACCTCAGATTTATCTTCAAACTTCAATTTCATTGTTAGCAAACTAATTCAATGGTACTTGCAACATCTACTCCCCAACTTGGTGTAGCAAAGACATTGATTTACAAGCATCCAAATGTCATTGATGTTATTAAGTGATGTGAGTCCTTGCTTGTTCTTCATATTCAAAGAGGATCATGGGTGACAGTGTGACTTATGCAGGAATTGGATTTAAGTGAGGTAGAGTTGCACAGACATCACCTTCATTCTCTCTTCCTAAGTCATAAAAGTCCAGTGCAGGACAAAAGTCAAAATGATTTGCCATGGCCTATGATGCAGTGGTTGATTTTGGTGTCTCATTCCTTATCAAGCTCTCCATGGTGCCTCCTTTGACAACCTTCAAGACCATTGTTACAAATGATTCTCATCTTTCTGCTGATGGTCTTCACATACTTGTGGTAGATCTCTCCCTAGCTCAATAAGAAGACTGGGACCTTTTGGTTACCCTTAATCTAGTTTAGCCTTTCTTCCAAGATAGTTTATTGAGATGTGACTGGAGCCAGAAATGGAATCAGATAACCTGTAAAGGTGGATGAGAAGCCTTGAAAAGGTCTCAGCTTCATAAGAGAAGTACTAATCCTCCTGAATACACCACCACACACTTGTGAGTCATAAACAAAGAAGAAAAACAAGATTGAAATCCAGATGAAAGTGCTCTTTATTCCTTCTAAACATCAAGGCAAATTTGTCATAGTTCTTTGTTGGACTGATAATTTGCATATCTACTCTTCCATATTTACTTGGGTGCTCATTCTTCCCTCTATTTGACTGCCAGTTTTAGGGCTTATGTCAAGTCCCATCTTTGTATGTTCAACACCTCATGTAGGACATTGTAGATTTTAACAAAGGTTATACTTGAAAGATCTGAGTTGCAATCCTAATTCTGTCACTTAAACTTATGTGATGATGGACAAGTTGCCTAAATTCAATAGATCTTGGGTTCTGTATTTGTAAATTAGAAAGGATATATTTGAAAGCCTTCAAGGTTCTTTGTAGTCTTGAATTTTCAGAAACCAGTGTTCTTTCAACAATACCATAAGGTCTCTATCATAAAGATCATGAAAACATTTGAAATCGATTTCCTGTAAAAGAATTTCCGAGGAGTGATATAGGATGATTCAACCAGAGATTGATTCATATTTGAAAACCTAGTTTTCAGTTTCTGTCATTCAAGTTATTAGACAGAGGGCAGGTTTTATTAGGAATATAATAGAAAAGTGATTCATATGAATGAAATGCTGCTGCTATATAACCACGTGAGCACTCAATTCTAAGAGGCAACAAGGGTAAACTTGTCAACTACAATTCCAAACAATAAGGTGTGTTTATCCAGCAGAGGAGAAAATAGTCACTTAGGGGCTCATAAAAATTAGCTTTCCCTCTATGCAATCAGAAAAGAAAGTGATAGGATCAAGGCATTTAGAAAGAAACTAAAATTAGACATTAGTTTCACAGACAAAAGAAAAAATTGACAGAAGTTTTCTGGAACAATATGAATATGAATGCTTCACCTTTTAGTCCAAGTACAGTAAGATAAGGCAGGAATAGTTACAGGTCAAATTAGGGAAATTCTTTGTTTCACATGTAGATGAGCAAATCACATCCTAAAAGAGGACCTGATTTACTCAGGATTACATTGCTAGGGGCAGCTAGTTGGGGCAATGGATATAGTAGTCAGCCTGAAGTTAATAATACCAGAGTTCAAAGTGTGATCTCATACAGTTACTGGTTTCATAATTCGTAATTTGTCTAAAACTGTCTATCTTGCCTTTTACCTCAGTTTCCTCCTCTGTATGAAGATAACAATAGCATCTAATTCTCAGGATTGTTGTTAGCATAAAATGAGATCTATTTGCATAGAATTTAGTGAAGTACCTAGCATATAGTAGGCGCTAAATAAATGCTATGTTACTTGTTAGACCTAGGATGAGATTCATGACTTTTGAATCTCAGACCAATTAATTGCCTTTCTACCTAGCCCACCAGAGTCAGTGATGAGTCATACAGCAAGTATCTTAGAACCAGAATCCAAAGACTTGGATATTGTTTTATCACCCTAATACTTTAGGATATTCAAGGCTATAAAATTCAGGGTATATAAGCTTTTCCTGAAACAGAACTCTGATGGAATTCAGTGAATCATAATGAAGATAATTCTTGAGAAATATTATGCTTTTCCAACATTCATCATGAAGCATACAACTGATTATCCTATATTCAGTGTCTGTCACAACAGGATCACATACTACATTGTATATAATCTCGATCATGTCTGGTTCCAAAGTTCTTTTGAATTCTTGGCACAGAAGCACATAATATCAAAGGTGGAAGAAGACTATGGGTCATGAATTTCAGCCCATATGTGAACAAAAATCCACTCTACCAAAGACACAAGTGAGCATCCAAATGTTGACTAAAGATCTTCCACCACTGAGAGTGGAATGGGATATGTCCATTCAACCCTTGTATAGCTCTTATTAAATATCTTCTTGAGTTCAAACTTGCCTATGACCTCCAGTTCCTGCCAATCAGTGTTTCTATCCTGTATTTTTTTTTTTTGTATCTATGGCATACCAATCAAATACAATGCCATATCCTGCATGGAAAATCTGATGACAGGAAGAAGGACGACAACTTTGCACAACTTTGTTTCATCTAAATCCATTTGATATGCAAGTCAAGACATCTTTCACTGGTCATTTAAAAATAATTTGAATGGGGCAGCTAGGTGGCAGAGTGGATAGAGCACCAGCCCTGGAGTCAGGAGTACCTGAGTTCAAATCCAGCCTCAGACACTTAATAATAACTTAGCTGTATGGCCTTGGGCAAGCCACTTAACCCTATTTGCCTTGCAAAAACTGAAAAAAAACCCCAACCAAATAAAAATAATTTGAATGTAGTCATTGATGGTGGGTTGAAAATGGAAGAATTTGTTTGTGGTGTGGGAATGATCAAGGATTTTGTTTTATCCCATACACATTATTTTCTTGCCCTTTGATTTTCAAAACGTTTTTAGAAACAGAAAAAATTTAAAAACCACTATAATTGTATACTATTATGTTTTAAACTACTACACTCATTTTATCAAACATTATACAAAAAATTAAAACAAAAATATTCAGAACAGGAAAACTTTTAAAAGCTATTTTTAATATAGGGAAAATAGATCATAGGCAAATATTTTTGCACTATTTTAATTAATCAACTTCCAATTTTTAAAACTTTTGTCAAAATGCTCATAAGTAGTTTGGTAATATAGGAAAAGTTGTTTTACATTGTACGCTTCTTGAATACTGAATCAATAAGAACTTTTAGGTTGTTTCCTACGCAGGCACTGGGTCAATTGTGAGGATTCAGAGAAAATATTGGGCAGTTCTTCAGAAGGAGCTCACACTCTTAGTTGATTTTTTTTATTTTGTTTTTTATTGTGAGGAATGTAGGGTATTGGTCTTCACAGGGTGTGGAGGGGGCCCCCCTCAGGTATCCATTACAAAGGGGGGATGGCCCAGTCAATCACAAAACTGGGAGAGTTTTCCTAATCCCATTCCAGAGATGGCAAACCCAAGATTAGAGTAATCTAGTCCTTAGCTGTTCAAGAGTAACCTTGAGATCTTGACCTAATGCAACTGAGTTTGCACAATTAGCTAATTGAATATTATCCCACACGCCCCCTGTAAGATTGGGGTTCATCGACATATCATACGTTGTATGATGAGAGCCTTTGAAAATCCAAGAGGGAGGGGAAAGAATTTCTGAAGACTATAAATTACCTGATGTTCGAATGGCACCTTGCGCCACACGCCAAGTGAGGTACCCATATCCTGAAAGATTCATGAATAAAAATCTACAATTTTCTCTCACTCTAGCAGGTTTTTCATTTATTAATTTATAACATATGTTTAATTATAGAAATATTTTATTGGTTTCCCAATTACATATACTGATATGATTTTTAAAAACCGGTTCTATCACATAAAAAAACTGGATAATGCAAATTTAGATCTTGATGAAAAATTCATATCTGGTTAAAAAGAGGTTATTTTATGAAAATCACCTTGAGCATATGGATTGTGGTGCCTTTTAATAAGCATTGTTAAGTGACAGATTGATTTTCTGTAACTTCTCATTGCTCCTAGGTTTGTATTTTGATGCCAAGCAAAAGAGGTATAACTCCATTTCCAAAGAAGAACCTTCAAAATAAACAAAGATAAGTATCATATTTTTTTCCAAATTCTGCACTTAAGCATTGACTCTCTGTCTCCTTTCTTTTCCCCATCCATTCTTCTCCTGATTATAATCACTGAAGCCACTGTATTCCCTTCTCCCTACCCACTGACCTCACATTCTCAATGTCACAGCAACAAGACTCCAGAAGTATTTTCAGGTCAATCATTCAACGTCCTTCCTTACTCCCTTAGTGACTGTTACAAGGCCAGCCTCTCAAGAATCAAACCTACCAACATCAAACATATACATTCTTTTGGTTCTAAAAAACCTTCATGTTGGTAAGTTCCTGTATATCCTAAAACTTTCATGGTCACATTTATTTCTCTTTTTGCCCCTCTGGGCCCCACAAAAGTCTAAATTCCAGATACTCAGCTATGACCTATTCATTGTAATATTTTTGGCAAATTGCTTTGAAGAATATTCTTTTTGAACTTGAAAATGCTTCATATATGTTAGTTTTTATTACTTTCTACTGAGAGGATAAGAAGGGTGTAAATTTTATCACTGTGACATTCTACACTACTCTTTGGCAATAAATTAACCAACATTTCCATTTTTTTTAATAATCAATAGCAGTTTGAAAGCTAAGGAAACATTTGTTTCATTGTCTTTTGTTGTTTCAGACAAAATAAACATTCAAACACTAATGAAAAAATCTACAAGTTTGATCCAATCCAGATGTTTAAAGCCTTAAGGGGGAGATTTGTCTTCTAAAGCCTCCAGATTTAATCACTGATACATTATTTTTTATTAGGGACTCACCTAACATATCACTGCATAATTAATGTAATGAAAGCAAATGTGACAATAAAAGCAAACTTATGATTTTAGTAAGATAATTTCTGTGCAAGACTATCTAATGACTGACCCACATAATCATCATGTTGAAAAAGAAGAGGTGGAGAGTAGGAATTAGAATTCTAGACTTAGATGAAAGGAGACTTGGGTTTGAATTCAATCTCATATCTGAGCTATGTGAGCATGCCCAACTATCATTCTGGGCCTCAGTTTTCTCATCTATAAAATGGGGATAGCAACAGTATCAGTCTTACAGAGTTAATCTGATGAAATGTGATATTTAAATGTATTTCAAAAGTCTTACAAACTTCAAAAATATTCTTGGAGATAACAGTAAGATAGTAACTGGATAAAAAGATGTTGGAAGTTTGGGTATATAAGGAATTATTATAAGGGATAAATTTCTGGAAGATAAAGGAAAAGGATGAACCATAGCCCAGGAAGAGTTGTTGGCTTTTGGTAAGCAAAGGGGAATTCCTCTTGTTCTGAAACTCAAGAAAACTAGTATATTTAAATGCTTCTCATTTAGTAACTGCAAAGTTCTAAGATGTTCCATTTACTGTTTATTCTCAAAATATTCTTGAAACTAATTGAAGTGGGTCCCTTCAATTATATGAAGGCAGAGGAACCAACAAAAGTAACTGATTAATTCTATAAGTGTCACAAACTTATTTCTCTACATTGTCCATCTGATAGAGTCAAGAAAAACAAAATGGAATCCTTTTTTCTACATGATAATCCTTCAAATGTTTCTATGTCATTCTTATATCTTTCCTTCCTCAAATTTTTTCCAGGCTAAAAAGTCTCAATTCCATTCTCCAATATTTTTTAATATTCATATTCAAGACCATTTCTTTAACCTTGGATGGAATGGGCAGGCTGAGTTCAAGTAGGGGATGGGGTAAGAAGACATTTATATTTCTAACACAGTTAACCAAGGACAAGATAAACCCTTTCCCTTAGAAAGACCTCCTCAATTTTTTGAGTGTTGTGGAATAACAAATACCTAGGTGGAGGTGATAGTTGCTACTATGATGGGACCCTGGGGATAGGTGCAGAGATGGGAGGGGAGTTATTTTACATGTTCTCTGGTAGAGAACTATAAATTATGAGGTGCCATTGCCATTGATGGTATTGTTTCACCTACAGATGAAGAATGTCAGTCCTCATAGGAGGTTTGACCTTTGCTGATGACAGCATCTTGGGGCCTAGCTACTGATTAGAGTTTGAAGGCACTTTAATACCCTGATTTTCTTTTTCTGGACTTGCTCCTATTTATCAATGACCTGCTTAAAATTTAGAAGCCTGAGTGTCTAATGTGCCTTTACCTCCCTCATTGGCAACTCTACATCTCCATAAATGAAATCTAAAAACACTTTAACATTTATGAGCAAGTTCATATACTATTGGTTAGTGGTTACTTAAGGTGCCTGGTGTATCTTTTAAGAAATGCTATATTGGCATAAATTCTTTAGCCTGACCTGGCTTCATATTTTTAAAAACAATTTTAATCTCCCTTTAACCAGTTCAGCATTTTTGGCCTTTGCCCTGCTACCCCCTTTCATAGTCCAATTAATGAGTTCTAACTAGACTGCTCATTTGTTATTCCTATTTTAACGATGATTCAGAGACCATCTTACCTAATTCATAACTGAACAGGAGTCTCCTCTCCTATGCTACTGAAGACTTCCAGTGAGCAAGAACCCATTAAATTCTCAGACTGTCCTTAATAATTTTAGAATTCTCTAAATTGACAGGTATACATTCTATCCTTCAAGATGACATTTAAATTTTTCTGTAATAAGACTCAGCTTATTTTTGTGGATTTATTTTAAATTGCTCTTTTCAATATTTTGAGTTCTTTTCTTCCTTTTCTAAGGGATGGAGTTCTGCAGATTAAATATTTATGTCAACAAATTGTCTAATAAGTGACTGTATTTAACATAATGTGGAAAGACAAAGAGATGATATGGTCTCAGTTTTTAACTACCACCTATTAACCATGACAGACATTGATTAGTTTGACAATTGATTTTTTTCTTGTCTGATTTTCTTGTTATAATCAATAAAATATTACTAATTCTTTGAAATCACTCCTTGATTGATCAACAGTATATTCTGGGTCAAGCTTGCCTGGTCATTGTTTGGGCCCTGCTTACTTAGCTCAGAGTGAACATAAATAGCAATTATTTCTGTTTTGATGGGAAAACTTCAGACTCTGGTCCTTCACATTTGATTTCTTTTGTGCAAGGAAAAAAATCATCATTTTTGGTCTCTTTGCCTCATGTCTCTCTTATCTAGCCTTAATTACTGAATGTGCAAGCCTCACTCATACTATTGATCTGGGAAAGACCTTACCTAAAAAAGGTCCACCTTCTCCTACTGCATCTATGGCCATCTCCAATCATCCTGATCAAAAACCGGCCATTGGAATTAGATAGCTCTGGGGGAGAAGTTGAGATTGGTGATTTGGCACAGCAATCCTCCAACCCCACTTAAATACATTTTTACTTGCATGTCATGACAAGACCTATTTGGTGTCATGGTCTTCTTTAAGAATAAAAAACAGGGGCAGCTAGGTGGCACAGTGGATAGAGCACTGGCCCTGGAGTTAGGAGGACCTGGGTTCAAATCTGAACTCAGACACTTAATAATGACCTAGCTGTGTGGCCTTGGGCAAGCCACTTAACCTCATTGCCTTGCAAAAAAAAAAAAAAGAAAGAAAGAAAAAAGAATAAAAACCAAACAACAATAACAACAAGCAGGAGTGCTAAAGACATGCATATCAGGGGACATCTATGAGAGTTTTTAAAAAAATCTGAAATATAAAATTAATTTCAATCAGGACTTGGAGTCAAATAAGAAGACCAGGCATCAAGTCCAACCTTTGACATTTAATGACTGTATATACCTTGACAATCCACTATATTTTCCAGTGCCTTGGGAAAATTTTTCTAATATATCAGCCTATGTGAAAGAGGAATTTTACTCATCTTCAAGTTTCCTATATAAATGAAATCACAATTCTAAACCTTTTTGTCTTCTATATACCGCATGTTGGATTTAGGAAGATCTGAGTTCAATTCAAAACCCTGAAATTTCCTAGTTGTGATAACTATTCTTCCTTCTTTCCTTTATTTGTTCCTTTCTGCACTCTCTTTCTTTCCTTCCTTCTTTCCTTCCTTCCTCTCTTCTTCCCTATCACCCTTCCTTCCTTGACATTCCATTCATTTTTTTCAAATTCAAGCAGCAATAATGTTTGTCATCTGTGATCTCATGATTCACTGTCTTCAAATACTTCCCCTTTCCTTGTCACATTTCCAAATATTTCTAAAATATAAATATTGTAGAAATTCTTTTTCTCAAAAATATTGCTGTATAAAATTCTCCCCAGGATAAATGCCAACTATAGGACATTTGCAAGCTAAAAGAAAAGTAGATTCCTTTCACAATTCTTAAGTTTGTCATTTTAAAGTGAACCTTGTGTTTGCAATGTGAGATCCCCTTGCTCCTCCCTTTTTCACTACATCAGCATGTTCTTAATGTTTTGTGTGGAGTTGAGGAGCTATTCTTTCATTGTCCTTAAAGGACTTAAGAACTTATATCTCTCTCTGTACATCAACTAATTATCCAACCAAACATTTAGATGACTGATGAATCATAAAACTTTAAAAATGGATTTTAATATTCAAGAATAAATGCATCTGGTGAATTCTCAATTATGAAAAAAATAACAGATCCTCTAGTAATAAATATCCCATAGCATTTTAAGCATTGGATGATTACCTATGCCATTTTCCACGTGTGGAAATATTCTCTCTGTCTTTCCTTTGTCATTACCAATGTGACTAAAATGTTCCCATTATTAAGACCCAGTAGCTTTGAATATTTCACTGAATACTTTAGCCAACAATATTATCTCTTTTTGCCTTCTTCTATGATCCAGTAACATTTAATATCTACCATTTAATGGGTATCACTGGAATAAGGAAAATATTAAATTTGGTGTGAAAACAAACAAACAACATTGCATTTGATCCTTATGTTTCTCTACCAGCATCATATTAACAATGTGACTTGGATAAGTCACATCACTTTTTGGGGACTTGATTTCCTTATCTGTAAAATCATCTGGTTTTTATTAGATAATCTCTTAGGTTCCTTTAAACTAAAAAATCCTATGATCCATTTACTGGATAATTCATGAAACACATAACCCAAGAGTTGAGTTAAATATGTATATATATATATATATATATATATATATATATATGCATATGAATATATACACATGTTTGTATACAAACCTGAAAACAAACAATGTTGGATTTGATCCTTATGTTCCTCTACTAACTAACAGTTTGACCCTGTGACTGTCTCCCTAAATCTCCCTCCAATGACAAGTGCTGAGTGCTAGTTGCTGGAACTGAATATTAATGGAGACTGAAAGGGGTCAAGATTGTGATGATAAACCAGGAATGTTCCTGAGCTCTAACCAGCTTCCCTCAGAAACAACATTAAGTTAAGCCTCTAAATGAATTCTGGAGTGACAGAACACACAAAAAAACCAAAGCAGAGTCTTTTCCAGTAAAGGTCTGTTGGAAGTATTTCAGAAAAACTCTGTCTACCTTAGGTGGAGCAGCAACAACACCAAGCAAAGATTGCATATACCACATCTGGAGATTGTATAGGAGAGGCCAGAAGGATGCTTGCATCTGTAGCAAAGAACAGCAGCTGAAACCCTTAGGTCTTTGTTCAGCAGGCCAATAGCATAGCAGACAAGCTGTGAGTTCTAGCATAGAAGGCAAATTGTGAACCATAGAACCCTATACAGCCAGCAGCTCCAGTGTGAAGGGCAAGCTGCTAGCATAGAAAGTCAGTGAGTGGGTCCCTTGTCCCCAACCCAAGAAGCTTGGGACAGTGTCCCAAGGGACCCAGAAACAGAGTTCAAATGTAAAAATTATGAACTAGGTTACAAATGATTAAGAAACAGGAAAAAGTTCAGACTCTTGTAGGCTGTTATATCAGCAAATAAGATCAAAACACCATCTCAGAAAAGGATAGTTGAAAAAGGCCACCTCTGAAGCCTCAAAGGAGAGTGTGAATTGTTCTCAATTCCAAAATATCCTCTTTGAAGATCCCAAAAAGGATTTTAAAAAATAAAGTAGAAAAATGGGGGAAAGAAATGAAAAGTATGGAAGAGCTGAAAAAAGAAAGGGCAAAAATTTACTGGAGGGTGGCTAGGTGGTGCAGTGGATAGAGCACTGGCCTTGGAGTCAGGAATACCTGAGTTCAAATCCTGACTCAGACACTTAATAATTACCTAGCTGTGTGGCCTTTGGCAAGCCACTTAACACCATTTGCCTTGCAAAACCTAAAAAAAAAATTACTGGAGAAAATAGAAATGGTTAAATGGAAAAGGAGATATAAAACCTAACTGAAGAAACTGATTCCTTAACAATTAGGATTGGGCAACTGGAATTACTCTGTGAAACATCAAGAATCAGTAAATGAACTCATCCAACCTTTTTGGAAAGCAATTTGCAATTACTCTCAAAGGGCAACAAAAAATGCATATACCCTTTGATTCAGCAATACCACTACTCAGTCTATACCCTGAAGAGATCATGAAAAAGTGTAAAAACATCACTTGTCCAATAATATTCATTGCAGCTCTGTTTGTGATGGCAAAGAATTGGAAATTGATATATGTCCATCAATTGGGGAATGGTTGAACAAATTGTAGTATGTACATTATGGAACACTATTTTCTATTAGAAACCAAGAGAGATGGGAATTCAGAGAAGCCTGGAGGGATTTCCATGAACTGATGCTGAATGAGATGAGCAGAACCAGAAAAACATTGTACACTCTAACAGCAACATGGGGGGTGATGATTAATCTTGATGGACTTGCTCATTCTATCAGTGAAATAATCAGGGACAATTTGGGGTATCTGCAATGGAGAATACTATCTGTATCCAGAGAAAGAATTGTGGAGTTTCAACATAGACCAAAGACTATTACCTTTAATTTAAAAAAAAAAACTCATCTTGGGGGGCGGAGCCAAGATGTCCACATGAAGTGATCAAGTCTTAGGAGCTCTCTGATGAAACTCATGGACTAAGGACTCTAACTGAACTTTCAAGAGACAGAACCCACAGGGGGACCCAGTGAGGCAGTTCTTCTGCTCGGGGTGACCTGGAGAGGGGCGGCCCACCAGAGGGGTGGCCTGTCAGAGCCAAAGAACTTCAGCCTCCCGGAGGCAGCCCCAGGGCACTGGGAGACACAGCTCACAGCAGCAGGGGAGTATCCTGAGCTGCACCCCGGGGAGCACCGGCACAAAGAGGGGGGAACACAGGGGGACCTCTGCCAGAGCAAGCACGTGGAGCCCAGCCCTTGGGGCACACAGCAAGCAGCTTGGTCTTTCAGTAGCCTAGACCCGGAAACAGAGGCAGGAGGAGCCCATAAGCAAGAGCCCCCAGGGCATGAGCCCATTGAGCTGAGGGAGGGGAGTGAAGAGAGACTGCCGAGCTCTGTCCTCTGCCCCTGGAACAGAACTCTGGGGCTCTGACCACATTCAGATCCTGATCCCAGTCTAGGCCCCCCCCCCCCCCATAGAACAACAGGGCCTCCCCACTTTGGCCCCGTGGCAGAGGGGGGGCGCTTATGGTCATTAAAATACCAGGAGGGCAGACAGAGCCTCTCACACACTGAGACCCTTGTGGGAGTGTCCCAAAAGCTCAGGAAGCACCCCAAAAAACAGGCTTAGGCTGGGAAAATGAACAAGCAAAGAAATAAGAGGAAGCCCATTGAGAAATATTTTGCAAATGAGCCCAAGAAGGATCAAAATACTCACTTCTGAAGATGAGGAAGCACAAGCTCCTGCATCTAAAGACTCCAAGAAAAACAGAAATTGGGCTCAGGCTATGACAGAGCTCAAAAAAAGACTTTGAAAATCAAATGAGGGAGTTGGAAGAAAAACTGGGAAAAGAAAGGAGAGAGATGCAGGAAAAACATGAAAATGAAGTCAGCAGCTTAGTCAAGGAAATCCAAAAAAATGCTGAAGAAAATAGCATTCTTAAAAACAGCTTAGGTCAAATGGATAAAACAGCTCAAAAAGTTATTGAGGAGAAGAATTGTTAAAAAGCAAAATTGGCCAGATGGAAAAAGAGATAAGAAAACTCTCTGAGGAGAACAAATCCTTCAGACAAAGAATAGAATTCAGGGAGATTGATGAATTTACCAGAAATCAGGAATCAATACTTCAAAACCAAAAAAAAAATGAAATATTAGAAGAAAATGTGAAATATCTCATTGAAAAAACAACTGATATGGAAAACAGACTTAGGAAAGATAATTTGAAAATTATTGGAATACCTGAAAGTCATGATCAGGAAAAGAGCCTTGACATCACTTTCAAAGAATTACTACAGGAAAATTGCCCTGATATTCTAGAAGCAGAGGGCAAAATAGAAATGGAGAGAATCCACCAATCCCCCCAAGAAAGAGATCCCAAAAAACCAACCCCCAGGAATATTATAGCCAAGTTCCAGAATTCCCAAGTCAAAGAGAAAATATTACAAGCAGCCAGAAGGACACAGTTCAAATATCGTGGAGCTGCAGTCAGGATCACACAGGACTTAGCAGCATCTACAGTGGAAACTCATAGGGCTTGGAATACAATATACTGGAAGGCAAAAGACCTTAGAATGCAGCCAAGAATGAACTACCCAGCAAGGCTGAATGTCCTCTTCCAGGGAAAAAGATGGACTTTCAATGAACCAGGGGAATTTCAAAGGTTCCTTTTGGAATGGCCAGAGCTGAACAGAAGGTTTGATCTTCAGATACAGGACTCGGGTGAAGCATAGAGATTGGAGGAGAGGGGGGAAATATGAGGGACTTAATGAGGATGAACTGCATGTATAGAAAAATGATACTGATAATATTCATATGAACCATCTCAGTTAATAAAGCAGGTAGAGGGAGCTTTTATAGTTGAAGCACAGGAGAAAGCTGAATTCGAAGATAAAATATGGTGTAAAATGGAGTCAATAGGAAAAAAAGGGAAATGGAAAGGGAGAAAGAAAAAGGAGAGGGGGTATAGTCCAAGATATTTCACATAATAAGATTTTTTTTTATTACAATGAGCTATTGCAATGATATGGAAAGGGGGAGGCAAGGGGGAATGAGGGAACCTTTGCTCTCATCTGAGATGGCTAGGAGAGGAAACAGCAAATATACTCAATGGGGTATAGACAACTGGAGTAAGAAGGAGGGGGGAACAGGGGGAAGGGGTGAGGAAGTGAATAAAGTAGGAGAGGATGGGCAATGGGGGGACAGTGGTCAGATATAACACATTGTGTTTTTTTACTTCTTGCAAGGGGCTGGGATTGGAAGGCCTGCCCAGGACCATAGGGGCCAGGTGGATTCTGGGCCTAAGGGGTGGTATGGGGGCTCAGGGCTTCTTGGCCCCAGGACCAGGTATCTGTCTGCTGCACCACTCAGTGAAACTACAGCAGAGTGAGAGTGAAAGGAGAGAGAAAATATAGTACATGGTAGTGGAGAAATAAGAAAGGAGGGAGTTGCAATCAGCAATGGCAATGTTGGAAAAATATGGAAGTAACTTTTGTGATGGACTTATCATAAAGAATGTGATCCACCCAGGACAGAGTTGATGGTGTTGGAACAAAAACTGAAGCACATTTTTTGTTATTATTTGGGGGAGGGTGCAGGGCAAGTGGGGCTGGGTGGCCTGCCTGGGCCCACATAGCAGGGTGATCTTTGGGTGTCTGGGGCCAGATTCGGACCCAGGTGCTTCTGCCTCAAGGGCCAATGCTCTGTCTGCCACCCAGCCACCCCTACTATTATTACTATTTTATTTTATTTTGGGTCTTTTTTTTTTCCTTCTTTTTGGTTTTTGCAGGGCAGTGGGGATTGGGTGGCTTGCATGTCACATGGCTGGGTGACTGTTGAGTTTAAGAGGCTGGATATTGACTCAGGTGCTCGTGGCTCCAGGGCTGGTGCTTCATCCATTGCACCACCTGGCCATACCTACAATTATTACTATTATTTTTTTTATTTTAATTTTTTTTTCTCTCCCCTTTACTTTTTCGCCCAAGCAAGTCTATCTATATTCATGGTGGGAGGAGTATTTTGTTTACTTGTAAACAAGTATATTTTATTAATGTAAAAGAAACATTTGTACAAAATGAGAATAAAAAATAAATTAAAAAAACTCATCTTATGTAATTTTGCTATCTCTTATATTTTATTCTTTTCCTTAAGTATATAATTTCCCTCTCAACACATTCAGTTTGGATCAATGGATAGCATGGAAAAAATGTAAAGACTAACAGACTGCCTTCTGTTGGGGGGGAAGGAAGCCAGATTACGGGAAAAATTGTAAAATTCAAAAATAAATAAATAAAATTTAAAAAGAATCAGTCAATAAAATTGTAAAAACTAAAACAGAAAATACCTCATTAGTGATATTTTTCTTTTTTGTCTCCAGTTCTCATGTCTAGCATATAGTAGGCATTTATTAAATGCTTATTGAATGAGACTGAAGTTATTCCCATAAAGTTTCTTTTTCTTTTATATATATATATATATATATATATATATATATATTTTTTTTTTTTTTCATCCATATGCAACTGTATATTTTTAGGTTACAAGATTTACTTCCACACTCCCTCCCCACCCGCCTCTCCTCAGCAGCAAACTGTCAGGTTAGCTTTATAAGTAAGTATTTTGATAAACATGTTTCCAGATTAGTTCTTTTCAGTATAAGGAATTAGGATTAAGGGTTAGAGATAATTTTTACAAAGTATTAATCAGATTCTGAAGGGGTTTTTGTGTTTTGTTTTGTTTTGACTTTCTTCCTCTAGATGGGGATAACATTGTCCATAGTTAGAATAATACAATTGTCCTAACTCTCTGAACTTCTGAGAGGAGCTGCTTCCATCAAGGCTGTTAATCTCATACCCTTAAACTTTCTAAAAAGAATCTGTTCAACATGGTAGATGTTCTCTTGTTCTTGAGGATAGCAGAGTCTGCCTGAAACTTGCTATAGCTGATTCTCAATATTACCATATGAATGACTTCACCTTGATCCTGCAAATTATTTTTTGCCATATCTCACTTGTATATATACTGATATTTTTTCTCTCTTCTCATCTTCTCTTATCTGGTCCTATCCCTCTCTCCCCTTTCATCGTTTCCTCATCTTTTATTGTCCCTCTCTTATCCCTTCTTCTCTCTTCTCTCCTCTCCTTTCCTCTCTCCTCTCTTCTCTTCTTTTGTGCATTCTACATAATTCAAGGGTCCAAAATATATCTTCTTTTCCTCTTTAGATTTCCTGGTATTTTTGTCCTCCTGAGGTCAGAGTTCTGTGATTTATAATCATATAATATCATTGAGAAGAATAATAGAGTGAATGATATCTGTTACTTAGGATAATATAAAATATTATTCACATTTCCAAAAACAATCTTGTTTATTCTTCTGGTATTCAATTCTACATCCAGGTCCCCATGAAACACAGTGTTTATTTCAGATTACTATATTGGTAGATCATCACATCAAATATTTTAGGATAGAAGGAATTTAGAAATTATCTAATTTGGGAAATGAGACAACAGACATACAGAGATGTTAAGTGACTTATGTGTCATCTAGGTACTAGATGGTTGAGTCAAGATCCGAATCAAGGTTCTGTGGTTCCAAATCTAATATACCTAGCAGAAGCTAGGTGGCAGAATAGGAAGACTGTAAGCCTGAGTCAGGAAGAGCTGAGTTTCAATCCGGCTTCAGAAACCCATGAGCTGTAGACCCTGGGCAAGTAAATCTCTCTGTGTTTCACTCTTCTCTTATGTAAAATGGGGATTCATAATAGCTCTGCTCTATCTTTCTAGACCACTTTCACATTACTTCCTATACATTGAATAATCTAGTCAAATTGATCAACTTCTTATTCCACATAAATTACATTATATCTTCTACCTCCAGGTCCTTACATGGGGCATTTACCATGTTTGAAATACAATCTTTCTTTATCTTGGTGCTTACTTTGATTCCCTTCTTTACCTCAGTAGAGATGTCAGTAGAAATTATTTTTCTATATTTCCAGTAATCAATAAACACCCTGCTCCTCACCTGAAATTAATTTGTATTCTTACAGTACACCAGATTTTGAAGCAAGTATTAAATAAGGTTATTAAACTGTTGCCAGCAATGATAACATATTACTACCAAAATACAGACAGATCATTTAATTTCAAATTTGTTGTTCCCATTCTTGTTTGAATCTAAAAATGATGATTGAATCATCAGGTTTATCTGGGTTTTGTTCCAAGATATCTGTAGATACACTCTACCCCTCCCCTCCAAATTGGGCTTGGCTACTTAGTGACAAGAACAAAAAATAGCAACAAATACAATTTCTGTGGTAATGTGTTAGCTCATTTAATTTTTGTGAGATATGTCCTACTATGATCCCCCCTTTGACAGCTTAAGAAAACAAACAGTCAGTAAGTAGAGTAAGGATTTGAACTCAGGTCTTCCTGACATCAAACCCAGGGCTCTGGTCCAATAGATCACCATTTTGCCATTGAACTTGTCCATATTTGTCACTTGGTAAGGAATCACATATTTTTGAAAGTATAAGAGATCTTAGAAATTATCTTGTCCAATCCCCTTCTTCTGAGTGATGGGGGAGGGGAGATGACAGTTAGATTCACCTAAGAGAACATAACCATTAAATGACTCAGAGTATTTCCAAATATACAATAGAGGTACAACATGTCCAAAGAATATATATATATATATATATATATATATATATATATATATATATATGTATATTACTTTTAACTACCATTTCCACTCACTGGGACAAGACTCAACCTCCCACAAAACTTGTAAAATCTTTATTATTCTCAGTTTCACTGAATAGAGTACTGTCATTATCTTATTTTCCCTCAACGTGACATAGCAATATTTTGATCAGCCATAGCAGTGTACCTTGTAGAGGAGCAATTTGCGAAATTTAGCCGTCCCCAAATGATAATCATGTCGCATGGCTTAGTTGATATTTTGTTGCTTGTCTAATAAATCCTTAATATTATTATTGAATTTTTCTTATACGATTTTGCCCATACTTAACCCATGAGAATTGAATCCATAATTAATACCAATCCAAGATCTTTGCTGAACTGGAATCATTGCAGAAATTCACATTGTCTTCTCTAATCTTCATATTGACTCTGAAACAAGGTATCAGTATTATTTAAAATATACGTTGTGGAGATGACCAAAACTAAGAAATGGGGATTAGGTCGAGACCACACTATAAACTGATTGCAAGGCTTGGATTAGCAGATTTCCTTACTTCTTTAATCTGGGTCCTAATTTCTTCAAATTTTGTGATTTTGGAGTGGAGAAAGAAAGGTTAAAGTAATACGTAGATGAAGATATTCCTCCATACTTTTAAAGTGGAAAAATTCATTGTCAGTCCTTCCTCCCCTTACACTCTCATCATACTCTCAAGTGACCTTTCATTATTCCTTCTCCAATGGCACAAACCCAAATGATAGTGGAAATTTTTTTTTAACCTTTTACTTCCAGTTTCTGTGGTATCCTTCTCCTTACTTCTCTCCTCTGCTGTCCCAATTAGAAGAGAACCCTATCATTCTAGCTTCGGTTTCTTTATTCTTTGCCCTTTGTTTTATATTGCTTTGTAATTAGTAATTAAAATAATATTTATCTGCACCCATTTTTATTTATGTTAAAAATCAATTGGGGGGATAATTGTTATAACTGTACAAACCTTTCCTCTTTTTGTTACTCTTGCTATCTCCTTATATATTTGCTACTGTTGGCTGAGTTGACTACAGACAAATGGACAATTACAAAGACCAAGACTACATCTCAAATTGACCTTTACTCTCTCTTCATCCATATTCAGTTTCTTCTTTTGGGGTGTCTTTGTGTGCTCCCTTGCTAACTCTATTATGGAAGTTCTAAATCTGGACAACAAAATGTATCCAAGGATATAGATTCCAGGCAGTACATGACATTGGATAGGAGAACACATTTTTAATTTCACAAAGATTGGGTTTCTTTCATAATCTATTTTATGCATTTAAAGTATTACTCTGAGAAAGGATCCATAGTCTTTGTCAGACTGCCAGAGAAGCTCATGTACAATTAAGATTAAGAAGCTTAGATTTAAAAGAAGACATTCTTGACTTATAGGTGTGAGAATTATGAAGAATGTATCAGTTTCTGACTTCCTTCACACCTTGTTCCAAGGTCATCATTATTAGACCAACAAATGTTTTGATCTCTTTCTCTGAGTTCACTTTTGAACTGAAACCAATTATCATACAATTAATGGGCCTTAGAGAAAATCTCTAATCTATACGGTATGTGAAAAAAAATCCTCATCATCCTAGCCAGCAAGTATTTTGTTATTCAGCCCTTGTGTGAAGATCTCAATAGAGTCAAGAACTCCTCTTGGTTCATGTCAGTCAATTTTCCCTTTGGATAGTCTAATCATGGAAAAAGAGTCTTATTTCAAGCTTAAATTTAGATCTTGCAAAATGCTTCAAAGACTTTACTCATTTTTTTCATTCCCTTTGGGCAATGCTCCATTTCAAAGACCTTTGTATTAAGCTTTTTACTTATGCCTAATCAAGTACTACAATGGCTCATGAAATAGGATTTTATCTTTGGATCTATAAATCCAAACCCATCAAGTTCTACATTTCCCTAATTAAGAGAATCTATGTTGTTTTCCTTCTACTAGTTATGATTTCCTTCCATCTTTTATTTTCACTTACAATGAATATATTAACAAGGAAATAATTCAGTTTATCCAACAGTTATTGGACAAAAAAATTACATACTGAGTAGAATGAAGTCAAGATAACAATTATCCCATAGTATTGGTCATGGGAGAAACTCAGCCCTGAAGTCTGCAAAGCAATAGAAATATTTGTAAAAGAATGTTGCCTTAATTTTACACAGAATTGGCATATTTATATGATTATGGTTAGAGTAAGTTATGGGGGCACCTGTCAAGAAGCTGGTTGAATTAATACAAAATTCAATGGAAAGAAAGGGGTGGAGCCAAGATGGTGAGAGAAACTAGGGATTTCCTTGAGTTCTCCCCAGCTTCCTTCAGAAACGACATTAATCAAGCCTCTAAATGCATTCTGCTGTGACATAATACACAAAGAGAAAGAGAGGAGCATTTTCTAGCTTAAGAAACTTGGAAAATTTTCTGGAAAATTTTGCCTGCCTTTGGTATAGGGGGACCTTGACCCAGCACAGACAAGCATGGGGAAAGCAGCAGGAGTTCTCTCATCCCCATTGCAGTTCAGCAGTCCAGGTCTTAGGTTATGATTCATTAGGCAAGTAACACAGGAAACCAAGTTAGAAGCTTCTAGGCTTGGCATACAACACAAATTATGGACCCCAAAACCCCAGATCAGTGGGTACAACTAGGCTAGGAATTTCAAAACAGTGGAGAAGCCACTAGCACCTGAGGTCCCATAGGCATATCACTAAAAAGACTAATGCAAATCATATAATTATCTCAATAGATAATGAAAGAGCATTTGACAAAATAAAGTACCCATTCCTAATAAAAACACTATAGAGCATAGAAATATATGAATATTTACCATAAAATGATAAACAGTATCTATCTGAAAACATCAGAAAACATTATAGGTAATGAGGATAGGGTAGGAACATTCCCAATAAGATCAAGGGTGAAACAAATATCCCCATTATCACCATTATTATTCGATATTGTACTAGAAATATTAGCTTTAGAAATAATAGAAAAAAGGGAATTGAAGGAATCAGAATAGATAATGAGGAAATAAAATGTTGCTCTTTGTAGATGATAGGATAATATACTTAAAGAATCCTAAAAATCAACTACAAATTCTACTTTGAACAGTTGGCAACTTTAGGAAAATAGCAGGGCATAAAATAAATCCGCACAAATCATCAACATTAGTGTATATATATATATATATATATATATATATATATATATATATATATATATATATATATTACCAACAGGATCAGCACTAGGAGATAGAAATAAAGAAATTACATTTAAAGTAGCTGTGGTCAACATAAACTACTTGGGAATATACCTGCCAAGACAAACCCAAGAACAACATGAGCATAATTACAGGACTCTGCACAAAAATAAAGTCAAATTTAAACCATCTGGAAAATATCAGTTAGGAGTAGGCTGAGCTAATTAAAAAATTACAATTCTCTCTAAATCAATCTACTTATTCAGTGACATACTAATCAAACTACCAAAATTATTTTGTAGACCTAGAAAAAAAGAGTAACAAAATTCTTCTGGAAGGATAAACGGCCAAGAATATAAAGAGAATTAAGGAAAAATGCAAAAGGGGCCTTCTGGGGAGGAGCCAAGATGGTGTCATGAAGCTAATATGCTCCTTTCCCTATTAAAGATAAATGAAGTCTCTGCCCAGACATTAAAACTACAGATTCCACCAAGAAAAAAAAAATCCAAAGAAGTTTTCAATAGTAGACATCAGAGAGGATCTTCAGAGAAGGTCTGTCACTTTGGGGAAAAGAGGAAATAAAACCAAGCAAGGCTGGAGAGGGGGAAAGCCAGCAGGAGGCTTGAAGCCATAGTGCAGTCCAGGTCTGACAACTTGATAACAGCATAGTCCCAGCAGCTAGATAGTAAGTCATCAGTGAGGGTATCAACCCCAAAGTCTGAACCCTGGGAATACCAGGGCACAAGATAAGACTGGGTTGGGAACAAACTACTGCACAGGCAGAACCTGGATATAAAAGAGGAAATGGCAAGGCAAGACCTAGACTGAGTAAGCAGCATCTTAGCCAACGGCAAGACAAGGATCAGACCCCCCCCCACGAGAATAACAATCTTGGATCTATATATCCTATACCCTAGGAGTAAAGTTAAAAGGAAAAAGTTGAGCAAAAAAGCTAAAAGAACACACATTATATAAAACTACTTTGCAGATAAAGATGATAATGCCATGTTGGAAGAAGAAATCAGTGAAAAATAACAGAGGGGAAGTCTCAAAAGAGTTTATGCATTGGACTGAAATCCAAACGGTCATAGAAGAGCTTAAAAAAGAATTTACAAAAACCAAAGAGAGGAAGAAAAAAAAATAGAAAAAAGAAATGAGTCATGCAGGAAAATTATAAAAAATTGACCAAAGTAATCAATTCCATCAAAAGTAAAAGTATCCAACTGAAAAAGGAGATACAAAAGCTAACTGAAGAAAAGAAAACCCTAAAAATTTGATGTAATTAAAGACTCTTGAAAAGTGGACTTCTAATGAGACAGAAGAGGGGAGGGTATTTAGTATTTGAGGCATGCTGCTTATCAAACAATCAATCGATCAATCTGTGATGGTACATTGATAACACTTTGAACTTATCCAATAATCAGTTAATCAAACTGTGATTGATAAGACCAGATTTATAGTACCTCAGTGATAAATAATACCAGGTGAAGAGGCACAAAGATTTAAACTTTTAGAGGTAAAGAAGGGGGTAAGTTTAGGGAAACACTGAGCAAATACTATTCAATTGATTCTACCCAGAAAGGGAATAAGATACATTCCCATTTGAGTTTAAAAATCTATCTTAATCTACATGGAAGAGGGGGCAGGGGAATGGAAAGATAAGAGAAGAAGCAATTGATAAAAGGGAAGGTGAAGGTATAAGTGAAAATAAATTGAAATGAAATTCTGAGGACAGCTAGGTGGTACAGTGGATAGAACACCGGCCCTGGAGTCAGGAGTACCTGAGTTCAAATCCGGCCTCAGACACCTAATAATTACCTAGCTGTGTGGCCTTGGGCAAGCCACTTAACCCCATTGCCTTGTCAAAAAACAGCAACTAAAAAAAAGTGAAATTATAATAGAAAAGTTGAAGGAGAAAGGGAGAAAATTTGGTGAGGAGGAATAAAAGGAGAGGAAAGGAAAGAGAAAAATATAAATGGGGAAAGATTGCATGGAGGGATATAAAGAACTAGTAATCTTAACTGTAAATATGGATAGGAAGAACTGTCCCCCCCAAAAAAAGAAGCTGATAGCAGAATGGATTAAAAACCAGAATACTACAACATGTTGTTTATAAGAAACACTTTTGAAGCATAGAGATACACATAGGGTAAAGGTATGGAACAAAATATACTACTATTCAGCTGAAGTACAAAAATCAGGGGTAGCAAGTCTGATCTCAGATAAAGCAAAAGCAAAAAGAGATCTCATTAAAAGGGACAAGTAAGGAAGTTACAACTTCTTAAAAGGCACCATAGATAATGAAGCTATATCATTATTAAACATGTATGCATCTAAAGGCAGAGCATCCAAATTCCTAGAGGAAAAACTGAGTGAATTACAAGGACACATAGACAGCAAGACTTTATTAATGGGGGACCTCAACCTCTCAGAACTAGATACATTCTAAGCACAAATTAAACAAGAAGGAAGTTAAAGAGAATGAAATCTTAGAAAACTTAGATATGATAGGCTTCTGGAGGAAACTTAATGGGGATAGAAAAGAATATACCTTTTTCTCACTAGTACATGGCATCTATACCAAAATTGACTATGTACTAGGGCATAAAAACCTTTTAAACAAATGCAGAAAGCAGAAATAACAAATGCATACTGCTCAGATCAGCATACAACAAAAATTACATGTTATAAAGGATCATGAAAAGATAAAGCAAAAATTCATTGAAATTAAATAACTTAATTTTAAATAATAAGTGAACCAATCATTAAATCATAGAAATAATCAATAATTATATACAAGAAAATGATGAAAATGATACATCATACCAAGATTTATGGGATGCAGTTTTGAGGGAAAGCTTTGTATATCTAAATGCTTATATGAATAAAATAGAGAAAGAAGAGATGGATGAATTGGATATGCAACTAAAAAAGCTAAAAAAAGAATAAATTGGGGGCGACTAGGTGGCATAGTGGATAGAGCACTGGTCCTGGAGTCAGGAGTACCTGAGTCCAAATCCTGCCTCGGGCACTTAATAATTACCTAGCTGTGCGGACTTGGGAAAGCCACTTAACCCCCATTGCCTTGCTAAAAAGCTAAAAAAAAAAAAAAAAAGAACAAATTAAAGATCCCCAATTAAATATCAAGTTAGAAATTCTGAAAATCAAGAGAGAAATTAATACAATTGAAAGCAAGAAAACCATTGCTCTATTAAATAAAACTAAGAGTTGGTTATATGAAAAAGTTTATAAAATAGTCAAACCTTTGGTTAATCTGATTAAAAAGAAGAAAGAAGATAACAAAATTACCAGTATAAAAAATGAAATGGGTGAACAAATCTCCAATGAGGAGGAAATTAAAGAGAGAATTTAGAAATACTTTGCTGAACTGTATGGCTATGAGTTGGATAAACTGAATGAAATGAATATTTATAAAAGCACAAACTGCCCAGGTTAACAGAAGAGGAAATAATATACTTAAATAACTCCATTTCTGAAAAAGAAATTGAAGAAACCCTCAATAAACTCCCTAAGAAAAAGTCTCCAGGACTAGATGTATTTACAAGTAAATTCTAGCAAATATTTAAGGAACAGTTAATTCCTATTCTACACAAATTACTTCAAAAAATAGGAGGAGTAGTTCTGACAAATTTCTTTTGTGACACCAAAATCCTTAAACCAGGAAAAAAAAAAAGAAAATTAGATCAATCTCCTTAATGAACTTTGATGCAAAAATCTTAAATAAATTGTAGCAATGAGATTACAGCAAGTTATTACTAGGATAATACTAGGATCAGGAAGAATTTATATTAGACATAACAGGGATTTATTTATACCAGGGATGGTTCGATATTAGGAAAACACTCAACATAATGGAAAATTTCAATAACAAACCACAGAAATCATATGATTATCTCAATAGATGCTGAAAAAAGTCTTTGATTAAATAAATAAAATATCCATTTCTATTAAAACACTAGAATGTTCAGGAATAATTAGAGCTTCCCTAAAAATAATAAGTAATAACTATCTAAAACCATCAACAAATATTATATATGTAATGGGTATAAGCTCGGAGCATTTCCAATAAGATCAGTGGTGAAACAAGGATACCCTTATTACCATTACTATTCAATATAGTTTTAAAAATATTAACTCTAAACATAAGAAAAAAAATAAATTGAAGGAATCAGAATTGGCAATGAGGAAACAGTTTTCACTCTGCAGATGAAACGATGGTATACTTAGAGACCGCAAGAAAATCATCTAAAAAACTACTTGAAACAATTAACAAATGAACAACTTCAGGAAAGTAGCAGGATATAAATGAACCCACATAAATCAACAATATTTCTAAATATGTTCAACACAGCCCCAAAGCAAGAAAGAGAAAGAGAAATGTCATTGAAAATGATTGTAGACAACATAAACACTTGAGAATTCACCACCCAAAACAAACCCAGAAACTATATGAACACAATTATAAAGCACTTCTTACCCAAATAAAATCAGATATAAATAATTGGGAAAATGTCAATTACTCATGATTAGGTTGAGCTAATATAATAAAAATGACAATTCCACCCAAATTAAATTACTTATTCAGTGCCATACCAAACTACCAAACAATTATTTTACCAAGTTAAAAATTCATCTGGAGCAACAAAAGGTCAAAAATAGCAAGGAGACTGATGAAAAAAATGTAAAGGAAGGTGGTCTAGCTCTAGCAGATGTAAAACTTATACTATAAAGTTGCAATCATTAAAACTTCCTGGTACTAATAAGACACAGAATAATGAATCAATGGTTTATGATAGGTACAAAAGAAACCACAATAAATGACTATAGTAATCTACTGTTTGACAAACTCAAAGACATCAGCTTCTGGGACAGGAACTCACTATTTGACAAAAATTGTTGGGAAAATTGGAAAGTAGTATCCCACAAAGTAGGCATAGATTCACACCTCATTCCCTATACCAAAATAAGGACAAAAGGGTGACACCATAGATAAATTAAAAGACCAAGCAATACTGTATTAGATGTGTGGAATGGGGAAAAATTTATGAAAAAGTAAGAAATTGAATACATTATAAACTGCAAAATGAATATTTACTATAAAATTAAAAATGTTTCACACTAATAAAATCAATGATTCCTAAATTAGAATAAAAGCAGAAAGTTGACAAACAATCTTCACAACTAGGAGTACTGATAAAAGTCTTATTTCTAAAATATTTAGAGAATTGTATCAAATTTATAATGTTGCAAGTCATTCCCCTATTAATAAATAGTCAAAGGATATGAATAGACAGTTATCAGTTTAAGAAATTATAGCTATATATAATCATATGAAAAATGCCCCAAATCATTACTGCTTTGAGAAATCCAAATTAAAACAACTTTGAGGTATCACCTCACACCTATTAGATTGGCTAATATGACAAAAAGGGAAAATGATCACTGTTGGAGAAGTTGTGGGAGGATTGGGACATTAATGCATTGATGCTACAGTTGTGAACTGATTGAACTATTCTGGAGAGTAATAAGAAACTATGCCCAAAGACCAATAAAATTGTTCACAGCCTTTGACCTGGCAATTCCAATTCTAGGCCTACTTCCAGAAAAAATCATAAAAAATGGGAAAAGTCCCACATATTCCATAGCAGCTCTTTTTTGTATTGACAAAGAATTTGAAATTGAGGGGATCCAAATCAATTGGGGAAAGGCTAAGCCATTTGTGCTGCATATATATAGAAAATCATTGTTCTATAAGAAACCATAAATGGTTAGACAGTAGAGAAACATGGAATGAATTACAGGATCTGATACTGAGTGAAGGGAGAAAAATTAAGAGAAAACTAAACACAACAACATTGTGAGATGAACAGCCTTGATGGAAGCAGCTCCACTCAGTAGTTCAGAGAGCTAGGACAACGGTATTAGACTGCCTATGGATTATGTTATCCCCATCCAGAGGAAGAAAAACTAAACAAAACAAAACAAAATCTTTCAGAATCTGAATATTTATATTCATTTAAAAAAATATCTCTTATGCATTTCTTTCCCTTAATCCTAATTCCTCATGCCAAAATGACTAATCTATAAACATATTTAACACCAATGTGTACGAACCATATTAATTTGGCTATTCCCCACTGAGGGGAGGGGGTTGGAAAGGGAGGATAAAAGTAAATTTTGTATCTTAAAAATATACATAGGCATATGGATGAATGTTCAAAAAATTTCATAACATTTATTTGGAAAAATAAAATATCAATAAAAAAGAAAATCAATTTATAGATAACCAACTTAATTATCAATTTTAATGTCTTCAGAATTCTTTTCTTTATGTTTTAATTTTTATTATTTAATGAAGTGGGGTGAAGTGACTTACCCCAGGTCATACAGCAAGGCAATTATTAAGTGTCTGAGGACAGACTTGAACTCAGGTCCTCCTGATTCCAGGGCTGGTGCTCTATCCACTGTGCCACCTAGCTGCCCCCAAAATTCCTTTCTTGAGAATTTTGCATCCCTTTTAGTTTACCTTTTGTACAATTGTAATCCATGGGATCCTATTCAGTTTTTAAGGCCCTTGAAATCTGATCTTGAAATACGGCTTGTATTCTAGACTATGTCTAAATTTCCTCTCCTTTCTCCCAAATTCCAAAGAGGGAATGCTTCTCCTCAAGGTTTCAATTTTTCTATTCCAGAAACAGTCCTCTTCATTTAGAAATAGATCTAGAATCTCTCCTTGGTGATTCTTCCATCTTTTGAAAGCTTTAAATACTATTAAGGTGAGGCAAATAAAAGCATACAAAAGTGTGTACAATCCTTCTATTTCAGAATTTTTCCTATACCATTCCTTTCTAGGAATTTTCTACTTCAATAAAAATGTGCTTTTATGCCTTTGCTAATGTAATGATATTCTTTATACTAGAAATGTACAACATTCCCATCCTGCTCTTCTGAATTCTTCCTCAAATGTAAAACGAACAAAAACTGCATGTAGGAATTATTCCCCAATCACTAATTATTAATCTCCCTGAAAAGTTAAATTAATAATCCTCCCTCTATTTCTTCAGTAATTTTGTATTTATTGATAAAATATCATTTTTATTATAATTATGTATCTATATCTATCTATCTAGCTAGCTAGCTAGCTAGCTAGCTATCTATGTAGGTAGGTACTATAATGAAGAGTGCTGGACCCAAAATCAGTACCTGAATTCACATCTCCAGACAATTATGTGTCATCTATGCAAGTCATTTAATTGCTGTTTACCTCAGTTTCTTCATCTATAAAATGTAACCACGGCTATCATGAGAATGAAATGAGATAATCTTTGTGATATACTTTTCAAAATTTAAAGAATTATATAAACTCATATTATTATTATTACTATTGATATTATGATTATTAGCAGTATCTTAACCCCTTTCATTGAACGGATACTATTTATAAATTATTTTCCCCCTTTAGATATATGTATATACGAGGAATTTGAAAATGATTTTGGAAATTCACTGAATTGGTCATTTTAAATTTCAATTTAACTCTCCTCCTTAAATGATCCATTTTTTTTACTCGAGTTAAATTAAGGAATATGATCCTTCAAAGCAGCTTCTTTAATTTTTTGAAACAGAACAGAAATTGGGTCTGATATCATAAAGACCATTTCTTTTGATTTTCTGTTTCTTCCTTTTTCCTGACCCAAAATAAAGAGACATTTTCTTTTCATGTGAAAAAGCATAATAGGATAGATAGAGCATATATGTAACTGGCCCATTTGATGTTCATTATATATGATATCCCATTACTGTTTTCATGATATTACTTAGGTTCTTCCCCCATTCTATCAGACTTTGCTCCATCACTTATACCTCTTGAAATATCTAACTCTCTTCAGTGCTTTCTTTGCTCATGTGAAACCTCCTTTAAGTACCAATCTTAATGACCCCAGTTGTATGTATTTCATATCCCTCCATGTTATTTTATTCATTTTGCCTATAGTTCATAATTCTTTATTTATGCACAGATTTTCCCCCCCTCAAAAATGAAAATAAGTTTCCTTGCATATAAAAATCATTTCACTTTTGTATTTCACCCCAAATCTTCTATAGTAACCAGCTCACGGAAGTCACTAAATGATTTTTTAATGGGCAGCAATTGCTTATGATAGTGAAAGCTCATTCTGTATAACATGAACCAGTAAGTCAGAGAGAATGGGAGACAGATCCAAAGGAAAGGTGAGAGAGAAGCAGACAAAGAAGTTTAGGAACATAAAATGGAGGGAGGAAAGGTAGCCTTTTGCCATTGTTATGTAACCATAGTAGCTCTTGGAGGGGAGTTCTGAATGTAGGCAGAATGATGAACACTCTAGATTTGGAGGAGGGAAACAAATCCTATAGCTTTAAATTCTATAAGGAAATTCAACCAAGCAAGAATGAACAAATGAAAAATGGTGGTAGAAATAAAATTCTGAATACATATAGAGAAACAATGACTATTAAGAGGAAAAGGGATCTTGTCTAATAAAACCCATATTAATCCAGAGTGAGTTCTCCTACCAATTTAGATTTTAAAAAGGTACACGGAGAAGTTGAAATCTGGGAAAATACTCTCTAACAAATATGCCTACTATTCCCAGGAAGAGTTGACATCTATCTATCTACACATCACATTTCAAGAACACCTGCCAATAGAACTCCTGTAGCCAGAACAAACTTGTAGGGTGATTCAAACATCTCTATGGCCTAGCTCCAAAGTCTCTATTGCTTTCCTTCTCTCTTCTGTCAGACCTGAAATGCAGAGTGAATGTAAAAGCATGATGTAATCCTATAAGAATAGAGTCAGTAGTGTGAAAGGTCAGAATCAGTTGAGGCTGAGGAGGAAGGAAATGCATGATTACCAAAAATGTCACTTTTCTGTTTTTAGGCAACAACAAAAAGGAATGGAACTGCTATTACAAGTCCATGAGTCAATAATAACAAACAACAGACAGGAAATAGGCTTACTCAGTTTTAGCTGGTTTTTTATCTTCTGGCAAAGAGAATGATCTTCAATATGAAAAGAAAGTACAAAAATGACTAAGAAAGAACTGATAATCAAGATAATTAAAGAGATAGTAAAAACAATCTAACTGGTCTTGGAGAATATATGTCACATTCAAAGAAATCAAACAATTGGCTCATGTTTCTTAATTATTTTCTTTTAAGATAGAGAACCAGTATAGTAAAGAGATCACTTTGCACACCAGAAGACTTGGGATCAAGCTCTGTCTTAAAGAAAAATTATGTGTCCTTGAACAAATCACTTAACCTATCAGTCAGTGCACTAGGAGACTCAAGGACTGCAGCTTGTACAAGGGAATCCTTTAATTCATGGTTCTCAGTTTAATGAAATCACAATTTTAACCCCTATTATTATTCTCTTACTTTTTGGAAGGTATTACAGTAATCAATACAGCTACAAAGATAAAGGTAAATTACTCTCTGTCTTCAAGGAACTTATATTCCAAAGAATTAAGAATCAGCATAGCCTTCCATCAGAGGAAAAAAACAAACATCACAGACTTAAGAGTCAAAAAGGACCTTACTGGTGATTAGTATAATCACCCTTATTTTGCAAATGAGAAATCTAAAGCCCATGAACCGAAAATGACTCACCCAATGTCATCAAGACAGTAAGCTTCAAAGGATGTCTTAATGAAGGGTTAACTGTAATATCTTTGGACTCATTTTCAATTTCCTAGGGACTCTATTGCTTGCAAGTCTGTGCCTGATAAATATAATACTGGGTCTGAGTCCCAACCATATTTCAGTATTGATAAATTTTTTAAATGTAGTTTTCAGAGTCCATCTTCAATTTCCTGTTAAGGGCAACTGGGTTAGAATACTAATTTTTAGATATTCACTTGGAAATGTAATGATTTAAAAATCAGTTGAAATGCTCTGTTCAATGAATTCTTTCCCTTTTACGGCTGCTGTCTGGTCTTTATTATCAGCATTTCTTATAAATATAACAAGGATATGTGTAATGTAATTATGTCTACTGCTGCATTTATCATACTTAGACTAAACAACAACAACCAAAAATAGTTTCTTTCCAGAACTTCCCCTTCTGGGCTTTCTCTGTGGGATCCATGCTGTGGAAAGCCCTTATTTTGACAGATAATTTATTTTCTCTTGCTACCCTGACAATGCTTAATGAAAAAGGTGCTTGAAGTTTGGTCATCCAAAAGAGAAACAGATGTGTTTCCACATCATGCTTACTATCTTTGGGCTCAGGCAATGGTTGCAAAATTACCTTGTGGAATTGATACCATGCTTTGTCATTTCCCAAGTCCTGCAGGGCCAGTCCCTGAGGAAGGTGGAGAGGACCCTCTGCTTATTTAAAGATTGCATCTCATAGAGAATTGTGGTTATCAGAGAGATAAAACTCATGTGTGCATTTCCAAGAAGAATGAGCCTGAATGCCACCTCCCTTCTCAGATAGAAGTTATTTTGGATGGCAGAATAGAATGGAATTCTGGTGTCTTCTTTTGTTAGTGATACAAGGTGAGTGATTTCATCAGGAGATAAGTCTTAGGACAAGTATCCATCAACTCCATTGAGCTTCTTCCCTGCAATTTGGGTCTTTTGAGTATCATTAATATGCTGAGAGGCTAAGTGATATCCCAGTTACATAGTGTGTGTGTGTGTGTGTGTGTGTGTGTGTGTGTGTGTGTGTGTGTGTGTGTACTGGAAAGGAGAGTTGGAAATAGTTCTTTCTCAGTGCAAGACCCACTTCTCTCTGGTGTGTCATGGTGATGCTCAGTGGTGAAACAACTGGTAGGGATAGAGGAAGCATGGGTTGGTGATGAAAGAAAGTGATGCTGTTACCACCTACTGGCTGTGTTCTCTTGGAAATTATCCAAGTGACAATATTCAAATGTGTATTATTAGATGGTTACCTTACCTTGAGTTCCATATATCAGTGAAATTACATATCCAGTGACTATTCAAGAGGATCTGTAATTATTCAAATTAGAATAAAAAAGAATCCCAAAGTAATGCACAAAACATGACTGGCATTGATCACATGTTGTGTGTATATATTATACATACACACACACACGCATATATATATATATATATATATATATATATATATATATATACGTGTGTTTATGTGTATCTTTCAGAGGACTTTGAAATGACTTTTGTTGTTTCATTTTAGCATAATCTGAGACAGCTATGGCTCTGGATTATGGATAACCTGAGTTCAAATCCAGTTCCAGACATTTACTAGCGAAGTAAGCCATTAAATTTTCATCTGCCTCAGTATCCTAATCTATAAAATGGAAATTTCTAGAAGTATCTACCTTGCAGGGTTTTGTGAGGATAGAATTAGTTAATAATTGTAACACATTTTCAAACTTCAACATGTTATATCAATGGCAGCTATTGTTCTCATTGTAATTGTTATTGGGTTTTTATAGTTGTTAATACTCATACTCCCGTGACCTCAGTTTTCCATGTCTATAAAATTAAATTGTGATTTTTTTAAGAACAAACGGCCTCTTCTGTCTTTCCTTGATCTGTAATGTGAATAATAATAATACCTAGAATTTATTGAGTATTTTAAGCTTTGCAAAGAATTTTACATATGAAATCTCATTTAATACTTACAACCAAATATCTATGAGGTATGTGGCATTAGCATTTCCATTTTATAGTTGAGGAATCTGATGTTGAGAGAGGCTGAATATTATCAAGCATCTGGTTCTGAAATGGGGAGTGGGAGAAGTATAGACAGCAGGCCATCTTTTTATATAAAGATAATTATTCAGGATTGAAAATTCCTCCTGTGGCCTTCTCCTAATTCAACCTTTCCTCTTTTCCCTTGTATCCCATCTCGTACTTTCATCTCTCTTCCTCAGACCCATGTGGATTTATAATGCTGGACAAGAGCTGAATCTGGCCCAAGGAGAAAAGGGGAATTCTATCCTCCAACAGAAAAACAATGGGGAATTATTTTACAGGTAGCTAAATTTTGGTGCTGATGTTGTTATTAATGTTTTGGCTGATGCTATTGATGATGAGGATGTTGCTGAGGATGTTGGGATTGCTGCTGGTGGTGTTGATGTGGATGGTAAATTGGTTGATGTTGGACTTCTAGTGCTTATATGGTATTATGAATTTCTAAATCCAACTTGTGTATTTGTTATTCTTTCTTTTGTTTTTTGTTTTTTGCTTTTTTGCAAGGCAAATGGGGTTAAGTGGCTTGCCCAAGGCCACGCAACTAGTTAATTATTAAGTGTCTGAGACAGGATTTGAACCCAGGTACTCCTGACTCCAGGGCTTGTGCTTTATCCACTGTGCCACCTAGCTGCCCCTTGTTATTCTTTCAATAGTAAAATCTAAATGAAAGCAAAATTCAAATCAGTTTTCAGCTGCTTCCTTCTTTCCCTCTACTGTAAAATTTCTTTTGCATATGCAATGTGATATGGTTTCATGCAGTGCAATATACACCATTCTGTCTCTTGCTCTGTTTTTTTTTTAATCAGGAAATTTTGAATATCCTCTATTTATATTTTTTTGAAAGATATTTTTTATTTTGAGTTTTACAATTCTTCCCCTAATTTTGCTTCCCTTCCCTCACCCCTAGAGAAGGCAGTCTGTTAGTTTTTACATTGTTTCCATGGTATATATTGATCTAAGTTGGATGCAATGAGAGAGAATTCATATCATTAAGGAAGAAAAATAAAGTATAAGAGATAGCAAAATTACATAATAATATAATAGGGATTTTTCTTTGGTAAAGGTCTTTGGTCTTTGTTTAAATTCCACAGTTCCTTCTCTGGATACAGATGGTATTTTCCATTGCAGACAGCCCCAAATTGTCCCTGATTGTTGCACTGATGGAATGAGTAAGTCATCAAGTTTGATCATAGCCCATATGTTGCTATTAGGATGTACAGTGCTTTTCTGGTTCTGCTCATCTCACTCAGAATCAGTTCGTGCAAATCCTTCCAGACTTCCCTGAATTTCCATCCATCATAGTTTCTAATAGAACATGACATACATATACCACAGTTTGTGAAGTCATTCCCCAATTGAAGGACTAAATGTCCACACTTTATCCTGAAAGAGTATGCTCTTTTTTTTGCTGTGTGACTAATTCTTGGTTGTGGTCCAAGCTCCTTTGGTCTCCAGCATATCATATTCCAGACCCTTCAGTACTTTAATGTTGATGCTGTCAGTTCTTGTATATTCTTGACTATCGCTCCTTGGTATTAGAATTGCTTCTTTCTGGCTGCCTACCAGGATTTTCTCCCTGATCTGATAAATCTGGAATTTCATTACAATCTAGCTGCCATTTTTATCTTGTGATCCCTTTCAGGAGGTATTTGGTGGGTTATTTAAATGACTATTTTCCACTCAGGAAAATGATGAAAGATGTTGTCCAGATTCCTTTTTGTTCCTGGATTTCAGATAGTCTGAAATTTTTAAATTATCTCTTTCATTATTCAGGTAAATTGTATTTTTCAATGTGCTATTTTACAATTTCTTCAATTTTTTTTCAATTTTTTGATTTTGCTTGTCTGATTCTTGATTTTTCAGACAATCATTAGCCTTTACTTGCCTCAAATTATCCTTCAAGGAATTGTTATCTTCAGTTAGCTTTTGTATTCCCTTTTCCAATTGGTCATTTCTATTGTTGAAAGAGCTATTATATTTTTCCATTGTTTTTGCACTTGCCAATTATATTTTTAAAGGATTTGTTTTCTTTAGTCAATATTTGTGCCTTCTTTTGCAAATTTTTTCTTTTTTTTTACTTTCAATAAAAACACTTTTGAGTTCTTTGGAGAAGTCTTCTTGGACTGAAAAGAGATTCATATTCTCCTGCCATGTTCCTAATTAATGTTTTTCTGCTATCCTCTTCTGAGATGGTATTTTGCACATCCTTATCTCTAAGGTAACTTCCTTAAACTTCTGACTTTTCTCTGACAAGTCTTAATCTGTTTAAGTTGAGTATCCCAAGTTTCTTTTATTGGGGATAAGGTCTAATCTCAGACATTTCGTACTGAGAACCCTAGAGGCTTACTTTCTGGGCTGGGGCCATCTGCCCTGCTGGTAGTGAGAATGCTGGGCTTGGCTGTCTGTGCCATCAGCATAGAGAATGACAGTGACTTGAATTCTTCCCTGGGCATACTTCCACTCCACTCAAGTCATACCTTGTTGGAAAATACTGTTCTTTTGTGGGTTCTGTACACAAGATTGAGTTATTTCTGAATAAAACCCAAGAGAACTTAAGAAAATTTCTGACTTCTTTCCTCCATCTTGGCTCTGCACCCATCTCTTGTACATTTGCATTTGTTCCTTATAGGAACTAGTAAAAAGTGAAATAAGTAGAACCAGGATGATGTTGTAGACACTAACTTAGCTATTCACAGAAATACATCGATTAATACAATTCTGAAGAACTTATGGTCAAAAATGCTATTCATCTCTAGAGAAATAATTGATGGGATCTTTTTTTTAACATAGAAAACATTTTTAATTTTCTCCCTCCATTACATTCTACTTTCCTTGATGAGCCTGGATAGACAAATGTATGAAGCAAAGTTAACTTTAGCCTTTATAAATACATATTTATTGCTTAGTCACAATGAGGTCCTTAAGATTATTCATCAGTATATGGGGGCTGGAGTATTTGAGATAGTGGAGAGTACTTATTCCATTTCCATCTGGTTCCATGGCCATTGATCTCATTTTGACATCTTTGCAATAGATGACCACCAGGATTTCTTCCAGCTCCCATCTTTCATCCTCCTTTGTTCTGTGATATCACCTTAGTGACTCCCTATTTCATTCCCAAAAGAATCTTTCTTGGAAGTTGGTGCTCATTTTTTCCACTGTATTCCTAGATGGTTGGATTTTATGCCTTAATAATATATATATCAATATCTCATCTGTAAATTCATGCTGTCCCTGAGGCTTGTAGTTTTGCCAAATAACAGTTGTCCTGATACTCAGTATTAATTTGGATTTCCTTTGAGGTTCCATTCTGACTATTCAAAGGAATCAGAAGTTTATATTAAAGTCAAGGAACAAACCACAGACAACAATTAAGAGAGATCCTCACAATTGAAATTGATATTTTAAAAATACAGGTTTGACCAGGTTACTTTCCTACTCACAAACTTCTAGTGAATCCCTGTCACTTCCAGGGGGAAAATACAAGCAATCCCATTTGACTTAAATCCTGACACATCTTCCAATCTCCCTTCCAGGATGACACAAAGGATTTTTCTTCTTTTGGTCTATGTGGTCCTTCCTGCCTATATTCATCAATGATATCTCCAGCTAACTCCTCTAAGGGGTGTCATTGTTGATCTTGTCGATGGTGCTGTGGATATTGTTATCTTGATGTGGTTGATGATGTGGATGTGGTTATTCTTGATGATGTTGATGATTTTTGTTCATGATGGTGTTGTTTTTGGTGTTGATGGACAGTCAGGTGGCACAGTGTATAAGTGCACTGACCTTGGAGTTAGGGGAACTGGAGTTCAATTCCAGCCTCAGACACTTGCTACTTACTAGCTGTGTGACCTTGGCCAAGTCACTTAACCCTTATTTCCTCTCATCCAAGACCATCTCCAGTCATCCTGACTCATATCTGGTCACTGGACCCAGATATCTCTGGAGGAGGAAGTGAGGCTGGTGACTTAGCACAGCATACCTTCACTCAAATATACAATTCATGTACTTGTCATTGGATCACTTCCCTGATATTGTGGTCTTCTTTGAGAATGAAGGACAATATAATTTGGTGTTGATGTTGTTGGGGTTGATATTGCTGATGTCCTTGATGTTGTCATTCTTTATTTTTGTTGCGCCATTGCAAAAGACTCAAAGTTTCATTAGGCTAGTAAGCATTCTATCTTATTAGGTAAAGAATAATAAAATCAGCCACAGTACTCACATGTGACCTATATTATACATAGCCCAAAATAACAGAAGCCTGTGGTCTGCTGTCCTAGTCAGACCAAATACTTAGCAGTTTGTTTGTTCTTTGAAAATGGAATTTTTTGAAGAGAACATTGATGAGGTGAAGAACATTTATGGGAAGATAACTTTTATGGGAAAAGGCTTTGTAATAATAGCATACTAGACATTTTGAAGAACTCAGTCATATTTAACCCAGAAGCTCTGTGGTAAATGGGATAATGATAGTTATTTTAAAGAGCTGAAGTTCAGAAAGAGGATTAGATTTGTTCTTTTGGCCCTAGAGAGCAGCGCTAGGAACAATGTTTAAAAGATTTAGGGACATAGAAATGGATTTTGTGTCATAAAACATTTCCTAATCATTAAAGTCACACAAAAGTAGAATGGGCAGTTTTGGGAAATAGTAGGTTTTTCCTCATGAAATGTCTACAAGAAAAGGTTGGGTATGCAGTTGTTGGGTACACTCAGAGGAGATTCTTGTCTAGGTATAGATATGGTTCTGGCCAACTTTTAAGATGCTATGATTTTGCAGCAATTGGAAATTCCATTTCCATTTAGTATGTAGATTAGTGGAATTACCATAGCTAAAGAATAGTTACCCTAACTTCTCTGGACTTACCTGGAATGGTCCAAGGTCAACAGTTTGTTAATGGATCAATTCTTCATTGCCATAATTCTAACTGGTTGGAAATGGAAAACGGGAAGCTTCAAATATGAGAATCCAGATATATAGTGGTGAAAATTAATTAAAATAGAAATGTATCAAGCAACAGAGACAAATAGAATTTTTAATTTTCGCCAATGAAATAAAGATTTAACAAATTCTCTAAGAAATAGGCATAGTGATATAGTGAAAATAGCACTTTAATCAGCTGACTTGGATTCAAAGCTTGTGTGACCATGGGCAAGATGCTCCTTAGTTCTTAATTCTTTCTTTTGACAGAATTTTTATAAATATGAGCTAAAATTAGCAAAGCAGGACTAGAACTGGAAAAAAAAGAGTAGAAGAAGAGTGATAGCTGTTGTATTAAATATATTCCTGAGAACTAGTTGCAAATGTTAGATATTATGAAAACTCCACCTAAACTCTTTGATAAATTGCTTGGAAGTGATTGACTCTACCCATTTTTTGAAATATTGATGGTTCTTATTTTAGTTCTTTGACTACCCCCCCAAATTTACTGACAGTTTCCTTTACATTGTTAATGTGGGTGGGGGGGGGATGGTGATTGAAAAGTGTATAGATAGGAGAACATCTTTTTAATCTCTATGCATTAAAAATGGAAAGCTAATTGTACAGAACTGAGAATTCCTCCTGTGATCTTCTGATATAACCTTTCCTCTTTTTCTTTATATCCTATCTCTCTTCCTTTGACCATGTGGACTTCCAGTTCTGGACAAATGCTGCTGAACCTGACCCAAGGGGAATTTTATCACCCCAAGAGAAGAACAATGGAGAAATATTTTTCCAGGTATCTATCATTTCTTGACTTTCAAAAAAAAGGCAACTCATTATCTAATGGGAAAAATTTTATGTCCCTTTATCTGGCATTTAAGACCCTCTAAAATATGTCATCATTCTACCTTTGTATACTTACCTTCTTAACTTAAGTGACTCCATGTTGAATATTACACACTAGACAATTAATTTCATTTGGCCAATTGACCAATACTGTTTTCTCACTCCATACCTTTATTTTATGAGCCTAAAATTTCCCTTCCTCTCAAATTTCATCTAATGCAGGATGTCTCATTTACTCATTGAGAAAATTAAGTGATGAGGTAATCAAAAGAAACAAGATTCTATCCTGATACTTTTGACTTTAAAGGCGGTACTTCCATTTTCCATCTCTTTAAAAATGACTACATTTCTTACTGCATTTTCTAGTTAGCTCTGTGCATTTACCACTCAACCTTCCTCTCTCTGATTGCAAACTCTATGAGGGTAGTGACCTGTATCTTAAACTCTGAAGTTCCCCACATCTAACGGTGCTTTGCTTGCAGTAAAAACTAAGTTTTCCTTGCATTTGGAATAAATTTGAACCTCCAGTTAGAACTCAAAATGCCTTTTCACAAAGAAACATTATTACATGTTATAAAAATATTATTGGATAGGGGATTCAACACTGGTGCTTCTTTTTTATATTTTATAGCCCTCAAAGTTTACTCTACCAATCTTGGTCTCTTTATTCATACTGCATGTAAACAGATGCACTAGTCTGCAGAGAAACAAAGATTCCGACAGTTAGAGGACAAAGAGATAAGTAGCATCAACTGAAAATAAACATGCCTGGTGAGTCTATGTATTTTTACTGCTTTGTGGGGCTATTATTCCATTGCTTCGTTTCGGGAGAGAAAGAAATTACTGCTAAACTGCTAAATGTTCCACTAAAGGTCAAATAAATGTTTTCTTGTTGTTCTGGTTTGGAAACCATTGAATATGCCAAATCATTTCTATGGGGAAAATTCATTCCTGCTTCCAAATCCCCAGGAGTTAGAGAAAGTTTTAAACATCTAGGTGGTGCAATGAAAGATTAATGAGTCTGAAGTCTGGATGATATGAGTTCAATTTTTTTCTCAGATACACACTTGCTGTATGACACTGGATAAGTCCTTTAACCTCAAGTTGTCTCAGTTTCCTCAATTGTAAAATGGGTTTAATAGCAGCATGTACTTTGAAGGGCTGTTGTAAGCATCAAATGAAACAATATTTATAAATGGATTAGCACAGTGTCTGAAACATAGTAAAGATTCTTTAAATTCTTTTCCCCTTCTCCTTTAGTCATTTCAATCAGAGAGGCAGCAATCTACCTTTTATTATTTTTTCCTCATTTAGACCACCTTCTTTTTGAATTTTCATTCTTTCTCTTAAGTATATTTTACCCTTAAAAAAACTAATGCCCTATTAGTCTATATGATGAGGAGAATAACAAGGTAAGGGGGATGCCCCTCTTGATGTATTCTGCCCTAATCAGAACTCAGCTAGAATATTTTAGTTCTCTTTCTGGGCAGGTCATTGTAGGAGCTATATTGATACACACACATAAACATAAATGAACACATACACATGCACACATATGCTTTGAGATTGCACGATAGCAGAAAATGGAAAAGGAGATAAGATAACTGAGAGAAACCTTGGAGTGTATAGGGAGTGGGTAGACTAAAGAACTATTGGGGAGAGATATTAAATTTGTTTTTCACTCTAGAGGGCAAAGCAAGAAGAAATGATAGAATTTGTCTCAAAAAGGTATGTTTTGTCTTGATATGAAGAAAGTTTAAAGTTAAACAGAGGTGAAATGGACTACCTTGAGAGGTAACAAATTTTCTCTCTTTTGGGGAAAGACTTGATGATCATTTGCCAGTTATGTCAAATAGGGTAATTCGTTTTAGTTGTGAATTGAAATACCTTACTTCTGAAGTATCTTCCAAATATGAAATTTTGGAATTTCATGACTCTTGTCTATTCTTCCCTTTGTTGTAAACAGAGTTTCCTCTGGTTGCTTCCTTTTACCCTCTTGTTTTATGCCTAATTATCAACTCTGTTTCAAAACCAAAACAAACCTGAATCCAAATGCTAGAAAAAACATCAGCATTTTCATTGAGCATGAGTCCTTTTTCATTATCCTTTAATTAAAAAAAAAGAATCAGGTTATTTTGTCTTATATATGTTAGCCAATACCCTGTAAATTTTCTGAGTGATTAAGCTTTTGACTTAATTAGGTACAAAATCTAGCATAGCATTGAGTGTATGGAAGTGATAGATAAATAATAAATACAAATTGGAACATAAATTAAGCTTGAGAGAAAAAGGATTCCTTTGAAGGTGAAGTCAGTTGAAAAAAATCTAATCTTCTGAAAGATCTTATCTGTGGGTCTTATAGCATACTGAAGACTTCACAAGGAGAAAATTCCAAATAAAGACAAATATTTTGTGTTCCAGATGGAAACTTTCATTCTTTCTTCCAATTTAGCAGACAGAACAAGGATTAAGCTCACACTGGCCAAAGCAGAATATAGTCATTTTCTTGAAGTAAAAATGAAAATTCTTTTTCCTTTATCGTTCAGAGATAAACATCACCCAAAATGGGATGTTCAGGGTATGTCTTGGCAATACCTCTTTTCTGAAAATATTCCATTTGCTAGAGATCTAATTTTTTTCAACTTTGCTGGTATAATCCTCTTTGATACCGAGCATTATTTAAGACTTTGAATAAAAGATTTGTCCTGAAAAACTAAGTAATTACATTGATCCTAAAGCTGCCTCTCAGTTGCTGGACATTTTGGACACAACCTATTTGGTAGCTATATGACAAGATGAGTTAGGTAATACAGTGAAAGAAAATGTTGAATCAAGATGGTCCTTGAGCAGGTAATCATAGAGGAGCAACCCAACGCTATAGGTTCTGTAGGGGAAAATAAATCTAGAATCACCAAATTTAAACGTTGAGAGAGAAACTGAATGTTATCTAATTCAAATTACATATGAAATGAAATAATAAATATAATATATTCAATATACTTATACCCAGTACTCATACACATTCCAACTTGGAGAAGTGGAAGCTCTTCCTTCATGATGGGAGAATCCTCCAACTCGCAAGGCAGCCTTTCTCTTTTTGACAGTTCTCATTGTTAGAAAGGTTTTTGTTGGTATCAAAATTAAACTACCTTCTTTACATCCTCTACTGATTTGCTCCTTGTCCAGTCCTGGTCAAATAGAATATTCTGAATCCCTCTTCAATATGCCTAACAAAGGGACCTCTACATAGAAAAGACTTAGTAAACTCTATTCTAATGATTCCGGTAAAGTAAATAAGAGTTTTTATCTTCTGGATAGAATTTGTAATTGCCACTGTCCTAACCTTATGCATCATGATGTTTGTCCTTTGTTCTCGAAGAAGATTATGACTTCAGAGAAATGATTCCATAAGCAAGGGAACTGGATTTGAGAGAGGGCATATTGTGCTAAGTCATTAAGCTTACTTTCTCCTCTGAAATCATCTGAGTCCAGTGGCCATGTATCAGCCCAACTGGGGATGGTCCCAGAAGCAGGGGAATCAGGGTCATGGGACTTGTCCGAGGTCACACAGATAGTGATTGCCAAATATTAGGGGCTGGATCTGAACTCAGGTCCTCCGCACTCTAGGACTGGTGGTCTAGCCAATATCAAACCATTAAAATATTGAGTATCATATATATATATATATATATATATATATATATATATGTATGTATTATATTTTTATCATTACTTTGTGCTTTTATGCGTGTGATTTCTTCCTAATTTTCCAGCATTTAATACTTCCTTGTAACAAGAAAAGGCATTTAAGCAGTCTTATACAGAAAAACCCTTTAGCATCTTCCACTTCAGTGCCTTTGTCTCTCATGATTAGAAAATTCATCTTCCTCTCTTCTCTTGGAAATGTAGTTTTCATCAAACTCAAATCAAGTGAAATCATCTAAAACATGAGGCCATTTTTGATCCACCAGTTATGTGACTTTTCTTAAATTCCCTCTTACTTATTTTTATGTATTTTTCACATATTTGAAATTAAATATAAAGAAAAGGTAGGGGATGCTTTGTTCTTGCATTTGTAACCAATATCTACCTCACTGATTATCATAGAAATGTGTAGCAATTCTAACTTGATAACTGTTTGCCATATTATTTGAGGATCTAGGTGGCACAGTGAACAGAGTATCAAATAGGAAGTCAGAAAGACATCTTCATGAGTTCAAATTTGGCCTTAGCCACTCATGAGCTATTTAAGCCTAAACAACTTACTTAACCTTATTTGCCTCAGTTTCCTTATTTGTAGAATAAGACAGAGAAGTAAATAGCACATCACTATAGTTTCTATGTCAAGAAAATTTCATGAGAACCTGAGATTGTTCCTTACAATTTATTAATCTGAATATTTTATAGTACCATAATCATTTATGTTATTGTAGTCATTATACATATTGTATTTTTTTTCTTTCTCTAATTTCCTAAATCTCTACAAGTTTCCATTCTTCATATTTCTTATAACGTAATAATATCCTATTATATCTTGTTTACCATAATTTTCTAAGCTATTTTACAAGTAGCAAATTGATGAATGGACACCCCTATTGTATCATGTTTGGAGGGTATACTTTTTGGGGGAAAGTATGGCAAAGAGCACTGATATGAATATTTTTGTTACATACGATGAGATGTTTCTATATATTATTGACCTATTTAGGGAATATATTTTTTTTAGTCAAGCAGTGTTAACTGAAAGCTTTTAACAAAATATAATCTATTAGAAATCATAGGAATAAATTGAGCTTTCCTGAAAATGATAAGTCATATCCAATGGCACCTAGGTGGCCCAGTAGATTGTATAGTGTATTTGGAGTTAGGAGGACCAGGTTCAAATCTGGTCTCAGACACTTGACATTTACTTGTTTTCTGACCTTGGTCAAGTCACTTAACCCTGATTGCCTCACGTCCAGGGTCATCTCCAATCATTTTGATCCATCTCTGATCACTATACCCAGATGACTCTGGAGGGGAAAGTAAGCTGGTGACTTGGTGTTGTGCCTTCCCCTCCCAAATGACATTCAATTCATGTACTTGTCATGACATCACCTGACATCATGGTCTTCTTCAAGACTAAAGGACAAACATCAAGTAGTATCATTCTAAAACCATAAGCAACCTTTATTTGAAATGGGAACAATCTAGAAGTCTTTAGTAAATCAGCGTGAAGCTAGGATGCTTATTATCTCCACTAGTATGCAGTATCATATTTGACTTCAATTTATGGCAATGACAGGAAAAATCAATTGAGGAATTAAAAAAGGAAATGCGGAAGCAAAATTATCTTTCTTTGCAGATGATATGATATTATGCTTAGAGAATCCTAGAGAATCAACCAGAAAAGTGTTAACAACTTTAACAAAGTTGCAGGTTATAAATAAACCCATGTAAATCACCAACATGTCTATATTTTGTCAGCAAAGTCTAGGAGGAAGAGATAGAAAGAGAAATTCCATTTAAAATAACTGTAGATACGGGGCAGCTAGGTGGCTCACTGGATAGAGCACTGGCCCTGGAGTCAGGAGTACCTGAGTTCAAATCTGGCCTCAAACACTTATAATTACCTAGCTGTGTGGCCTTGGGCAAGCCACCTAACCCCATGACCTGGCAAAAAACCCGAAAAATAAAATAAAGTAAAATAAAATAAAATAAAATAAAATAACTGTAGATAATATAAAATAATTGAGAGTCTGTGTCTACTCAAACAAAGGACCTAAATGAAGACAATTATAAGCCCTTTCCCCACCTATACAAATAACATTAAGCTAAATAATTGGAGAAATATTAACTGTTCATGAATAGACTGATCCAATATAATACACATAATAATTCTATCCAAGTTACTTTACTAATTCAGTTCCAGACCAATAAAACTACCAAAATTTATTTTATAGAATTAGAAAAATTAATAAAATTCATCTAGGTAAAAGGTGAAAATAATCAATTAATAAAGACAAGGAAATGCAAAATTTTAGAGGTTATGTGAAAATTTGGGAAGCTACATACACTGTTGTAATTGTAAACTTATGAAACCATTCTGGAGAGCATCCATAGCCCTTTATCCTTTAATAACACAACTAGGTCTATAATCAAAAAAGATCAAAGAATAAATAAAAGGACCTATATGGGCAAAAATATTTTAGTAACTTTTTGAAATGGCTAGGAATCGAAACTGAAGAATGACTGAACAACTTGTGGTTTATGATTGTGTTGGAATACTATTTTGCTAGAAGAAATGACAATCAGGAAGGTTTCAAAAAACCCCAAACAACTGGTGAGACTTAAATGAACTGACATAAAGTGAGGAAACTTGTATTTATTATGTGTCTACTAAGTGGCAAAGACTGTGCTAAGACCTTTAAAATCTCATTTTTATAATCACAGCAATTATAGAAGGGAGCTACTATTGCTAAACTCCATTTTATAAGTGAAGATAGTGAGGCAACACACCTTAACAACATGGGGGTGATGGTCAACCTTAATGGACTTGCTCATTCTATCAGTGCAACTATCAGGCACAAGTTTGGGCTGTGATGGAGAATACCAAATGTATCCAGAGAAAGAATTGTGAACTTTGATCAAAACAAAAAAAAAACCCAAACTCTTATTTTATTATATAATTTTGCTATCTTATACTTTATTTTACTTCCTTAAGAATATGATTTCTCTCTCATCACATTCAACTTAGATCAATGTATGCCATGAAAACAATAAAGACTAACAGACTGCCTTCTGTGAGGGGGCAGGGAGCAAGAGTAGGGGGGAAAATTGTAAAATTCAAAATAAATAAAATCTTTCTTAAAACAAGATACTGAGACAAATAGAGGTTAAATGACTTTCTTGAGGTTATATAGCTAACAAATGTCTGAGGATAAATCTGAGTAGGGGTAGGGTATGACAATATTCCATTAAATATTAGGACTCCCTAATCAATTCAATTAAACCATTCTAGTTGGGGGAATAAAAGAGAAATTTGTTAAAAAGAAGATACAAAACATACATCTGAAGGGAAAATTATTAGGTTATTCTAGTATTTAATGTTAGGAAGTCATTTCAGAACAAGAAGACCATCGTGTCTATTTTGTGTGATAGTATGTGTGCATGTGTATGTGTGTGTGTGTGTGTGTGTGTGTGTGAGTGTGTAGCTGTTCTCTAGAGTCAAGCATAGGAAACAAAATCATTCTTCTACATGATTAACATTAAAATAGATAAAGAAGATCTGATTTGAATATCTAAGATACTTACTGACTGTATTATCCTGGGAAAGTCACCTAATTACTTTCAGTTCAGTTTTATCATTTGTAAAATGAGCATAAAAAGATACCTATGCCATAGAGCTGCTGTGATTAAATGAGACATATACATTTATATATACATATATGCAAATATACACACACACATATATATATATAACATACAATAAAGATCAAATATTTATATATTTCTTTGTCTCTACACTTATTAATATCCATGTGAAAACATAAAATATTTTTCTCAACTTTCGAGTATACATAAATGACATGTTTTCTCTTATCTCTGTTTCCATTTTAGTTGTTCCCAAGCATTATCTCCTCTTTATTTAGAATTCTTAGCTGCTTTTAACTCTCATGTCATTTTCCTTGGAGGAAAAATGATAGCTTATATCTCGTTTGCACTTCACTGAGAGTAAAATTGAAAGAGGAAGGAAATCTTGAAGATGTTTCCCATGCATTTCTATAGTTATGCCACACTTTTTTTCTTTTTTTTAACTGTTTGCATCACATTCTGTTCCCTCTCTTGTTTTCAGATTCCCATGTACAGTGGATCTAAAAGCAGCAAGAACTTTACAATTTTATGAAGTCTCTTTTTTTTATTGATTTTTGGTGTCCCTCTATTAATTTCTCTTTAAAGCTGGAGATCTTTTGCCCACACTTGTACAATTTAATTAAAGTTATATTTCACCGATATCAATAATCTTGTTAAAGGAATTAGAATCCTAGACTCTAGAGGCAGAAGAGAAATCATAGGCCAAAGAAGCCAAATCATACTCAAATACGAATAATAACTCATAGTCATTGGCATTTCCTGAGAAGCAATTCTACTTTTATAGTACTCTATGTAGAGGATTTCCTTTTACCCATAAAGTCAAAATCGATCCTCTTTTGACTTCAATCCACTGTTCTGGTTCTGTTTTCTAGAGTCAAAATCATTCATCTACATGATTAACACTACAATAGTTAAAAAAAAAAGACCTAGTTGGATAGCTAAGATACTTACTGACTTGCAATACCCAGTATTAACTAGTCTCAGCCTCAGGTTTATAATTTGTAAAATGAGGATAATAATGATATCTATCTCCTAAGACAGGTGATACACCTTTAAGTGTTATGTAAATATTAGGTATTTATTGCTACTATTGTCATTATGATTACTACCCCATAATTCCATCTTCCTTACTTACAGGAAATTGTACAGAGTAAGTTTAGACTACTAATTGGTCCCTAGTAAGTTTAGATAACAAAGATAGTATTATAACTGAAATTTCTTTAGACTTAGTACCCTTTCCATGACCCAAGATACCTCCCTATTGCTTGATTCAAAACTAGAAATCTACTTAAACTAATAGAAAACCAGAGTACAAGATAAACTTTAGTATATACATTAGTAGGTTCAGAGAAAGAGATTTGTCATATTGAAGTAAAATACAACCATATGTGCCTTTCATTTTGTTTCATTTTCAGTCTCGAGCTTTACTTTGGGACATTTAGGACTCAGCAGTCCCACCTAACATTTCTCCTGATGATTTTTGTCATGAAGATCCATATAGAGTCTATAAGGAAGCTGCACTTAATGAGATTCAGTTTTGCTGATGTAAGTCAACACATTAGGCATATACCAAATTTTAACATTATAGCCTACAGAATAAGAGAGCACTAGTTAAACTACTGCATGTGATACTGGCTAACTTTGTGTAAATCAATGTTCTGATATACCAGTATCTTCATCTATAAAATTATTAAGATAGGGTCTCTGGGATTCCTTCTTTTTTTTTTTTTTTGATTTTGCAATGCAATGGGGTTAAGTGGCTTGCCCAAGGTCACACAGTAAAGTAAGTATTAAGTTTCTGAGGTCACATTTGAACTTGAGTCCTCCTGCTTCCAGGGCCAGTGCTCTCTCTGCTGTGCCACCTAGCTTCCCCCGGGATTCCTCCTAATGCTAGATTTTTTTTCTTTCTCATGATCCAAATGGGGAACAGTAAAAAAAAAGTAGCAAAATTTGTAATGTGGGAAAAATTCCTAGGATATATCCTGTTTGCAAGAAACTGAAAAATCAAAGGAGGTGTTCAAACCTGGAATAGATTATCAAATTGCATAAGGCTGTTTTTATTTTTTAAGAAAAGTTTATAAATTTTCATTAATACAAAAATGTCAAAATCAAAACATTTGGGGGCACATTCTGTTATAAAGCCCATATCTTTGTTTCCCAACTTCTCAAAAAGAGAGTGTCAGAGGGAAACTATTATAAATATGCCACTGCCAAGTCATAGGGTCATCTCTTACAATCTAGGGGTATTAGAAACCACTGAGTCCAAGCCTAAAATTTTTATACATAAAGAAATTGAAGCAGAGAGTTGCAAGGGGTTTTCCCTAATAAATATCCGAGGCAAGATTTGAGCACTGTTCTTTCATACTAATTTGACATCATTTGAAACATTCTTCAAAGTTTTGTTGATTTTTCAAGCATAACATCACAATTATTAATACTTGACATCTTTAGAACACTTTAAGATAAAAAAAAACCACTTTCATTATTTTAACTCTGTGAGTTAGATAATGGAAGTATAATTTATTCCAGATTTATAGATGATGAAACCATTACAATGGGATGGGGTTAGAGATTTGTATCATACCAATAAGCTAGGAAGTGTTAAGACAAAGCTTTGTTTCCTTTCCATTGTTGCATATTCACATGATTAACTCAAATTTGTTTGGAGATATACTCAGTTTTAACTGAGTAATGCTATTAAGTGTTTTAAATGGGCAATTAGCCAGAAAATGTAAATAAAATGTTTTTCAGAATCCTGAAGTAGGGTATGGTTATTAATAATATTGCCACAAAATAGCATTTTTTTTTTGTGACAAGTTCTGGCAGCATGGTTTGTTTAAATTTCTCCTTATGGTGTTTTCAATGGTCATAGTGGTCAGTGAATAAAGGGATTTGGCAATAGAACTGGATATACCAAGGAGATGAAAAAAAATCTTCTCATGCTGGGAATGTTTCTTTGCTAGAGAAGGCCAATTCTCTGCAAGGCATGGTTGATCTGCTATTGGCAGGAAGCCTGCACGTTTGCTAACTTTTTTGTTTCCAATTTGGAGAAAGAAAGAACAATTCTGAGAAAAAAGGGATAGTTCTCAGGGAGATGCTAAGTTCCCAGAGTTATTTATCAAGAAAGATTTTCTGATAGAATTTCACTGTAATTTAATTAATCATTTTGTACCCCCACTGTGCATATTTTCATGACTTTTAATCATCATATCATATTTTTATTGGCGTCCATTAAAAATTACTCATGTAAAAGCATTTGTTGACTTCCATTTTGTTTCATGGTGGCACACCTAACACAAATTAAAATTAATTTCTATTTTGGTTATCTTGAGATGCCATAGTTGCATTTTACAGTTTGTCAAATACAACGTAGTCCTGTAAACAAAAAGGAATGTTGAGACATCACACTGAAACTAAAACAAACTATAGTCAATTTGCTAGATCTATGAAGCCTTTCATTTTCTCTCACCGAAAGTGATCATGACTGATTTTTACCATTCTTTATATTCTTCTTATATATTTATTTTATTCCAAAAGATGCAACCTCTAATGTCTCATCAAGGGGGACTAAGTAAATGAATGAATGAAAAAAAAAATTTACACTGACTACAGGTGCAATATATTGAGATTTCAGAGATCTTTGTTTGACATCTGTAAGTTTACATCTTGCTTTTTACCAATAGATTATCTTCAAAATCCTAGAAATGAGTAAAACAATTATTCTTGAAACCTAATTAAAATTTCTGAACGAACACTGTATGTATTCAAAATCATAAAACCCAAACACTAATCTCATCTGCTAATTATTAGCTGTGTGATCTTGAGAAGGTCGTGATACTTCTTAAACTTCATCTTCCTTATGTGTGGAAAGTAGGTAATAACTGGATGACCTCTAAGATTCCTTCTAACTCCAAATGTCAATGAACTATGACTACGCAGAATAATCCTTCTCTATTTTGACAGAAGATAGGGCTTTTTCTATTTATTTTTTTAGTTTTAGAATTAATATTCATTTTTAAAAGAATAAAAGTTAATAACAAAATATGGCTGAATTCAGCATATTAGTTTGTCTGTATAAGGGACCAGTACACCAAACTCTAGGATTTGGCAACCCGATTTGTTTTTTGTTTCAAGACTTTAAAACTTACAGGATTCTTGATTAGGTGAATATAGTGAAATCTAATTTCAAGTCCTGTATATATGAAGAAACTAAAGGAACTCTGTGTGTGTGTGTGTGTGTGTGTGTGTGTGTGTGTGTGTTGAGGGGCAAAGTTTATTCATGACAAGCCCCAAATCACAGCCTTTCAGACCAGGTCTTCTGATATTAGACATTTCAGTTTAGAAAACATTGAGAGAATTCTGTCAGCTAAAGGTGATGGATTTGAAACCCTCTCTCATGGTCTCATGGGAAGTAAAGGGGCAAAACAGGCATTCAACCCAAGATCCTCTTTTTCCAAATACTATATTTTTTCTACATCAACAGGCTTACAATGAGTACATTTTTTTCTATTGTCTGTTTAGTGACAAATCATGGAAATAATTTTCTAAACATGTATAAACTGATATGTGATATTAATAAAATGCATTTTAGGATGGTATAAATTTAAAATGGGTAGAAGCTTGATAAAGTATAATAAATAATAAAGTATAATAAATACTGGCAAAAGTGGCAGAGCAAATGGGTCCAAATAAAAACTCAATCACTCATTTACTCCTCTGAGTCTTTTTATGACTATATTTCCTTCATTCTCTTTAGTGCTTAGCCATATGTATAAGTCAAAAGTATGCCTTGTTTAATGGGATTTTTTTTGGACATAGATCCAAATTGCTTCCCAAAGTGGGTATAGTAGTGCTCAGCTCCATCAACAACTCAGTAGGGCACCTATATTCTTCCAACCCCTCCAACAATTGTAGGTTTCCTTTTTTTTTTAAACATTGCTAATCCGATGATGTGAAGTAAAAACTCAGTTTGTTTAACTTGCTTTTCTCTAATAAGTAATGATCTAAAGCATTTTTTTTGTATTTTTATATATTTGTCTATAGCTCAAATTTCTTTTTTTCCTCTTTTTGAAAATGATATATTAATAATCTTTGATCCTTTACCTTTTCAGTGCCTTCATTTTTTATCGATGAGGAAACAGTCCTAGAGAATTTAAGTGATTAATTCAAGATCACAAAATTACTTCTTTGGGCAAATTATTCTTTCTTGGTTTCAGATTCCTCAACTTCATAAAAAAAGGATCAGAGTAGGTATTCTCTAAGTTGCCTTTTATCTACTAAACTATAATCATATTTGCTTTAAACACATTATCTTTTAGATTCTGAATCTGTTTCAGATAGTTACATAGATCGACATGTCTGTGACAAAAATGAAAAACTATTGAAGTATTTCTCATCTAATTTATCAAAATTTCTACTCAACTCTGGTATTTTCATCAGAAATTCTGAAAATCTGTTTCATTAAAGATTCAATTTTCTTCCCTATAAATTCATGATCAGTTTGAGGAGGTAAATTATTCTTCATTGCAAGCCTTTATCTTAGCATTAATAAAAATAATAAAATTTGCCATTTGGAACGATGTACTTAATATCACTCATTTATAGCAAAATTTTTTTAATGCAAAAATTTTTCAAAGTCATAGAATTATGCAATGTTTATTATGATTTCTTAGTACTTGAATGGCTTCTTTCTGGATGCTATCACTATTGTTTGATTATATGTAGGAGATGTGGGAGTTCTGGTAATTGAACATGACATTATTGGAATTAATTTTCCATTATCTTGAATGGAATTCTTTATTTTTGTTTTGTCCTTTGGTTTTTATAGATCTGGGCAATATTCATTTATGATTATTTAAAATAGAGTATGCAGATTTTTGTTTGTTTGTTTTAACTATTGATACAGGGAGTTCAATGATTTTTTTTAATGATTCTTAAATAAGCTCTCGTTAAAACATTTTCCGTGTCTGTTATTTTTATTAACAACAGATAAAAATCTGAAAAATGTTGCTTCTATTTTTTCAATTTTTCCTTCTCCCCTCAATATTTCTTGCTGTCTCATAGAATTATTTCTATTTGGTCATTCTAGTTCTGAGGGAGATTTATAAGTTTCACTTAAAAGATATTTGATCTTTTTCCAATTCTTTCCTCCAAACCTTTTATTTTATTTTATTTTATTTTATTTTGTTTTGTTTCTGTTCTGTCTTGCAATTTTTTTCTTTGAACTGATACTTATATTTGGCACAGTATCCGTAACTCCTTTTGAAAGATCTGACATCTATATGATTTTTTTTAAAAATATGTATATTGTTTAGTTTTTCAGTTGACTTTCTCACTTTCAAATTTTAAAACCTGAATTGAAGCTTTGATTCAGAATCCGTCTATATCACATCTTATTTAGGTGGGGGTGGGGGGATGGGAAATGCTAATCTCTGCCCGTCCTTACCCTTATTCCGCTGGATTTTTGCCATTTTAGACCAGAATGTTCAAGAATTTAGATCAGGAGTGCTATGTTTTGAGAGCTACAATGAAAAACTAGTCCTACTCTTTACCTTTATCAGATCTTCAATCTGTGTCTTTCTGATTACTTTTGAACTTTCTTAACTGATTCTTCTGTTATCACTAGACTCAGTCTTTCAGGCTGCATTGTCATTAGCCTGTCTCTACCTGTCTTTCAAGACTCCCTTGCTCTGTTGCAGAAGGTGATTTTATTGGTGGTCCCCTTTCCTATGGTCCCTTGCCAACTGCCTGGATTTTCATACAATGCTGGTGCGGAACGTCATTTTTCCTATTCAAATTCTTTGTCATTCACTAATGTGAACTTCAGGGTTTTACTGGAGTATCCAAGTCTACCTGTCCAGGTAGACATCTTTGATAGCTTTTTCTCTTATCTAATTCTTAACCTTTCTTTTTTCTCAGAAATCCATAGGCCCTTTTATTTCTTGCTAAGAAAAGGAGAATTTATGATCCTATAAGAAGAGACCAATTGTTTGGATAAACTTTTATTATTGATGAGTCAGAGGGATGGAGATCTCACTGCATTAGGCATCATTATGCAATTTCACACAATCTCAAATGTGTCCTAAAAGCTAATAAAGAGAAAGGAATTTTCGAAAATGAGTTTGGAAAGTCTTTTTGTGGTAAAGGTTGATACAGTTCAGGGACAACCAATTTCTCTAATGGGAGATGGTGCTAGTTAAGGAAACTCTACTGTTATCCCAAAGTAGCTTTTACAAACAAGAGGCATGGATCTTTACCCTTGATGGGTTCTTTTTCAAACCTATACATTAGACTGAAAATAGAAATTCAAAACATAGCCTAGTAAAGTGAAATAAAAAAATTGTTTCAATTTCCCTGTCTCTAAAGGGAGAACAATACCTGTTCAGAATCCCAATGCATGGTTATTTATGCTGTTGTAAGAATCTAATGAAAAATGTCTGAAGGTTGAAAAGACAAACATGATACAAATATGTATATATATATATATATTATATATATCTATATATATATATGACATTTAAATGTGTCTACCACTCTGCAGCAAGAGTTTTCCTCAAACTCAAATTTATATACATTTGATTGCATCTTAAATCCTGTCAATGACTTTTTAGATATTTTATCTGCTCCTCATAACATGCCTTTGTGGACATTGCTATTATCTCTATCAAAAAGGCTGAAAAAATCTATCTTTTTTACCCTGGTTTCTCTTCTCTTTCAAAGCTGTTGAAGTTTTTAACTTCTTTAATTTCCATTTTTTTATTATTTTTTTGCAAGGCAACCGGGGTTAAGTGGCTTGCCCAAGGCCACACAGCTAGGTAATTATTACTGGTCTGAGACCAGATTTGAACCCAGGTACTCCTGACTCCAGGGCTGGTGCTTTATCCACTGCGCCACCTAGCTGCTCCAACTTCCATTTGTTTTAATGATCACCTCTGTGATGATGATTCTCAGTTCCATATACTGAAGTCTAACCACCCCCCTCCCCAAACTCCAGTCCTGAATTGGCAATGTCAATTAGGAATTCATCATGGTGATCTCCTAGATGTTAAAAACTTAATGTTCAAAAGATAACATTATCTTTCCTCACAAGTCAACTTTTCTTCTTTACTTTTTGGTTAGTATCAAGAAGACCATGATCTTTCCAGTCATCTAAACATATTTATCATCCTCATTTATTCACTCTCATTCATTTTCAAAATTCTGTCATCTACCAAATGTAGATTCTCTCCTTCTAACAGAGTCACTACCCTAGTTCAACTTACTGTATTTCAGTAGCCTTCTTATTTGTTTCCTTTTTTCATGTCGCATATAGAAACAGATTTCTGCAAGTATATATTAATTTATAAAATTACAAATTGGAGTCATTTATGTTATATATGAATTTATTTTGATAAACATTTTCCTTTTATCTTTTAATCTGATTACAGAGCATTTTAGAATTTTAAGGGTACTTTTGGCTTCCATGAATTTGATACCTATGATCTTCAGATTTCAAATGGATTTCCTTAAAATCCAAGTGTGATCAGGTTATTCGGTTTGTTTCTGTCTTTTGCAACCTGGTCATAATCTATCTTTCTAATCTTATTATATATTATTCCCCGGTTTGATATATTTGACCTTTTACTTGTCTTCTTTCTTTACACGCCCTTACATACCTCTGTTATTTTCTCTGGCATTATTCAGAAACCTTTTCACCTTGAAAGTTTTATTTTAACTTGGACTTCTCATGCTGAAGCATCATATATATATATATGGTGACCTTTCACTCTGATTGCCAGTTTTCTCTGAGAACCTCAATTTTAAGGAGGCTGCATGCAGTCTCAACATGTCTTAATTCCTTTTCAGACTGAATTTTATCTACTATGCCCCTGTGCTGGGTAGGTTATATTACCAGCTCTTGCAAAATGTCTGGCATGGAGCAAACAAGGGTTACTGAATTTACTGAATTGACTTGACTGTGCCTTTATACTGGCCATCTCCCCATTCTTAAGGCACTCCTTGTTCCTGATTTATAGGATCTCTAATTTCTTTCAAAACTCAATTCAAGTCACTTTCTACATGCCTTCCTTGTTCCTTACGACATTCAATGCATATCAGTTCAAGTTTGTGTCAATTTTCACATAATTATAGTTGTATATTTTAGTTCTCCTGATAGAATAAAAGTCCCAGAGGCCAAAAATAGTTTCATTTTTGACCTTGTTTCACCTTTAACTGATTGAATAGACATGTTTAATTTTTGTTTCACATTTGGTTGATTGATTGAATTACAGATGAGGAAAGTAAAACTGAGAGTTTAAATGATTTAGCCCATGTCACTTAGCTTTCATTGTCACTTTTGAGTTATTCAGTCATGTCTAACTCTTCACAATCCTGCAGATAATTTTGTTCTTGGGGTATTTTTGGTCAAGAAACTGAAATGACCTGGCATTTCCTTCTCTGGTGGATTCATTCAGTGGATTCCAGGAGGAGGTAAAACAGTGTAGTAGAACGAAGGAATATTAGATTTGGACTCAGAAGACTTGAGCAAATTAATTCTTTTTCTACTGGCCAAATAGACTGGCATCTGCTTTGTTCTTCTTTGTTGTCAGAAAAGACTATTTTGGTGTATATGAGATTTTTCTTTATGTCTTTGAATACTTTAGAAAAGTGGTCTTTCAGTGAAATCTCTGGGTAAAAGTTTATGAAAATTTTAATTAAAATTCTAGACTAAGGAATAGCTCCACTATGTACCTGGCTTTCCTTAGCCATTCCAAAATTGATGATTTCCATCTTTTGTCAACTTTGCTAATTGGATATGGAGAAAAATGTTGGTGTGATTTTGATTTGAATTCATTTGATTTCTATATTGGAGCATTCTTTTTAGTACAGTTTGATTTATAATCTTTTATCTTTTATCTACTGGAGAATGTCATACATATTTGTGTTAGTTAATTAAATGTGCTAGATAGAAGCCCCTTACCAGAGAGATTTAATTTAGAGATTTTCTCCCAACTGATAATTTCCCTTCCTATCATAGTTGCATTACTTTATGTAATCTATTGCTTCATGTAACTGAAGTTTTCTATTTTATTCTTTGTAACTATCTCCATAAGTTGTTTGACTCAAAGAGATTACTATAGCTATAACTATAATAGTCAATTTTTTCTCATTCTCTTTTACGTGTTCTGACTATTCAAGGACCATATTTTTTGTGAGTTTCTTGTAGTATGTGGAGTAACACGTCATTTCCAAACAAATCTATTAAAACTGTTTTCACTTTTTCTTTCTTTCAGGGTCATTCATTCATTCATTGCCAAACTAAAAGTTCTCTTCCAAGTACAAGTTGATATTTCTTGAGCATATGCCTGATCATTTTGATTTCCTGGCTTCTCAAGCAATTCTGAGACATTCTCTCTTGCATCTAATTCAAATACACATTCTGCTATTTAGCTTAAAGTCTTTTTAAAGCTTCAATGTAATTTTTTTTTAGTCTTTTTACTTCTCATCTCTTAAACTATTTCCCATCAAATTGGCTTATTTTCTATTTCTTATATAAAACATCCTTATTTTTGTTGCCTCTTTGAATGAGGCAAACTGTACCCCATGCCTCCTGGAGTAAATTCTACCATGACTTGTTAATGAACAAGCTTTTTTGTTTGAGTGGAACTTTATAACTTTATAACTTTTATATTTAAGTGATGCTTTACCTGTTTTCTTATTGGGTGGTACTGCACCCTCAGAAATTACTTTGTACTTAGAGATTTATCTATTTAAATTTCCCTTGTATCTTTTTACCCCAACAAAATTTGTACTCTTTGAAGGAAGATACTTTTCATTTTTTAGTTTTTTGCAAGGCAATGGGGTTAAGTGGCTTGCCCAAGGCCACACAGCTAGGTAATTATTAAATGTCTGAGGCCAAATTTGAACTCAGGTACTTCTGACTCCAGGGCCAGTGCTCTATCCACTGCACCACTCAGCTGCCCCCATCATACAATTCTTGACATATGATTATCTCTTAATAAATACACATTGAGTAAATGAAATAAAATCCATTTAAACGTAGATTATTATTAAAGGGAAAAGCATGAAAGAACAATGCAAATCACTACGGAATGAACAATCCTCTTCCTTTCCCCTTCGTCTGTTTTTCTTCTTTACTTCTATCTACTTTACAAATTTAAGGGATATGGAGAGCATATATATCATGAAAAAGTTTTCACTACTGGGAAAGGAAAGAAAAAGATGTTTCCAGGAGAATGTTTCAGGAAGATAAATGAAAATGAGAAAATAGTGGTATGTGTTTTTAAACTTCTTATTTATTTCAAAGAACAGTTAGAGACCAAGACATGTGACCCAAATAAGACTGGGGACTACACATTTTCTTGGTACGAACTTTCAAAGAAGAATCCAAAGAATAATTGGAAAGTAAAAGTAGAAAAAAAAATTAAAACTATTTTCATAGCACACAAAGCAAGAAATCTAGTATCCTTATCAACACTAAACATTAAATAGCTCATCCAGCAACCTTCACCCACTGGCTCCAGCTCCTGTACAAGATATATACTGGGGGACGTCCCTGCTGCCAGACAGTATCTACCATTGAACTCTACCTCTGACTTTTTCTAATTATCCAGTCACATTAAGCAGCACAGCCTTCAGCTCTACCCAGTCATAGAGTAGGGTGGGATGGAAGAAAATGAAATAGGATAGGAAACTTTTGATCTTTTGAATATGGCCCCTGGGTAACAGAACCTAAATCTTCCTAGAAAACACAAACCTTCATACTCTAAAAACCAACAAAAAAATGGCAGATACTAACTCATCCGAGCAAGAAGAATTTAAAAAAAAAAAAGGAAACAGGGCAGTGATGTTAGGGAATGTCTTATATATTTCAGTTACTTAATTATATGTATTGGGTGGAAGTCTCTTACCAGAGAGAGATTTAATTTAGAGATTTTCTCCCAACTGATAATTTCCCTTTCTATCATAGTTGTACTGCTTTATGTAATATATTTCTTCATGTAACTAAAGTTTTCTGATTTATGCTTTGTAACTTTCTCTATACTTTGTTTAAAAGAGCTCACTCTAGCTGCAAATACAATAACCAAGTTTTTCTCATTCTCTCCCATCTTTTTTTTTTCCTGTGGTATGACTATCAAGAGCCATATCTTTTTTAAGAATGTAGAGTAAGTATCAGGCCTGAAGGGAAAAAATAAATTAAAATCGAGATAGGCTATATGATGAAAACTGAATTCTTTAACAGTGATAGAGGCTGAAATAAGCATCCAATATAGAGCTGGGGATAAGGTCATCTGCAAAAGAGAAGTCAGAAAGTAAGTCATAGGGAGCACAAACAGAAAAGGATTACAACACCAAAGATATACAGAAGAAGAAAATTCAATTTAAAACCTAACAAGTAAATAACTCAACAGAGAAGGTAATTAAAATTATAAGGAAAGATCATCATTAAATTATATAGCCTAAGCCTTTTGAACCAAGGAGGAGAAACCAAAGGAAACAACAAATATTTTGGGTGAACACCCAAGTAACTAGTAATATTCCAGAATGTTTTAAAAGAATAAAGTAAAAAGGAATCAAATGGCATAATTTGAGGCCTACATAAAACATATAATAAGCAAAATAGGAAAAAAAGGCTTTAATGCCAAGTCTACCCCCAAAAGATAATGATTGAGGCTAATCTTATACTAAAATGAAGAATAATCTGGGAGTAGATAATATAAAGCAATAATATAAAAGCCATGGAATATTTCTATATGTGCAAATCAAAGATTTTAAGAATAAGAATTACAGAGACTACTTAGAACTCATTAAACTCCCAAGTTACAAAACTATAACTAACTATAATGCAAGGAACAACAAAAACCTACTGCTTCTAGAAAGTATAACAATAATTGAAAGCAACCAGAGATTTTCTCTAAGAAAACAAGATATTCTATGCTTCCATTTCTTTTTTTTGCCTTTTAACAATTTTATTTGTTTTCCAATTATATACAATAGTAATACGTACATATCATTTTTTGTAAGGTTTTGAATTCTACAATTCCCCCCCTCAGGAGGCAGTCTGATAGTCTCTACATTGTTTCCATGCCATACATTGATGTAAATTGAATGTGTTATAAGAGTAAATATAAACCCCTCCCTCCCAAGAAGATGAAAAACCTCAAGAATAGAGAGAGAAAAAAAAAATGGACTTCTGTGTGTGTTCAGATTCCAATGGCTCTGTCTTCTGGGGTGAGTTCCTTTCTTTATGATAAGTCCACCAGAGATTGCTTCAATATTTTTCCCACAGTTTCTATCACTAGCTGCAACCTCCACTCTATTTCTCCTCACTCTCACTTATTCTGTTCACTCTTTCCTTTCATCCTGACCCTGTCCAAAAGTGTGTTGCATCTGACTACCCTCCCCCTCGATCTTCCCTCTCTTCTATCACCTATTTCCCTTTCTCTCCCCCCATTCCCCTTATCGCATCCCTTTCTTCTTATTTTTCTCTAGGGTAAGTTAGATTTCCTCACCCTATTAAGTTTGTATGTTATTTCCTCTCTGAGCCATTTCTGATGAGAATGAAGGCTCACCCATTCCCCCTTGCCTTCCCCCTTTCCACTCCATTGAAAAAAGGTTTTTCTTGACTTTTATGTGAAATTTCTTATCTATGCTTCCATTTCAAAGAAACGTAGTGATTCCATGTATTATTTCCAATGACAAGCAACATATTTTGTATTTAACCAGGAGAAAGTTCTTTAAATATAAAAGGAAAGAAAACCAAATAACAAGACTACTTGTTATTCATTATGAATAACAAAATAATATTATATTTTGAAAAGCAAATGAACTGAGGTAGCTAGGTATCACAATGGATAGAGCACTGGTCCTGGGTCAGGAGGACCTGAGTTCAAATCCGACCTCAGACACTTAATAATAATTAGCCAGTTCTGTGACCTTCAGTAAGTCATTTAAGCCCACTGCTTTACAAAAAAAGCTAAAAAAATAAAGCAAATGAACTTAAGATATAACCCAAATAATATACCCTACAAAAAGGAGTCTACCAATCAAGAATAATGATAGATATTGAAACTAAGAGAGGCCTATAAAATGATCCTAACCCCAAACCAAAGACAAAACCAAATTATTTTGCTTTGTAATCATCCTCAACATCAGAAATACAGGAAAAGTACTTAACTACACCTGCAGTGGAAAGCACAAGTGATGAATTAGAATAACTCATCTCTAAATGTTATGGAAATGAAATGAGAAAGGGAAATAAAAAACTCCCTTTGGATTAAAACAGCATTAAAAGATTTCATTATAAAAGTATATGAGGACAGAAGCCAAACTGCAATTTGAAAAGATTAGAAAAGGGATAGTGAAGAGACAGGGCTGAAATATCAGACATTATAACGTCCTTAGTCTTCTTAACCATCAGAGTTTATTTAACACATTTTACAGGAATAAATTGCAGAATGGGAGGATGATAAAAGGGGAGAGAGAACATGGAAAATAAAAATGTATTCTAATATGTTAAGGTTTAATAAAAGGGAGGGAGAACATATACTTCTCCCATGAAGCAGAATATTAGTCAGATTGTCTTGAAATAAATGAAAAGAAAAAAGAGAAAACTTGATGTAACTGGAATGATTTCTAAAGATATTGGGAATAGTAATGATGAGAGAAAGGAATTAAAGGCATGGCTATAGGCAAAAATATTTCATTTGCTAATCAGTAAATAGTTGCTTACTTAGATTCTTGTTGAGACAATTAATAGTTTCTACAAAGCTCCAGGTAACAAAATAACTTCCCTCCCCCACATGAAAAAATATTATAAGGGACAGAAAGTTAGTTCAGTGGATAGAGCACTGGTGCTGGAGTCAGGAGGAACTGAGTTCAAATCCAGCCTCAAACACTTAATAATTATGTAGCTGTATATTTTATGTTTCTTCCTTAAGGATATGATTTCTCTCTCATCACATTCAACTTAGTTCAATGCATACTATGGGAATGATGTAAAGATTAACAAACTACCTTCTGGGGGGGGGTGGAAGCAAGATTAGGGGGAAAATTGTAAAATTCAAAATAAATAAAATCTCTCTAAAACTTAAAAGTAAGTAATAATTACATAGCTGTGTAACCCTGGGCAAGTCACTTAATCCCATTGCCTTGCAAAAACCAAAAAAAAATTGTGATAATAACAAATCCAAGAGGCAATAACAGGTATATTCTCTTAAAAATAACAGCATAATGCATAACATATATAGGAATCAATCTTTCTAAGAATGTTAGACACTTTAAGAGATTCAACTATAAATACTCCACAGAAGTATGTCAATTGGTATTTTTGACAATCTCAAAATTTCAAAAACCTCAGGTCCTTCATGACCTTTCTTTTGTATATATGTTATCAATGTTCTTTAGCATTTTAAAGACTTTTCAAATAGTGGAAGAAATAAAGCTCATAATTTTCTTTATACAGATCAGATGAATCAAATGACCTTTATGAACTATTCATAAATTTCTTTTCTGCAAGTGTTTAAAGAAATGATGAACAATTCAAAGAAGCTAATATTAGAAGGGAAGCTGGTAACTGGGGGGTGGAAAATCTCTCTGGCAATTTCTCTGGGGGGAAAAAGGTCTTATTTCTAAGCTATGAGAAAAGGATTCAAATTTATTAAAATACAAGGCAATTTCCAACTGTTAAAGGTCAGAGCATATGAACATTCAGTATTTTATAAATCTCTACTTTCTAAGGATATAGGAAAATATTCTAAACAATTAATTAAGGGGTTTAGAAATTAACATAACTGAGAGTTCATCTTAATTCCAATACTTTCACAGAAATCTGGTGAGTACTATGAATTAATGCAGAGTGAAATGAGTCCCACTTCTAAAAAAATTACTTCCACGTCCTTCTAACTCTTAGTGTCTTCCCTCTGAAATAATCTCCCTCTAATTTTGTTTGCAGAAAGGTGTTTGTGTGTTCTCCTTCCTTTAAATGGTGAATTCCTTAAAAGCAGAAATTGTTTTTCCCTTTTTAAAACAATTCCCAGTAATTTTCTTCAGTGTTTGGAAATATAGTAAATGCTTAACAAATTTTTTTGATTGACAATATTTGAAGTAGGAAAATAACCTATAAAATTACAAAAATGAAAGAATGAAAAATTTTGAAGTTTTTAAGAATATTAATAAATGCAATGATATACCATGATTCCAAAGGTCCAAGAATCAAGAGAATCATTCACCTCATAGTAAGAAAAGTGTTGGACTAAATATTCAAAATAGATCACTTTTTGTACTTAACCAAAATGATTTTTTTATTATAAATGACTTTTTACAGCTTTCACTTTGCATTTTTTCTTTTGGGTAGGTAGGTAATTAATTGGAGATGGGAAATAAATAAAAATAAATTCATTTTAAATTAAAAGAAAAATACAAAAACATCCCCCAAATACGTAGCTGAAATTATAATCACTGTCATGACTGGATCAGTCCAGTAAAATAAAAAAAAAAATTATAATAATAGACAAGCAAATTTTCACTTATATTACTATTATTATTATGACCAAAATTCCAGATATTTTTTATGGAGTTTTTATAACTCAAGTTATATTCATTTAGATAAATGAAAGATCTAGAATATCAAGGGAAATAATGAAAAAAAGAAAGAAATAGAAATAAAATTTTCATATCTCTATTTCTATCATAACACAGCAATCATCAAAATCATTTTTGTTTTAGTTAAAAGCAGAAAAGATGAATATTCTGAACTAGACAAAGATTATGAGAATAAAAGGAATTCAATAACATGTTTTCAATAACTATTGGAGAACTCTTTGATTACAGGTAAGTCTTTCTTGGAGAAATAAGGCTTAGATGTTTCATCATATTCCATAGAAAGTTTCAAATTAACATGCAATCTGAATATTAAAGTTCATGCCATCAAAAATTAAAAGAAAGGTAGATTATACACTTATGGCTAGAAGATGAATTTTTAACCAAATAAAGAAAGAAAGAGGAAACCACAAAATATTAAATAGATGATTTTATTTAAATTAAATTGAAAAACTTTTGCACAAAAATATTTAATGCACCTAACACAGAGAAGTGCTTGATATGGAAAAATATATTTCTGTCAAATTTCCAGATAAGCTTCTGAAACAATTATTATTATTATTATTATTATTATTATTATTATTATTATTAAAGATATATTATTCTCATTCAGTTTTTTCTCCTCCTACTTATTTGGCTTTATAATCAGTGATGTGCCAGAACCAGTACATCTAATTAATTCAACAGAAACTATTGCTAATATTTAGTGTGTGCATTTATACCTTGGAAATTAGCAGATACCACAGGTCAGTTTAAGCTGTTGTTTTGATGGACTAATGTGGTGACAAAAAATTTAATAATGTAGATTAAATTAAAAGTGGTTCATATCTATATGGCTTTTATTTTCTGGAAATTTCCTCTTTAACCATTTACTAACATATCATTAGGTTTAAATTTTGCAAAGAATTTTGTAATTATTTCATTTTAAGCAGACAACAACCTGGGAGGTAGATGTTATTAAGCTTCTTTATACAAATGAGGAAAGAGACTGAAATATAAGTTATCAAAAGAACTAAATTTTGTAAAGTGTATAATTTCTTGCATATATCACTCATTGTATATATATATATATATATATATATACATATATATATATAATACACATATCTCATTTATTTATTCTTGTTTCTATCTGTATTCTTTTTGATTATGTGTGACTTACCTAGGGATTCACCGTTAGAATGCTCCAATTTGTGATACTAAGATAAATATAAATCAAAACAATCCTGGGGTTGCCTATCACATACCCAAAGCACAAAAGAATAGGATAGAATAACTTTTTTTCTGGAGATGTTGCTGAAAGATGTTCATATAAATATTTTGTGGTTGTAGTTTTGAATTAGTACAAACATTCTAGAAAACAATTTGTAATCATTTAAATTGTGTCTAAAATATTCATACCCTTAGACTCACAAATCATATTGCTGGGCCCATATCCTAATCTGCTAATTGAGAACAACAAAATTTAAGATACTCTGAAAAATTTGTAGTTATACGTTTTTTAGTTTTATAGTAGCAGAGAATCAGAGAGAGAGAAAAAAATGAAAAAGATCACCTGGACAATATCTAAATAAGTGGTGATACAAGATCAAAATCAAGTTATACTATGATATATGAAATGATGAATATGATGAAAAAAGAAAATACTAGAAAGACATGATAACTGATATAAAATCAGTGCCAAGGAAATAATAGAAACTATGACTATGACAAGGTAAATGAAGAATCATAATTTATTATTACTGTGGTTACTACTAGTACAACTACTACCAGTACTACTATCACTACTACAACATTCTACC